>NC_089882.1:7992772-8295803 GCF_040182565.1 Anser cygnoides | reverse complement strand
AATTATAAGTGTATCTAAATTTCTTAGAACTTTCAATAGAGTCCAAACAAAAATTGTTATTAAACCTGGTTCACTGGCTATTCTTCCATTTCACTTAAATACCGTAAATAGATTGGACCATACTGTTCATAACCATGAAGAAAACTACTCTCCTTTCTAAAGTTACATACTTTCTTTCTTCTTCGTTCCAAAGCCAAAAGTATATTACAACTGAAATTGAATAAAGAAAAATATACAATTTACAGAAATAAATCCACAAATTAATTAAAGATGAGGTAAATGGTACAGTGACTACTGTATCACTTCTTTCCTTTGGGATTATTCTGGTCATAGAGAATGAGATTGTTCAAAAAATCCTCCATGAGCACATGATCAAAGCTATCTCAGAAATGGGAGGATTACCAATTGCGACTCCAGGCAACACATTACTGCAATCAAAATTGATGCAAATCAGAAATAAGAAGCACTGAAAAAGTATGAAAGGTCCTTGCTGAGACAATCAGTACATGTCTCATAAATACCGAAATGCTTTCCATTTGCATCTGTCATCATTTCTTGATTTTTCAACTATTCAGATGAGAAATCCAAACATTTGATTAACAATGTACTGAGAGGCTTTAGACCTCAGAGTTAAAAAATGAACAAAATGTGTCAGCAAGTTACAGCTACTCATGCATTATTATTAAAATAAACAAGCATTTATAAAGGTTGCTTTGCAAGAGATTATTAAAGTAGTAACTTGATGTGAAAGAAGCAGCATTATCGAGGATCTAAATGAAGTCAGGTAGGATTCAGAAAAAAAGTTCCAGAATAAAAGGGTCAGTGTTCATTTAACAGAAAACTAGCAGTGAATGGCTCGAGGTTTCAAGATATGTATAAATTCTTTAGAAAGGTGAGGAGTCACATAGCCAATGGTCTAAAGGGAGAAAATGAATTGGGGACAGTCAACAGAAAAAGAGAGGGAACAATAATAAAACAACAATGAAATGATTCAATTTACCAGTTCCTGCCCTCTTATCTGTGAATATATTTTTCTGCTCAAGTAGAGCAGCAAAATTGTTCTACTTGGCAGCGTTTTATTTATCCTGTCAAAAAAGAACACTTGCTCAAAGTTCAAATAACTGAGTTTGTGTAACAAAGCATCTAAATACTTGTGCAAAATTCTTAATTTTTTATATAAGTTTTAAATACTTAATGAAGCAGAGATTACGAACAATCAGATGCAGAACCATTTCACAACAGTTTCAAACGTAAACAGGTGTGCTACCTCACAGAGCAATCAACATAGTTATATTTGTCTTTCATTAATCCCTATGTGATGAATTCATTTACCTGTTCACATAGAGAACATTTTTTTATAGTCACCATATCAGAAGAATATGCAGAGAACATACAAACCAATTTAAAATAAGTCATTGCTATTGAAATTATAATTTCAGATTGACCTTTACAAATACATTTAACCACATCAAGCATAAAAATTTTATTTTAGAAAAGTCAATACAAAGTTTTGGTAAATTAAAAAAAAAACTTCGAAAGTCTGCTTAATATTTTTTAGGTTTGTAATTGCCTCACGTAGGGTTTCCTTTAACTTTTCTCTCGTTAGGAGCTATCTGTTAAAGATTACTGTCAGAGATATAATGACTAATGGATGACAATTCTGACCCAAACTGGTAACACTCATGTCTGGTGTTTACTGCTTCTTTATCTTTTCCTTGAAGGACAGGCTAGTTTGGATACAACAGCTCACTGTCTTGGTGTATCAAAGGAATCAAAGGAGGCTTATTCAAGCAAATTACCAAGGCAAAACCAAGGATGTGACATATCACTGTCACCAGGATGTTTGGATTCTTAGTCTAAGCAGTTATGCCTCCAAAATGGCCATTGTTTTTTGCACCTATTTAGAAGGAGCACTCATTCAATGTCATCGTCTCAGTTATTTTCTGGCCCAGACTTTAACTTCCCATAAAATTTCCTTTCCTGCAAAACAACTGTGGTCCAGTTAATCACCATTATAGCCTGCCTCTATTATTACCTGCTAGGTTTTGATTACCAGCACCTCAGCAAATTCAATATCACTGATTTCCACTTATGGCTACAGCTGTGATGATGACTTCTAGAAAACAGTGGAACTGGCAGAAAATGCTGAAGCAGTTCTACACTGAGAGCTCGCTGCTTTCCCCTTGATATAAAATTCATGCAGAAGTTACAAAGCTACCTTTGAAATCACTTTTTTTTTTTTTTTTTTAAACCAATGATATCCCATATTCCAATACTGTGGAAATGCAACCCTCCTTTATGCCCCACATTTATTATTTGACAAATGAAATTCACAAACACATCTAATGGGAGAGCTGTGAATGCTCCCAGTGAATAATGGCTCACATGAAGGCACCAAAATTCTTTCAAGCATTTTGCAGCTGAATGACTACGAACCTACCT
This sequence comes from Anser cygnoides, assembly GCF_040182565.1. Classification (NCBI taxonomy): domain Eukaryota; kingdom Metazoa; phylum Chordata; class Aves; order Anseriformes; family Anatidae; genus Anser; species Anser cygnoides. The sequence goes on along the minus strand of NC_089882.1, from coordinate 8,293,361 downwards.
GGTGCTAAGTCTAATGTTGGCTCATCCATACATCAAAAATAAGCATGGAATCGGTTAAACATTGCACACACCTGGGAGCATTGCGACTCAGATACAAAACCTCAAAGAAACAAGAACCTTTCTATTGATTTCTGGATAGCTCTTTTGGTTTTCCAATTATTAAAAAGCTACAGGTAGCAGTTTCCTTCAGTATAACAAGATGCTGAAGTTGTCGCCTGTTTCTCATTAATTTTTCATTTCTACAAGCAAAAGTCTTTTCTGGGAGCACTCAGTGGCAGTACAAGTCTGTTCCATTCACTTTTCAACACCAGACATGTATTTATTCCTAAGCTTTCAATTTCACTGCATAGCTTGCTATGCAACTTGCACACATCAACCACAGCAGCAGACAGCTTTTCACCAAAAACTTGTAGCTTGACATATACCTTGTCTTGCCTTAGGCTTAAATTGATTAATTCATCTTTCACTTGTGGTAAAGTTTTCCATTTAAAATGTTTTAGTAGAAAGAGGCAGATTTTAAAAAATGAACCAGAAAGACAACTTTCAGCCTGTTTTTCATATTTTCAAATGTAGTATTACACTGCTGTTAAGGAAGTTTTTAACTTAATTTTGCTGTTGCTACCTCCACGCTCTTTGGTTTCAGATATTCCTTCCTGTGCAAGACAACTACAAAGCAATAGCTATTTCAATCATTTATTCTCTTGCAGCTTCCTGATGACTGGAGAGTTGACTGAAGTTCTCACTTTTTTGCAAGACAATGGAGTTGGAGAAAGCAGATATAGTAAAAAAATCAATCTATTACATTTTTGAATGGAAGATTACATAGTAAGTTTTACAGTGAGATTACAGCACAGACAAAAGATAGACAATACTTTAGACAGCAACATACTACAATTGGAAGCACAAACTCTGAAAATTCAACTGTGAAAAAATGGACTCTCAAGCATAAAATTAGACAAATTATGGATTTGTCAAGCTCACAGCTGTGTTTGGTATCTTCTTAAGTTCATATATGAACATTGAGAATTTCTTTCATAAAAGGTACATACTAATTCAACCACAGGACTGAACTCAAAGCAGGGATTTTTACTCAAGAGTTTGCAGGAAGTCAGACTAGATGATCTTAAAGGTCTTTCCTAATCTTCAAATCTGTATTTCGAGGAGCACATATAGATTTGGTTTTGTGTAACTCCCAAGTATGTTAACATATTGAGTGTATTACAGGTATTAATTTTGCTTTTACCCTTGAGTAAAAAGGGCACATGGTATTTGGCTTTCCCCACGTAAGCAGCTATGGGTATAGAACCAGCAGATACAAGGCTGCTCACCTACTTTCATTTTGAAAGGCTGTACCACATGAACTGTTGACCAACAATTTATTTAATTATTTCATTAAAGTGCTGAAGGTATCAAGGAAACTGAATTCAGAAACACCGAACTGAATCGCAGATCCTTGACATAATGCAAAAACAATGCACACCTTAATAACAACAAAAATAACCAAAAGGTTCTCAAGCAAGCAAAGGAAACCAGAGCTAGCGTTTCCCTGGATATAGACTCAAAGTCATAGAAACAGGAACAACTAGGGCATCTTCTGTAATACCGATGCTGACAGTGCATCAAGAAGGAAACAAAAGAGGCTATGGTAATTTCAGGGTTCATTGGAAACACAGAGGGTGGGGAAGAAATCAGTGTTTGCCAAAAGAAAAAGGGCAAAATCAGTGGGGAAAGAGCTTTAGGCTCTAAGGCTTTAATTTCAAGCTCTTAAGTGACTATTATGAATAATGTAAAGTTAAAAAAAAAAAATCCCAAGTTATTTGTGTCTGCATCCTCTAGAAATGCAGACACTAAGTTATTTAAACACAGGCTTCTACACAAAAATAAAGATAACACCGTAAAGGTTATATCTTAGGTGACCCTTCTTCATACATGCCTCGAGCATCCTGTCTCTTATTTTACCTAAACGTTCCTGGTGAGTGAATACCTACTGACTGGAGCATACAGCAGGTGCTTCCTCAACTGAGACAAAGATACAATGAGACACATTATCTTCTATCTGCCACTCCAAAACCTCCTCTGCAGCTTCCCAGAATCCAAAGAGAATCTTCCATTGACTGAAGCAAGTGCTGGATGTGAGCAAAGGGTTTTCCACTTTTTAGCAGGGGTAAGTATGCCTAATATCAAAAGATATCCCTCCAACTGCTTCTGCTGACCTTCAGTAGTCCTAGAAGGTTGGACACATTGTCCTGAAGGTGGTACCTAATACAGAGGAACGCACGCTTTCAAGTGAACTGAAAATCTTGGCAAAACATAGCATTTACGAAGTCACAAGTAATTTATGGTGCTGAGAGTAAGAGAGTGACATAGCATCATCCCGAGGAACACTAAAAGCAGCAGTAACCTATATATGCAAAGAACAGATGACTGATCACCAGTATATCCATGAGCTGCTCCCTTGACAGCTCATTGTGATGGGAGAACTTGAGAGGAGGGAAGTTTAACCTAGAAAATAAATTAAGCATCTACAAAAAGCTATGCTGAATGGATTGAAACAGATGAAAAAAATAACAAATGTTTTGTTCACTCAGTTTAGTAACACTATGCATTACAACCTTAACAAAGATAAACTGATTTTCAGCTGGTGTTCCCCTTTATTAGGGCAAAGTGTGGTAAGGATGCAAAATACTCATGTTGTAAACGCTGTACAAACAGCGTGTAAAAGCGCTGCATTTTGGAGGTTGCTAGAAATATCTGTTTCCAGTTAACACTGTGCATCTGCTATTCCAGGTGATGCTGTTCTGTGGCTTGCAGCTGAAGGTCACAAATTGCAAAGAGCAGCAGCATTACCAGCTTGATTTTCACTTGTATTTGAGAGACAGAAGGCCACTTTTAGGTCTTTTCATATACAGAGCCAGCCCGACTAGCTGGCAATAAAATGCTACACCATACTATTCTGCAAAAGAAATGTAGAGAACACCATTGCTGAAGACCAGGAAAGATTCATCCCTTGACAGGGTCAGGGGAACGAGACACATGCATGCACCGTGTGCCTAAACAGAGAACGGGGAATCTGCAGAAGAAAGGGTATTTAGTGGCAGCCACGACATCCCATTTAAGCGTGAAAGCAAAGTCGGAAGCACTGTTAGTGGCCTGTTCTCTAACCATGCAGCTGCACACATTACATTCACATTTCTGAGGCTGTATTTATCCCGATGTTATAGCCTGAATTAGTGAATATAATGAAAGCAACATAAGCAGTGGAAATCAAAACTATTATTAAGCTTGTAGATTAATACTGCTAGTGACTGTTCACCTAGCATGACATGCAATAGACACGAGGTAGCTACTAAGCCATTCAAACCATGTATTTTAGAAGTATGTATGATCCTTCCTCTCTTCCCCTCCTCAAATATTTATTTTCTAATAGCAATAATGACCTCAGCATTCAAGGCAGTCTTCCAAGATTAATGACCAGTGGAGGTTAATGGTCCTTAGCTATTCTCTGAGCCATCAACTCCTCCCAGCCAGTCATTAATCCCCAGAAATGCCTTAATGCTCCACTTATTACTGCTTAAGCATCAAGCCTGTAAATTTTCACGGCATTAAATCTCAAAAAGTAACCTTTTTCTCTTCACAGGCCACTATTTCAACAAACCAGACAGATGAAATGAAATGAAAGTGACTTCGCTTTATAGGGATTCTCCTCAGCTTTGCAAAACAGTAGTATTTATTTGCGTTTATTTGCATTTATTTGTTTTAGACACTAATAAATAACATCTCCTTTCCTGTCAGTTCACTAAAGTTCCTGACAAAATACTGATATCCAACCTTCTTCAGCCAGCATGTCAGCAAAAAAAAAAATATAATGAGAACAGTTTTTATTAGTTTCTTTCTGCCTCAGGAAAAATCACAACATAGAGGAACTACTATTACTCCACGCTGCTGCTGAAGATGGCATTGATTTTTGATACCAATATAAATATGTATACATGTACTTTTTAAACTTTCTACCCCAAAACTCAGCACCAGTTACATCGTGCATTAGAAGACCATGTGGTCCAGAAGAGGTGGCACGGCACAACTCAAAGCCACACGATCCGGCTTCTAATGCAGGCTCTGCCACTGAGATTTGTGTGACTTTGGAACAGTCATGATGCTTCCAGAGACCTTTCTCTTTTCCTGCTTCACCTGTTTAAACCAGGATGCTAAGGAAAAGGAAAATCCCTTTACAGCAGGATTCTGTGTAAAAGACCTTGATTTCAGCCAGGGCTTCAATTCAGTACTGAGATGTAAACAATTAGAAATCTTTTCCAATGGCCCAATAAACTCAATGCTCACATGGAAATACTTTGTACACCAAAGTGGTACAGCCTGTAAGAACTTTTCCTCCAAACCACGTATCATTTTTTTGGAAAGTTATGATACATGACGAAGTACTTACTTAATCATCTCTGGATTCCAACAGAACAAACCAGAAAAAATAAAGCAAAAGCAGATGTCTTTATTCAAATGGTAACATCATCAAATTTAATCTATATTCATTCAGAAGGTCAATTATCCAAATGCGTCTAATTTAGACTGTACCTGTTCTAGACAGCCTATCAATCATCTAAAGGGCAGCCTTTGCCTTTTTCTTTTTCATTCTCTTCGTGTTTTGAATGGACATCAAAGTTTACATTCTTTTCCTATTGTCATACTCTGGCTAATAAGACCTGTTTTACAAAGCACTCACAACTTGAATTCTCTGACGTTCAAAAGAAAAAGAAAAAATCTCTGTAGGGTTGTGTCTACGTATGACAAACAAAGCAAGATTTCATTATTTCTCAATCATTTTTCTTTGAGGAAAACACCACAATTCAGAAAAATGTTGACATTACATTTAGGAGAAGACTAGACATAATATCGGCCTATTATCATACTCATTTATACTGGCACTCAACTAGCATTAGTTGTGAAGGCAACAGGGCTAGCTGTCAGACAACGTGCAAATTGACAAGCTATTAGAATGCCAACTGGATGTATTCAATTAGAAAATTTACTCCAGCGCTGAGAAAGCTTGCGTTTAAGATAAGGCAGAAACATAGCGTGTTGACTGAGGAAAAAATGATAGAAAATTAATAAGCACAGAGAGAAATTTATCTCTTGCTTTCTGCAATAAAAGCTACAAAGAGATTAACCATAAAATATTAACTCTAAGAAAAGTAATATCCAAAATGAGTCAAAGGAAATAAGTGCGGGCAAGACTATGCAATGGTTTTGCCTCAGTAACTGAGGTCTTTTTTTCTTTTTTCTTTTTTTTCTCCCCAAACACTTACCCATAACCTTTTCACCCCCTCCCTTTTGATGCTCTCTTTGTTTTATTCAGACACAGAAGTTTTACAGAGTGAGAAAACGAAGGGATTTATGCCAGGTCTAATTTATCAAAACCTACATGGGAATGGCTTAAAAGGATAAGAAATAAAAGTTCTCCCTATTCATTTATTTACCAACTGCAATCAAAATTCATCACCTCCTTTAAAAAAATTTAACAGCGTAGGAAGGGCTGGAAAAAACTCTGGGCTGGAAAATAGCAGCAAGATAAGGGGAGTTTACTTGAGATTGTCACGATAAAAACGTGTATGAAACATACACAAAAAACTGGTATGAGTGATGGGAAAAAAGAATAAAAATTAGTAAGTGATGGTATGGGAACCTATAAAGATTTAACTGTTGTGAGCTTGGAGTGACATCTCTTAGGGGTGCCAGAGATACATGTGTGCTGCGCGGATTTCCCTCCAGGAGCAACAATAATCATAAAGATATAGCGTATGCACCATCACATTTTATTTCATACAATTAATTTGGTTTAAGCTTTATGATTTTGATCTTCTGAGGAACTCAGTTTCTATAGAAACAATTCTGTCACTGATGCAGCGCGTGAGGAGGTGCGTCAGTGAAAACTTAGTTTATGTATTATTTTGAAATCTGAAGTAAAAACAAAACAAAACAAAAAAAACTGTACTGAAATGTATGATATACCTGTGGCTACACCAACTACCTTTACCTAGTGGACAGCCAGTGCTGCATTGTACTGCAACCAGCCTAAGGAGAAACCTTGTCCCTTCCCCCTGAAGGCAGCCAGCTCAAAAATTTCCATCTCTGTGACATGACATCAGGTTAGTAGAAGTTGGACCTCTTATACACACCCCAAAACAAAGGATTCTGTCCTAGCATATCACCTTAGGCATGAGGCATGTCCTGCATCCAACAGGCCCTCTGCCTTCAGTCCTAAATCCCAAGAACCAGATTCCCCTCGTCTCATCTCCTCCTGCTGGCTTTTCTGTTCTGAATGAAATTACTCCAATTGTTCCAGAAAGGTATGAGACCCCTCCTCTTGTCCTCCTGCTCAGATTTTCCAAGATGTGCTGCTGTGACCACAGGAATCCTACCAGGTTAGCAAGGTGGCTGGAACCCCAGACTTTCACCAAGGCATTTTTAATAGTTTCTTGGTGGCCCTACTTTATGGTCTCTGCTAGTTTTCTTCTGGAAAACTGAAGCTGTAAAAACACCACAAAAATTACAGTCATAAATACTATTTGGAAAATAAAACCAGAGAGGAATCTATAGTTTGTGAAAACAAACCCCAGGTTCCCAAACTGTCACAATGCCAGCATGTAGTATTTACCTTTAAAATTCACAGTTATGTGAACACTGCTAAAGACTGGGTATACATGCATGTACAAAACTGCATACCTGTGGTAAAAAAAATGTTTAGTTCACTCTGCACAAGAAAGAACTGAGCAGGTATTAAAAACATAATCTGATTGTAGTTAGGGGAATGCAAAAAAAAACCCTACTAACACTAGTACCAGGAGTTGTGTAACTAACAGAAATATTTCATTGTGAGGAGAATCAGACCTTGACTGCTCATGGAAATAAATCTCTTCCTGTGACAGCTTTGAAATTTCATCTATAATGCTGAAAAAAGAAATTTGAAAATTATGCTTAGTTAAATCCATAGAAGCAGTGACCTTCAATACCTCTAGCATTCAAGGAAAAGACACCTCTGCTTCTGATTGACGAATCCATTGGAAATACAGACTCAGCAGCCCCAGAACCAAGGTTGCGAAATGCAGCCCAAGTGTCCATAACTCACTCATTCAAACTTACTCAAGCGGGTTTTCCTCTACCAAGAGAATTGCAAGATCCAAGACTCAGCCCTAGAGTTAACAAGTAATCAGGGAACCACAATCACGTATGAACTGATCTTAAGCTTCAGAGTGACAAAATAAAGCACATGTTCCTGTAATATTCCAAATTAATAGGGAAATGTATGCCTCCAACTCCAATCTCAAATTATCCTTTATATTTACTACATAAAGGATCTATAAGCAGCTCAGTAAAATACTAACTCTGTAAACGTCCATTGTCCCTTGAACGCCACGCTGCGAATCAGGCATTTCTCTGATACGCCCCCACGCAGGCGATGTAGCACTAACACAAATGAAAACCAAACCACACTGAAACGTCACGACCCCTCTCCTGCACTCCCCAGACCAACCTCCAGAGCAGCCCAAAAGAGAAAAACCCACCCAAGCTTCCTTACAGGCCAGCAATTAAGAAGGAAGTTGTGGCTGTAGCTGCCTCTGCTCGCGCTACTGAAAGGTACTTGGAAACACTCGGAGAATTGCTGCAAAACCTTTACAGAACTGGAAAACATTGTTAGAGCTTTAAGTGCTTTTGCCTCAAACCCTTCAAGACCCTGTGTTACCTGAAGCATTAGATAATGCCTTGGTGCCTTGCTACGTTAAACCCATAGTTCAGGGCTGAAAAGCTCTTGAATACACGAGCAAGATCAAAGCAGGTAAGTTCAATAAACCGTGCAGTCATTGTTTAGGGGCTTCAGGAGCATCACTTCCACAGCATGTTGGAAGTAATTTTCTCTGGTGACATGCTATGTTTTGTCTTACTGAACATTTAACCTCTAGATTTGGACAGCACACATTTGGCATGGGCACGTTTCTTTAGGGAACACCAGAGTGGTTACTTCAAGTGACAGTTTTCTAATTATTCTGTCAAGCATCAATCTGTGAAGTTCCACGTTCCTCCGTGCCCTGACTGACAGGGCAATCAGCGCTTTACTTAAAGCCTCTAGAGCTGTTCCGGCCTGACAAATGCTTTTTAAAAAAGCCCAACCAACCCCTCCTCCCCAGTGTTCGGAGGGAATGTAAAAATCTGACTTCCAAAACTACTCCTCACTTTCTGTGAATACAGTTCCCCAAAGTAACCAAAAAAATTGCCTGAGTACATATAATGCAGCTGGGGAGAGGAAAATGGATGAAACCAGCGTTTTCTTTTACATTATAGTAATTAATTTCAGGCATTTTATTTTGAAAAAAAAAATCAGTTGATAAAAGTACATCAGAAACAGAGAATGAACTGAGATAATGCAATTATTCTCACTAGGAAGTTTTCATCTCTTCTCTTATGAGAGAAAAAACACACCACAAACACAGCACTTGATTCGTCAGGAGTAATGGGAAGTCAGAATACCATCTTCCTCTGCTGAGAGTTGTATTGAGACTTCTCTTGTAGTATTATGGTACCAGTGACTATAAGAAGTGGGAAAATGAGGGACTTTGAGAGAGAGACAATTGGCCTTACACCAAGTTCAGGGAATAATGCAAGCACTTGAGTAGTCATGACCACTGTTGCCTAAATAGCACAAAAGTACTTCATGCTCTTTTATCCACCACGCAATTACATTCGACACTGGGGCTAGCTTTTTGATCATCAAGTTGGTGCAACAGTAGAGCAGCTTTGATTTATACACCAAGATGCTGCACCTGAGAATTCAATGGTGGACAAGCTCTTCTTGGCCCACTGGGATGATCCCGTATTGCTAGCGATCCACGTAATCACAGACACGAAAAGCAGGCCTCTCAGTACGGGATGGCAGCACCAATACTAGCATGCCACTAATACTACTGGCTGCTGCGAACAAATTGGTGTTAAAGTTGCTCCTATGGTTTTAAATGTAAACTATGAATAATGCAGGTTTGGTGACTAGCTCTTCATCATGATCATAACCAAGTCCTCTATAGTAAAACACGCTGCTTGAAATCAGCAAGCCTCACAAATAAATGAATTATCAAGTCAGGTGTCAGAGTGGAAGAGTACAACACATTTGATCACAAAGCAGAGTGAACTGCAGGAGATTTCTCTCTAGAATTAATGCTTAATTCTGTTGTTTTTTCTGAAGACATTAAATATGTTAATATATTCACACACACAAAATTCATTTTTTTTCTTGGACCTGAATCAAAACTCCCAGCACACAGACTACCTGTGATTTATGAAGTGAAGAAAGGAAGCCTGTTTTAATCAGCACTCAAGTCTAGTCATAGCCTCGCAATGGCTGCGTAATTGGTTTTCTTGCTGGACAGCCTAACGCTAGATGATTTCTACATATAAATTATCATCTCCAACAACAATATGGCATCATTAGTTTTCCTTAATGAACCAAATTCCTTCTGGATAAGGTTATGTCAAACAACATACTACTGAAAGTAGTTTCCTTGAAGGACTGAAGCTTACCTAACCCAGCACCAGCCTCCAGGAGCTGCTCATCGGTCCTAGCAATGAGCCAGTTTCGGCACCCAATCTATTTCTGTTTTTACAGGTTTGGTCTTGCCAACATATCCCCCTGGGCTTGTTCACTGTGCTGCTGGATGAGCACCGGTGCACACCCTGGGAAGGAGGGTGCAAACAAAAGTATTAACTTAGATAAAACTCAAACTGCCCAAGACCTCATTTCCCTTCTCACAAGCGAATGACTGCGCTAACCACTCATACTACACACAGAGGAAGGAAGTTCTTTGATAAAAAGCCTAAAACTGCAGTGGTCAGTTAAGGGAAAATCTGTTCCTCTGCAAGGGGAAAGGCTGAACTCATCTGTTTTCCTACTGAAGTGAAACAGATTTTTAACATTATTAAGGGAGATAAGCTAACATTGCTGAAATGTAGGCACTATCATAGTTTAAATCACTTTTATTTTACCTTTTCAGTACAATTACTTACATAGTTTGTAAGACTAAGTGAAAACAAAAGCCTATTGGAGATGCTCCTCTAACTAGCACACACACGCACAAAAACAAGACAACTGTATAGGGCCCCATAAATTTTTGATTAAAGACAAATCCTTCACAATTCAGAGAACATATACTCAATCAGTGGTTGAAGAGGAAAACCTCCAGGGAGCAGCAGGAACTAAACAATTCTGATAAGGTTTCTGTGACTTTCCAGCAAATAGTAATTTGCTCTTTTATATTTCTTCTTGAGAAGTCAAGCATTGCAGTCCCAAACCTTTAAATCAAATGATTTGCCGGGCATCAGGCATTCAACTTTCACCGCCTACTATAAAATATTGACTCTGCACATTCATTCATTTCTACCCAATAATTGATTTTTTTTTTTTCTTTTTGCCAGTTACAGGAATATAACAGTGTTCTGGGAGGGTGACTTCATCAAGATTTAGTTAAGGAAAAGAAATTCTCAGCATTTTCAGGTTTTAATCTTGTCTACATCATATAAGCATGTGTGCCATCTATTTTCCTAATGAGATGCTTTTACTCTTTTCCGCTATTATTATTATTAATTCCAAATCTACCATGCATCCACAGTTTACGCGAAGGCTCCTGCTTTAATCACGAAGCTGGCACTACTCTGTGAAACAACAGAGCTGTATGTTAACTTTTGCTTAATGGCATTTTCAGCTGTAGCCTATTTGTAAATACAGCTCAATCTGGCATGAGTTGGCACAACAGATTTCATTCCCTTTTCTGGTAAAGTGAATGTTGGCTTACATGGTCAGCCCAAATGTCATCCACGGAGAAATGCCATCTGATGGCACTGGTGGAAGGTCTGCTGTGTCGCCTGCACTGAGGCACTCGGAGACTCTTGGCCAATGCTCTGCCATCCTCTGCCATGGACAACTCGTTGGCAGCAGCAGAGTGCTCCTTCTCCTCCGTGCTCCTGGGGAATGCACATCTGGTGCTCGGCAGCTCTTATGGCTGTTCAGGCTTACCCTTAAATAACTGTAAATGGCATCTAAAGTACAGCAACACTCAACAGTGCAAATGGAATAGGTTGTGCGCATTTGCACACAACTTGTGTAACCAGCAGCAACACATATCTACACAGATACACACTCACGTTGCCATTTATACACGTGATTTGCTACAGTGAGATGTAAAATTAAGAAAAAATACTACTCTAAAGAAAACACCCTCTTGTAGGGACTGCCTAGTACAGTTAAATATTGAAGGATAAAACACAGACCACATATTTTGAGGCCAGATATTCATCTTCCTATACAGTATAGTTTTTCTATCAGAAGATGAAGCTAAACTTCTAGCAACAAGAGTAAGTACCCATTTGCGGTAGATGTGGACTTGATTTGCCAAGCACTTAAGCACATGACAAGCTTTAAAAGTGAATAGACTAATTTATTTCAGCTTTATCCATCCACTCAGAATAATAGATAATAAAATATTAAAATCTGAAACAGGTTTAAATATCTTCTTGAATTGGAGCATGAATAATGAAGTTGTGAAATAATTCAGTCTCACCTGAAAAAAACAGATTCAAAGGAAAGAAATAGCTTTTCCCTCTTTCATTAAGCCATATTTCAAATAATTTTTGTCTCTTCCAAAGCTTTTTCATCATTCTGTGCTCAGCTATGCAAATGAATGGATGAACACAGGCCAAGGAATACTTTTTCTTATTCGAATATAATTAAATACATCCTTCTGATTGGAAACACAGAGTGCATACTGCTCCAAAACCAAAGTTCACATACTTCTGAAAAATACATTTCCTATCTCAAAATTATGTATAAAAAAAGCATACACACTGGAATACAGAAACTATAAGATGCACTGTATCTCAAAAACCCATTTACATAGAAATGGGTGGATGTTCTAACAGATCTTTTTCCTAAAAAAATGCCAATAGTTTCAAAAGCTATATACCTTCCAGACCTGCACATTATTCTCAGTCACATCACTATGCCAGACATTTCAGATGGCATATGGGATTAATAGTAATATAGACCAGCATCACCTATCATAATCTGTTTCCTGTATTAGGATGCAAACCACAGCGCAACTGTCACAACAGAGACAAGTAATACATCTGTATTTATTCACATGATTTTCCCTTCTTTCCGAATAACCACGTCACTGAACTGGGCACAGCAGTATTAGGTCACTTTTTCAGCTTAGAGACAAAAGACAAAAAGCTCATTTAAAAAACAAAAAAACACTGCTTCACATTCCCCTACCTTTCTTTTTTTTTCCTTTAGCATAGGCTTACCTTTACACTAAAAATCTTACTACGATCTTTATTCTTTAGTCTTTAGAAGATAATTTTATGATGGGGAAAATGGTCTTTAAATTTTTGAGATAAAAAAGGTGATATGTGCTAAAATTAGTCTTATTCTTCACCTAACCTGTGCTCTATCTGTACTCCATCCATCAAGGGTACTTCAGAAATTATAAGTAAAAACAGTTGATATCCATTTCACTGTCAGAAGAAGAGCGTGTTCTACCCAATATAAATGGCTAAAAGCACCTACTTGAAATATACAGTTCATCATCTAGGCCTGTTTCTATCAGGAACAGATGGAGGTGAGGTGATTAGATTTCTTCTTTTTGATGGGAAAGAACAAACACTTTCATAAACAGCCATAACACCTCAAACCACTTAAAAATAATGAGTAATAAAATGCAATTTTCTCTACAAAGAAGCTTAAGTAGGGAAACTAAAATTTTTAATACATTATTTCGTACTTGTATTATGAAATGATTATTCTTTCATTACTCTGTATGCTAGACAATCTCTAAATAGATTCATAATAAACTACTCATCTCACCAAGATGAATTACCAGATCGAGACTCCCAAAATATCTTCCCTTTTTATCCTAATTGTAAAATGAGTCACACAAATTTTCAAAATTTCAAAATCAATTTGTAAAGTACAGTAAAGGATTAAACACCTTTCTAATGTATTATGCATGGCGTTTCCTTTAACTAGGCAATACTAACACCCACAAACATAACTGCACGTTATATTCCACATGCTTGATGTGATATCAGGCATTTGGCAATTACAGGTGACACTGCAAAGTTTTCAAGACGAAGATTTCTCTTGTTTAAGTAATAGAAGACTTTCCCCAGTGTTATAAACCTCAGTCATCATACTAATCCAATATTTCTAATACTGACAGTTAAAATAACAGACCTAGAGTAACAGTGTACGGCTATCCAATTCCACCACTGCTGTTCCACCAACCCCAGCAGTGGGCATTTTCCAGCTCAAGGGGTTCCTGCCACCTTACTACCTGAATCCACTGCCCTTTCTTGGCTTTAGGCCTGGATTTGAGGTGAGACAAGTAATACACCGCTATGACACTGAAATAAGAGATAAGTATAATCAATTCATTACCATGTAATTGTCTTAACTCAAACGCTTCCCACCACAGACATACTGGCTCATCAAAGGGTTCCTCAGAAAAGTCCCAATCCTCCATGGAGGAAGAAGCCCTTAAAAACACTTTATCACCCTGATCACTCATGAAATGTAGCTCAGAACAAGCACAAAAATATAAAAAATCTTGATCACATAGCAACTATCTTAAAAAGGGTAAGGCAGACTGTTTTCTGAGGAGCTGAAAGCTTCTGCTCCTCTGTACTTATTTCAGAAGAGACACCATTACAGAAGAAGGTAATTGGCACACAAAATTGGAAAAAAAATATTCAAGTGACCGAATATAAAGCCATCCACCAGTTGAACGAAACACGTCTCATTTGCCAGTGTGGAAGTTGTTTAGATAGATCTCTCCCGCCTCCTTCACCACAGATCCATCCAAACCTAACGGCTACATTTCTATTGTGGTCCCTTCACAAATTTTTTCATTATTTCCCTTTAAAGGCAATGCTTGTAAATTTTGCCTATTCTGTATAAGAGGTTACAAAATCTCTGCAAGTTTTTCTCTTGCTTAATAAGTATATTTTCATATCCAGCTTTTAAGATTCATTATAGCCAACTTCAAAATGCCAAAAGGCACTCAACTTGTCAGTGTCAACAAATAATGGCAGTCATGTTAAAGTATATTTACATACCAATTACTTAGGACTCAATAATACACATGCCCCTAAAAAATATATTACTCTTGATAATAAATCAAGAAAACTCTAACCATTTAAAAAATGCATATTTGTCCTCACATTTTAATAAATATCGGCAATATGCTATAAGTCTTTAAAAATGCTTAAGTGAAATGAAAGAATGCTTTTTCAATACTTTAAGTGCTCTAAAAGATGACTAGCCACTTTAAATTAATACCTGTGAAATTGCAAAGACACGTTAGAAGAAATCCTTGCTCAAATTCTATTGGCCTGTATTTTCTCTCCAACGTAGCACTAATAGAAATATGGGAAAAGTCCTAAATGACCCCAATAAGCCCAAACCCTATAGTTTCTGTAAAAGAACTATGAGTGTTAGTACTTTGCAGATGGATGTGCTCAATATTCTCCATTAAAGGCACAGTATTTGAACAAATTATTGATGCAGAAAATACATTATGTCTTCTTCAACCTTTCCCAGCTTTACCAGATGTTTGAGCTCTGATAGGTCTTTTCCACGTCTACAAACTGTCACCCTGTGATAGTAAACTTAAACTTTCAAAGGCTTAAAAAGCCAAAGCATTATTGCCCATGTAAAGCTACTAATCAGAACTTTAGATTTAGATCTGTTATCTGAAAGAGGAAAAGAAACCTGAAGTCCAGCCATTGGACCCAAGGCAGAATCTACTCTTCCTGAAAAACCCAGGCTAAGTTTTTGTTTGAGGCAGTTCTCAAATGGTTGTATAACCTGTAAGCTCCTTACGTAAACTGCTGACGGACTCAATCACCTTTTCTGCTGGGCAATTTTCAGAACAACTAACTTAACTTTGCTCCTTTGTAACCTTACTACATCTTGCCTTACCACAACTGACATTAACCTCCAACACTGGGCTGACTACCTGGGTTAACTAACGGTTAAAAGGACTCTCTACATGCTATTAGGCAAAAACATTAAGACGACAGTAAAATCCAGCTTCTGAAAACTGTGATATATCAATAATTTATTAGACATCACCTTACACAAATGTCAAAATCTCAACACAAAACCAACATTTTATTGACTACAGGTTTATTGACTACAACTTTCTTTTTTAAAATTTAATATTTCATTTATACAAGAACAATGCTGAATACAAAGCTGCCACTAGGATATGGCTATGCAATAAGCAGTAAAGGAACAGTTATAACTTTTATCATTTCCATAGCACTTTTTTTTTTTTTTTTTTTTCTCAGCAGGACCCACTAAACTCAAGCTCCAGCATTTCTGGACACCTGTCTGGAGCTACGAGTGCTCTTCAGAGCTGTGAACACTGCACTTGCAGTAAGCACCTGCAGAACTACTGGGTCCTTTGAGTTCTGAACTTGGGCCTCGTAGATAGAGCACTGAAAGGAAAACCTACAGAGTGCTCATGGGGAATGCGGGAGAGGGGAGGAGAGGAAGGAGAGTGATGGTTTCAGTTGAAGTCGGCATGCCAGCTGGTGCTCTAGCTTGGATAAAAGCAACAGAATTCTGGTCACAGTTCCAATTTTCGGAATTGCTTCCACTACCACAGAGGTCTAGCACTGTTGGCATGTAGCCTATAACACAAAGACATTTTTCACTACAATAACTCTTCAGCTACAGTTTTTAGAGTACTCAAAACAGCATACAATGCTTCACCCTCTTGTGTGAATCAGAAAAACACACAAGGCATAAAGACTTTTCATGCTGTGTAAAGAAGAGCTGGGTAATGAAGTGTGTAAAGGGTGTATGATATTTGAATGAGAAAGCAAGAAGATTCCTAATGACTATGTAAGAATAGGGTTCCTCTGCATTATCTGAAATGACATGCAATCTGACAATTCAAACAAATCCAATGCTAACACTATTATACGTCTATAACTGAATGCTATTTACATTTCATTTTTTTTTCTTTACCACTATATACACACTGACCTAGGGTGCATGTGTGATAGAGAGAAGGTTGCCTGATCCTACTGATTTTTGGCTTTGTATTCTCACAATATTGAGAAATCTACTACTGGCAGTTAGAAGTGAAATACAGAAAGTGCATGACAAACTATTAACAACCAGCCTGTGCTCTATGGCAAGGCTTCCTGTCGCTGCAAGTGTAGCCATTTTAATTTTTATATTGTTAAGCCTCTGAACTATTTCCTACTTGTGACTTTTAAAGCTTAATAGCCCTCCCCTTCCCACTCCCCAAAGCACTCTCCTCTCATCCACACAGAAGTACCACGAGTAACACCACCACTAACCACTCTCAGCAACAGGCCAAGGCAACCCTAGAAGAAAATCAAATTAGCTGTTTCTTTGTTTCTGGATGCTGCTTTTGATGTTCAAGCTGCAACTCTTCATAGATGAGTCAGACTTGACAATTCTGACTGATTGGCATGACAAATAGCGCAATAGACATTCTGCAGATCGCATTAAACAGCTGTGCAAACTGCCTGCACTCACAACTTGGCTGCTGATATTAGTTTTTATTTTTACTTGGTGTCATCATAGTGTCTCAATGCCCAGTCCTAGACCAGGAACACCCTGTGACAACATTCCCCTCTTCTTCTGCCGGTCTCTTTGCACTACCCAAAGACTGTCCGAAGCGACGCCTCGGTGGGCATGCTGCATGGAGCAATTGTTTGGGAACAGAACAGGCACCTGGCAGCTCCTAAGAAAAGGTTCACTGCCAAAACCCCTTTTTGGCTTAGGTTTATAACACAACAGTCAAACGCTAGGCACAGACTCACGAAATAAGACAGATTTTTGCATCATTTCCAGGACAAAATCCCTGCCTTATAGTCAAGCATAGTTGGAAACCATACTCAAAAGATCCTTTTCCCCTAAAACTGGGAGCCAGTCTTTGTTTCAAGTTGTAGAGTGAGAGCAAAGAGGGCAGTAACACCCCAGGACAGTCACTACGCTCCAAGCTGCCTGAATGCTCGCAGACTTTCTGGATTGTCTAAACTGAACTAGTTCACCCAATTAGTTTGGAATTCATTCACTCAAAATTAAGACCAAACAGTTTACAAAAGGCAGCCTTTTTTTTTTTTTCTCCTTCAATTTCTGAAGCCTGAGAAAAGAGTATCACAAACCTTTTCTCTTAGTAGAGAGTTATGCCTTCTGTTGCCACATAACAGACTGCAACGTTAAGAAAACTAATACTAAAAATCCCTCAAGCCAAAAGGATAAGCTAGTCATAAAAATGTCTTATATAATAAGGATGGATAAGCTGTATTACTTTCACACCAAGCACAGCTGGAAAATAACTGAATTGCAAAATTATGATTTAATGATACCCTCTTTCAGAATTCTCTTCACTCTCGGATGTCTGGAAAATAAAAGCCCTGAGACCTCTGCTTCACACGCCACTTAATGGCAAGACACATCAGTGCCATTACTTTTCCCATCACCGAGGTGGACAGAAAGATGCATCTGACATAAGCAAATGGGCAAAGCGAAGTGACAGGAATAAGAATGCATAATCCACATTTAGTAAACAATAATCTGAATTTGGACTAAGGAATGGCTACAGGGAAAAAAGGTTGTGTGTGTGTTTGATATTAATTATTCCCTGGATATGAGTTAACAGATGTCACTACAGAGTATATTTTCCAGAGAAACGTTTTTCATTCTGTCAATATTTTTTTTTTCCTATATGACAAACAAACTCTTGTTAACAGCAATTGATTTGATAAACCAATTTGGTAGCATCATCAAGGACAGGTGTCAAAAGAATATCAAAGGAGCTTTAGGTGGAAGAACAAAAACAACAAACAATTTTGGCCTTTAAGCTCCTGTATTTCAGTAGGGAGAAGAAACAAATAAGGACAGGGATGCTGTGCAGCCAAAAACATGAAAAAAGTCTATGTAGCCATGCCTAGGCCACACATCTGAAGTGTACATAAGATTTATGAGAGCATTAATGGGCAACTCTCCTATACCAGTAACTCATACAGTATTACCTTTATTCTATTACAGTAGTATGGGAGAGAAAGGCAGAGGATGTGACTTGCTTCAAGTTGTTGCTAAGATGCTTCTGGGTTTTGCCTGTCGTCACCAAATACATCCCACCAGGAGCCTACTCATTATGGGCTCCCATACTCACTAAGGTCTTCAAAATCATGATTCAGCCAGGCTGACATGTGAAACTTGCCATGAAGACTCCGCTCCCTACAATGCGTATTAAAAAAGTTGAGAGAAGAATCTGGGGGTAATTTAGGAGTGTCAGTGTTTGTTGGACAGCTCCAGGCCAAAGCAGAGAGCTGAGATGGTGACTGAGCTTCAGGGTCCTGGACAGCAGATTTATTGAGAAGACTTTTTTCAGCTTTAGCGTTTTGGAAACTATTGAATCCTACAAACAGTTGTATGGTAACCCCCAGCAGCTCCAACACCCCAAATCCAGTCATCTTCCCTGTTCCCGAGCCTAACTGAAAAGAGGGAAAAGCATTCCATCTTCTGCCAGAGCAGACACTGCACAAACTCAGAGAAAGAAGACAGTACGGAAAGAAAAAAAAAGCCTGGAATTTAGACTGTGAAAAGAAAGGAATTCAGAGCCATTGCAACGACCTGTCTGACCTAGGAAGGATTGGATATAGCAGACTGCAAACAAGACCAGCAGAGTATAAAAGGGTCACTGACTCCAAAGACAGCATTTCCATTCAAAAGCCAGTGGGTAACCTTTTGCAACAAACTTTTTTTCTTTTTTAAAGAATTATAGACACTGACAACAGCCAGATTAAACCAAAAGCAAACCATCAAACATCTTCAGCTTTCTCACAAATGGTATCCCCTAGCTTTACTAAATGAAATCACGGCATGCCTGTATTTTATTTGATTTTTTTTTTTACTTTAAAATGTCTATTTTGTATTAAAGACAACTAGAGAGAGAGAAAAATGTATTTCAAAGTGCAACAGTTGAACATTTCCTTCTGGAAGATTTCTTGTCTTGCAATGTCCTTAATTCTGCCAGTGCTGTATTTCGGTGGAACTAGAATCAGTGCTCCTCCATACTAGAGCCCTGCAGACTGGTAGCTTGTTTACTCACCCATTAGAAGCCCCATGTTTTTGGAGACCTTGACAACAATTAATTGGCTTCAGAGTTCCCCAGAGTAAGTTTTTATATTCTCAAATAAAGTGGGAATCAGGTTACAGGTCACAGGGAAATTACTGACCAGATACAAACTGTGAATGCGACATTAGACAACATAGCAATTAGACTGACTTACGGGACTGAAAACCTAGCATTAGTTAAGACAAGAGAGGATTCATTCAATTATCTTATGTAACTAATGGACACAGTACATGGAAAGAGGAAATAATGGGCATTTATCATGTTTTCTGATCAGAACGAAACAAAACATAGAATGCTTATTTTTTAACAGTTTGTAAGCATACATTAACTTTCAACTGCAGAGCAGTAAGAAAAGCTACGAGTGCTTTGATGTTAGCCGGGTACAACTGCCAGCGTTGTTAGTCTCCTATTACATCCTGGGATATCAGCATACCTTCACGAATCCTAATTTCATTTTGTATATATCCTTCAACTACCATTAAGAGACATTTTTCACCTGAAGTGCGAATGAAACAGTATAGCTGATGATCACAATGACATAAAATAAGGTAAAAGTGCTTGAATTGAAAGGGCTGATGACAACCACTTCAGAAATGACTTTTTTAAACCTGGCAAGCCTCTCAGCAATAAGAGCTGTGGTACGACTGGACATGTCCAGGGCTAGACTCAGAATAACTAGTTAATAATTTAAAAATGGACAATGGCAATAAATCTCCACAAAAAATGCAGTGTCTGCAGCTGACAATGCTGTCACTTGTGTACGTACATCCCAGTTTGCTGTGAGCTACATTCCTAGAGCAGAAAGCTTTCAGAAGCACCCTCCTTCCCCTGCACCACTCCAAATAGAAGAGTCCAGTGGGACTCTCAGCAATCATCCTCACCCTTCATCCTGAAGCGCAATACAGAGAACAAACAGAAAAGAAATGCAACAGGGCTGTTCTGTGATTTTTTCCTGTGTAGAAAAGGTGTGGAAAAAAAACACAATCAGAAAAGGCATTCAAAAGGAAGAGACAGGAGGCAACAAATGAATGAGGAATGAGTTATGCTGCATTTAGGCTAAGCCTTCTACATTTTGGGCCAGTCATAAAGACAGGAATGGCATAACTATAGTTGCCTATGTAGACACAAGCATAAGTGACTATTTCAGGTCTCTTCCATTCTACCTTTTGCTTTGCCCCCACTGTCCCAACTAGCACAGCTTCACTATCCCTAGTTAAAGCTGCTAGTGTTAAATAGGAGAATATAGAATAGAAGGAGGATGCATTCACAAGTCAAATGTTGGATATGTAGATATCATATAGCTGAGAGCTACTGAAATGTCCTTTTTTCTTTTTAAGATTGTTTAAACTCATTTTTAATCACCAAAATTAATACCTGCTGTTTGTGCTGTAGCAGACAAAAAACTTATTTAGCATAGTGATAATCATCAGCTAAGTTGTGTATCCAAGACTTTACCACACTTGCTTCTCCACCACTAATACAAGTTTCAGAACTAAATTACATCTCAGCCAAACCTTGATTATCATACCAAGCATGCAACGCAGAACTCACACAAATGAACGCAAGTATAAGTGTCTACTAGCATTAGACAATGAAGGAAACTATCATATATTCCAGAATGTATCTCAAGTCCCATCCTGCCTCCTCCCTTCTGCCCTAGGCAGGATATCTTGCTTCTTGACTTCTTCAGGTCTATGTTCTTTTAGACATGTTAGTAATTTGAAGTCTGTAAGATCACTAAGTAGAATTAGAAAATAAATTCTCTTCCTGAGGGTCTTGGGAACAGCATAAACCTAGACTTCTACAAACAGAAGGTCAGCACTACTCAGGTCTATGGAAGTGTAAAAAGATCCACGAAAAATGTTTGAAATCTTGTAAATTACTCTCTAGTAGATGACTCTCTACTAGTAAAGTTGAGGCATCAAAGTACTACATACCTTAAAAACATACAAGAAGAGTTGCAACTGCTAAGGGTTTTCAATATAAAATCTATACGAGCTTATTTTGTATTGTAGATTTTATTCTGGATTCTTCTTTGAAATGTTGCTTCCTTGAAATGTTGTTACAAACAATATCCCCCTCTATTTGGAAAATTCTATTTTGTCACTTATCGCTGCCCAGGATATATAATTACAGTGATGCAATTTTCATACAAAGGTGGTACTTAGATGGGTTTATATTATACACACATTAAAAGTAAGGAAAGGGGATGGAAGCACAAGAAAAGAAAAAAAAAAAGAGGGAGATCCACAAAAAAGTAAAATGTTGAAATTGGGACTTCACTAGAGATGCTTAGGTGCAGGAGATGGCCAAAGCCCTTTGACAGATTTTCATTAGTAAAAGAAAAATCTATGGCAACTTCGGTACCAGCTACACAAAAGCATAACTCCACATTGGCAAGGCTGGTCAGCTGGCACCACTCCAGTGCCTACACCTGATCAATATTCTCTCAGTAGCGATTCTGCTTGTCTGCAAGCAGGGACCAATGACCTCAGCACACTGACATGCATCTCTAGAAACAACTACTGCTCATCACACACAGGCTCAAGTCTTGTCCTGTTCAAGACAAGAGAAACTGCACCTCCATCTGCAGAAGAAAGAGTGCCCCAGGATAGGATAGCAGCCTGTGAATGTTAATTAAACACTGAATATCCTGTAGCATACAATCAGATATTGTAGAAACCTCAAGGAATTAATGTTTTGCTTAACTCGAATTTTCCTTCTGACTTACTGTGGCACTACACTGTTAGGAATTACATTTTAAGCATCTTAGTATCCTCACAAATTCCCCTTAAGGAGTCAGATGCTCAAAGGTCAGCACTGCGATGCCCAACAATACCACACCTGCATTTCTTTGTTGAACTGCCTTGAAAAAGTGCCCGCTGAAGGCTGACTAGCAAACCTACGTGTGCATTAGGAACTGAAAAGTCGATCCATTGGCTCAGTGAAATCATTTTCTTTTCCAACCGTTCCTTTAATAACTCATCCTCTATCTTTACACTGTTAGCTGTATTTTCAGCATACTATATACATAGATCTATAACACAACTGTATTGCACAGGGAAGCTTCCTGTCCTAAACCAATTTATTTTATTATTATTATTTTACCTTTGGATCAGCAGTCAGCAGTTTGAATGCTTGATACACCTGTGCTTCTTTCACACCTCCACCGAGATCCAGGAAGTTGGCTGGCTTTCCACCGTTCAAGGATATTATATCACAAGTTGCCATTGCAAGACCAGCTCCATTCACTGTAATTGGAAACATCTGATTTGTGAAAAGGATTAACAACCTATCAGAGCAACCACGTTAATAAGGCCCAAAATGTTACGCAAATATTTCTCAATGGTTCAGTGCCTATTCAAGGATATCCATAGCAATACATAGTTTAAAATCAGTTGCATACACACCAAACATTTAGGATTCTTTATGGTCGTATCAGTTTTAGGACTTATAAATGCACCTTCCACTAGGCGTGTATGAGCACTGCAATGGAAGCTGGGGAAATACAAAAACTTCTGGAATGAAGTGAGAAAATTCTGGAAACAGTGATCCCATTATGAGTTCCCCTCTGTCTATTGTGATAACAATAGATCATGATTTGCATTACTGTAAAACAGACAACTAAATTCTGGGGACAAGTATCAGCCACTCCTAAAACTGCCTTCTGTTCTGTGTTTGCACCAGTCTAAAAGCACTCCCATAGGCACAAACATCTTCTAAGCTAGCAAAAGTAGATAAGAATTATTTGTCCCCCATATATTTTCCCTGATGGGCAAAGTAAGGCTTCTATGTCATCTGTAATTCAAAGATATGTAATACCGAACACTAATAGCAGTAATAACAACAATAAAAATTACTGTAATTATGCCTTTTTTTTTTTACGTTCATGTGAAAATCTCACTGCTACTCACTGAATCAACTGTAATGCATTATCAGTATCTTCTAGATTCATGTTTGGAGCACACATTTAAGCAACATGAACTCTGGACATTTTCTAAAACAAGTCATGTTTTTGTTGTCTCTTCTAAACCCAAGATTAATTTCTATCTTACAGAAACTTCAGAAAAATAAAATAATAAATGTTATTTTCCTTTTAATAACCAAGCAACTTTTTCAGAAACTTCTCTTAAAGGGAAATGAAGTTTGATATTTATTCGTAAGAGGGAATATCTTGTTTTTACACGCAAGCTTTCAAAGTGCCTTCTAAGTAACATAAACACATTTCTGAAAACTAATCAAATTTTAATGTCTCTTTGTGTTTTATTTACTGGAAAGATCAATTGAATCAGCTTAAAAGTTCAAAACATAGAAACCCCAAAGGCTCCCCATTCAGTCTGTCTTCTCTTTGACAACCCATATGCCCTGTCTGCGTGCTGCAGCCTTAACCACATCTTCAACACAATTTGTTTCAGTCCTGCAAGAACTTGTGGAAGGGCAGACAGCCTCAGCGAAATGAACTGGCATCGCAGGTGGATTGAATGTCAGAATTTCAACAAAGTCTATACATTGAACAAGTATGAATTTGTCTTCAAATGCTTTTTTTGGATTTATTTGTTCTTACCAAAGCAAGCAATATTTCCATCCAGTCCTATATATTTTAAGTCATATTTGGCAGCTTCATTCTCTATAGGCTCATTTTCAGACTTGTCATCCATGGCAAATATTTCTTTTTGCCTAAATTCTGCATTGTCATCAAAGTTTATCTTGGCATCAAAGCAAACCACTAAAGAAAAAAAATATAAAACATATAGGCATTTAGAAATTACAGTTAGACAGAGCTTCTGAAATATTACTGTTATTGCTGACTACTACAGGATGGAGGGGGAAAGAGGTCCTTAGGGTTTGATGATGAAGCTCCTGCACTGATTCCAGCACAAAAAGGGTAAGCTTTTCTTAAATCCTATACTAAGAAAAGGTAGAGCAAGTGCCTCCACACTATACAGCAAGATGCCTTTGTCATGGGACGGTCTTCTATGCTTGCTTTAAACAAAGTGCCCCTAAGTTATGAACATTGGTTTTATGATTTGGAGAGGTGATCTGCAGGAATTTCGTAAGACAGTCTACTCTCAATATTTCGGAAAGTCAGCAGATATAAAAGATAACAGACTAGCAATCCAAAGCAATGTTTGGTAACACGCACTCATATTTATAGGTGAGTAGTATGAAGTTTTTCTCCTTAGCCATATTTTTAATTTTTAATAGTATGAGCTATTCACACATTTCCCAAAGACCTAGATTAAAACAACTTTAAAACAATATACATAAAAAAATTATCAAAACATGATTTTTATGTCAACATCCATTATGGTTGCAAAAACAAGTTTAAAAATAGCTACACCTGGCTATATTAAATAATAAATACCAAAGACTAGCTAGTAGGCATAATAATCATATAAAACCAAACAGTAATAGAAATGCACGTAGAGTAAACTGGTTATTTGCCTATTTACTAACTCATTATTTTCATGGGCTTGCATAAGCAAACATCTCATTAGATTAAAATGTTTTAAGTAAATACAAGACTATATACTTATCATTTTACTATTTAAGTAATTTGGGTTGTACTAGATTCAGATAATTACTAACCGCAGCCTAATTGATTTCTCAAAGCAAACCAGTCAGATCTAAATGCCTTTCAATGCTGCATTCAGAATCTAGTACAGCTTTCCTTTCTGTTGTACTTTGATTCGTATTGCTTTGAAATACATACATGGTATGTGTGCACCTACTCATGGGCACCGTACGTACCTCTGTAATTAGAAGCCAATAACAAAAAAAGAAAATTTGATACAGATACCCATCAATTAAAATAACTGAACACACAATATTTTTTCAGTGGAAAGATACAACTGCTTAACTTTGGAGAAAATATCTAAGCATGCAAAAGACAGAGTCTCAATTGTTGTTGTTGTTTGTTTTGCTTTCCTTTCTTTTTAAATACCTTTGACTTGTAGCCAATACCAGATTAAATTAAAACAGGAGCAAATTTAGTTTCACAACTTCAGTTTTAGAAAACTATTCATGAGTTTTCACATATAATAAATCTCTATTGAAAGAGTCTAGATCTTGCCTTGCAACTCACTGTGTGGAAAACTGCCAAAAGGAGACATACCTTGCAGCCAGTTTTTGTTAACAACAAACCAAGACCTGTACCACTTTTCCTCTTCAAGCTTTCACTTCCTTAAAATGCTAAAACAACTCAAAACTAGGGAAAAAAATGCATTTTCAGAACCCTAAGTTTACCTTAGACATGAACATCCTCAATGACACAGTAATAGAATCTCATTTCTACGGAACATTCATCTTTAACAAAGACCATGCTGTACAAAGTAGCAGAAAAAACACCTAGTAATACTTATCAAACCATTTTCACTAGCAAAAGCACATTGTTACATGCATGATAGATTTTACAAATGAATTTTTCTTCTGAACAAATATCAAAGAAAGCTCCAACACATATTCATGGAGTATTTCTGTTGGTTTTGTTAGCAGTGTAGGATTTATGTCATCTGCCAATTCAACAGCTTACATTGAGAACAAACAAACCAAAAAAAAAAAAAACCAACAAAGAAACTGGCAGTTACAGGCTTTTGACCCCAGAGTGTTAACAAAAGGAATTTGAGACAGAATTAAACAAAAGAAAATACATAAGACAATGCATTTTCTAATGGAAATTCGCACAAGTGAAAAACAGAAAGCACAGCAAGAAATAAATCCATCTTAACCATTACTTTGACAGGAATAATGGTCTTTGTATAGACTTATTTTATCATTAGAAATAACTGCATTAAGCTACTGAAATGTTCTTCCATTTGTTTTATCTTTATTCTTCTTTAAGACACTTCAAATGGAGAAACTGCTAGGAAAAAAAAAAAAAGAGCACAGGATGCTATCTGTGTATGTCTGCCAGTAAGATGGCTTTCACAGCTTGAAACCTTCTCTGTTTCTGCTCCTCAGCTTCCTGGATGCAAAACACATAGGAAGAATCCTTATAGAAAAGGATGAAAGGAGCATAAAAACTCCCACCATCATCTTTCAAATTATGCCCTGCTTACTATCAATAGCCATTCAAGAAAAGCTAATTTGGCAACTTAACCAAATCAGTTCACTTTTTCCACAGTGCTGTCTCAAGCAAGGGTTCAAATTTACTGTCACTGTGGTCCTGTACATCATCTTTTAGGACCAAAAGTTTTGTTTCCTCTCATTGCTAATCATTCCTTCCTTCACTTGCCCTACTAGCCTATCAATTTCCCTTCTGTGTTGGCCAGACATGTCCTCAATGATTTGTTTTGAAGTGATAAACATCACCTGCAGGAATATTCCAGCTATTTTGTTGAACCTATTTTAAAGGTCTCATTCATCCTCAAATGGTAAAAATAAGTATCATGTGTTGCACTTGAAAATTCAGACTATTAATTTTACAAGGCACTATGTCATTGTTGTGCTTTAACTTTACTGTACAACACAATATGGAAATGTCCTTCTCATCTCATTCCCAACTGGTTCTAATGAGGCTAATGGATCTACATAGATAGCAGGGAAAAATAACAACTTATTGGGCTCTGAAGGCAAACTTTTCCATTTCTATTTAAAATGCAGCCTCTATTATAGAACTGTACTGGTCAACAGCAGGGCTTTTTGTTTGTCTCCCAGTACATGTTTCACAAATTGGATAAGAACCAACAAAGTTAGAATTAGCTGGTGAGAATTTGACTCACATTTATTAAGCTGAGTGAGGTTTACAATGCAGAAACTATTGATTCAATGCGCACGTTATTACGGTGCCTCAAATGAGCAGAGAGGGCTGCTTAGTTTCTGGAAAACTAACTAGCAGAACAACGTAAATGCTAAATAAAATTCCTTTTATTTACCCTATACTTTCTTGGACCTGTATTCATGGTAGAAACAGATCAATTAACCTTTTTCTTCCCAAAGGATGTAGCCAAGTGTCAGTTCCAGCTGGAATTTCTCCTGTGCTCTGTTATGTTGCAGTCATAGCTAAGTTTAAATCATGAGTGCATATGTTTACGAATCTAAAATAACAAGTTTCTTTCTCCACAATTTCCATAATTCTAGCAGCATTAACAATAAAATAAAATAAAAATAATAAGAAAAAACAACTTCATACAAATAGAGCAGAGAATGTTGCTGTTTCTCACCACGCATAACATGTAGAAGCTGATACTTTCAGTATTTGGATGAAATAACAAAAGGTATTGAAATGTAAAATCTGCCGTGGGAATATTTATGAATATTGCTTAAATTACATTACAAAATGAAATTAATGCAAAGCTGCTGCTACAGCCTTTCATACAATTTAATTTATAGCTTGCATAAATAAAGGAAACAAATGAAGGCATTATAACTCTTTAATTTCTTACCTTGCCCTTCTGGAGTTTCACCAAAGGGATTCACTTCAACCTGAGTGGCATCAATTTTCAAGAAAAGATTATACAGCTTCTTAATTTGATCTGCTGCCTAAATTTGATCAAGCGATTTACAGTTACCACACAGAAAAATAAAAGTTAATGTTTTCAAGGCAAAGGTAAACCATTATTGATTATTGTTAAAGTATTAAATTGCACTAGCTCTACATAATTACAGCTTTTATTTCCGTTTTCTTAATCATATTTACATACTATCTAAAATAACTATAATGTGGCAATATGATACTGCATAACATTTAGTAAGCATTCATTTAAAGACTACATGAACTGGAGATTTTCTACAAAATAAACAGCACGATTAGTACAGACAACTTTAATTTTAAAAGTGCCTAACAGTTCATAATGACACGTTCTCCAATATGCTGAGATCTAAGTTGCATACACGTTAATCAGTCTAAATCCAGAAACCATAAAGCACTATGTGCACACAAGTGACTATAGAAAAAACATATACGTTCCTCCTTCCTACATCAATCAAATGTTTTCTTGAAGAAATTATGTCAGAAGCCTGCTCGTTTATTCCCTAAAGTATACTCTTGCTTGTTCCTTATTGCTCCTCGCCATCTCTCTCCCAGTGATGGTTTGGGGCCAAAATATTGTGACTGACTATAAACGACCAAATCACTTGTTCATATGACATTCTTCCATTAAAAGAACAGTTTAGCCTTCAACAACAGCAACATGAACTTGCATAAAAAAATTCTCTTTGGTTCATTACACAGTGACAAGCTATTAGCTGAAATGAGTTTGCAGATGAAGAAGTATCCTAATAAAGAACCCTTCAAATTTGTTCTTTCATTACTGATCATTTAACTGAAGTATACAAACCAAAAGTATTTGGGACTTCTCGTATTAGCAAAGTGAATGAGAATAAAAATCAGAAGTCAATTTTCTCCCACAATTTCATGCCTAAGAGAAAACATTACGATTGAAAAGACTCAACCCCAATGCAGCACTACATCAGGAAGGACATGAGTGGCAGGTTGAGGAATGTCCCTACTCCCTTCGACTCAGCGATGACAAGGCTGCACCTGGAGTGCTACGTCCAGTTTTGGGTCCCACACTCCCAGACAAAGTGATGTGGAGAAAGTGGACAGGGCTACGTAGAGGGCTCCCCAAATGGCTCTGGGCCTACAACACATGACCCACAATGGGAGGCTGAGAGAGCTGGGCTCGTGTACTCTGGTGAAGAGGATGCTGAGGGTCAATGCAACAGCAGCCTATAACTATGGTGAAGAACAGCTACAAAGATGAGGAACTGAACACTTCTCACTGGAGGCAGACAATACAAAAAAGATACAACAGTCACAAGCTGTGGGTTGGGGAGGTTCAAACTGAACATTAGAAAAAAAAATTTCACTAGGCCCCAATTTGAGCTGCAGACTGCACCAGCTGACCTCCAGCGGTCCCTTCCGACCAACACGCCTAAGACTCTTTAAAGAGTTATACTTTGGAAGGAGCATACAAATTGCTTATGAAGTCTTCCCTGCTGAAAAGTTATTATCAGCTCAAGCATTCTCAGTGGTTTTGACTTTAAAAATTTATCAGAGTTATAAACCTGTACCCACCAAGGCAGCAGTTTCCTTGGCACAGACAGTCCAGTTGACAAACTATCCTAATACCACATTGGTAAGGCTATCACAATTACGCTAGGGACAAAGTCCCACCATGCATCCCACAGAGAATCTGGGCAACCTGAAAAACTGTTGCTGCCCCAGCATGCTGTTGTAATTTCAGCAGATCACCAAAATCACTTAAGTTTTATTACGGGCTGCTCTATCTTTCAGCACCTCTCTGAATCAGGCAGCTTAATGTCACCATTTCCCTTTCTCAAGCCTCTTCAAGGCAAAGCATAAAATCCCAGCCTTGGAGTACTGAATACATAAGCAAATACTAGAATTCATCTGAATAAAAACTACATCCCTATGATTCAGTGAATTCCTTTGAGGAGCTGATAGCATAAGGAAAGAAATGCATGCACTGCAGTATTATTTAAATGTATTGTTGAAAAGTCCATGTATAGTCGTTAATAATTAAGTACCAGAACTCTTCAAGGGTTGAAAGGTTCTACAAAATCATTTCTCCTCATTAAATATACAGCTAACTCTTCAAATGTGTGTTAATCAACTTAATGATTATGCATTTGTTAATTGCGCAGTTGGGATAGAAAATAATTAAAACTGCTGAATTAAAAATAAAGGAATTCTACAAAAATGACAGTTTGATACTATGGAAAAAAAACAAGCAGAAGTAGCTAAATATTGTGTCTGTTTTCCTGTTATCCGAGTTAAATTAAACAACCTTTTTTTCTCTGCAGAAATATTCATAAAGGCAAAAGACCTTGCATACTTATGTCCCATGTGGAATTCCAATATATATATAAAGATACTGAAAAGATAAGCTGGTAGCCTTTTGGTTTTATTTTAAGTTGAAGTAATAAAAAAGGCTTCAGTTACACAAAAAGATACTTCCCCACGTTAAGGGCCAGATCTTCCAAAAAAAGATGTAGCCGTGTAATTCACTGTGTTCTACTGGAATTCTAATGAAATAAAACACTCCTACGTGGTATCATCAATTGCTTCAAAGCCAAAGGACAAGGATTGTTTAGAACAATAAGGTCCTAAATCAAATTGGTAAATCCCGATGACAATTATATGGGGGCAAGTTAGTATTTAAAATATCAAAATGGTCTTGGTCTAATAAAAATTTAGCCTCTCATGTATGTTTGGGAAGCATTACCATACAGCTGAGCTAAAATGTCTTCAGTAAAAACTGAGGGAGTAGAGTCAAATCACCTGCTGTTGTAAAGATCCTTTGAAACCCAAATTTTTTGCCATCTGCAATGCCTGACGATCTTGAATGCCTTCGAAAATATCTATTTCCTCCTGTAACAATAATATGAATATTTAGTTATATTTATGCAATCTGAATGGAGATTTTTAACTTCAAAAGGAAAACACTTAGTATATATTTGCAAATTAGTAATTAAAATATGGCTGTTTGCCAAAGTTTCTCTGAGACTGAGGCTATAGCAGCTGCCTATAGGGTATGTTATAATTACCACACTATCTATGAAACAGTCCTTCCAAAAAATATATAATTCTTCAGGGTGGCTTGCTGACAAGACAATGTGACACCAGTTTTCACTTTTAATTACTGTACAGATGGCGTTGACGAATATTTAGTCTGTTAATTTTTATGACATCTTCTGGAATATTTTCAAAGCAATGGTGTCACTGCCCAATAACACTGTGAAGTTTATATAAGTTTAAAATGCACATTAAATATTTTTATATTTTTTTGAATAATTACACTTGTTTGTATCAATTATTTTCCCAGATGAATAGCTTGAGTACTCATTACCATGCCGCAGTAATATAAAAAAAAAAACCAAAAAAAACTTAAATGTAGTTATTATTAAGAAAGCAATTATAACAGCTGTATTTCAGATGCAAAAGTTATCCAGGTACTAAGAAATAATTAACAACTACGTCAATTAGAAAAAAAACATAGAAACAATCATATTGGCAGTGACCCACTTGTCAAAGAACTGTGTACCTTCCTCAAAGTGACACACCAGATCACTCATAAAAACATTTCATATGTTAAATTCAACATAAAATATTAACAGCCGAATTTAAGCTCTTTCTAACCAAGCTGCAGACACGCATACTGACAAAATCAGGTGTTATACACACTTTATCGTTTACTAGATGACAGGTCTGGACTCTTATTTAGATTAATACAGTTTCTATGGTTCTTGCTATCTTCCTTCTGCACACAGAATTAGGGTAAATGGAAAAAGAAAGAAAAATTGCATATATTTTCGATAACTGATAAGGAAAATGTTGAATCTTAAAATATTATTTCAATACCTTAAAGATAAGTTCTGGGCTAGTAACTGCAACTTCTTCTATGTCAACACCACCCTGTGGACTGCCAACCATAACAGGTCCGTTGCAGGCTCTGTCCATCAAAATTGCAAAGTATGTTTCCCTTGAAATATTCAGTGCTTCTGCAACCATCACCTAAAAATCAATACAGGGGAGATGAAAACAGCAACATTTCTGACTGATCCATCTAGCTGGTTACACCTAATCTGAACGCAGCTTTAATTCCTTGATGTGTCAATGCGCTAAAATCTTTTGCAATATAATAGTACAAATTAACAGAACCAGTAAGAGACAGTATTTCCATCTGCTGTGATGAAGCACAGAACATTGTGGCTCACGTTTTATTCTAAGCCTTAAAAAGCAGCAGTTTGATACTTGCTCTCCTGAAAGGAAACATTTTTTCCATCGCTTTTACAAGACAATATAACTCAGTCATTTTTTTTCAATAAATCTCCTCTCCCTAAATGAGAGACTCCCCTGATGCTGCTATTCTCATATTCAATAAACACTGTAAACCAGGAACCTAGTGCCGACTTTTCCAAGAAGAGAATCAGAGGCGCTGCAAAGACAACCTCCACAACACCTTTTCATTCCCGACAAGGACTTTAACATGCTGCCCCCCGAAAAATTTGAGTCACAAGGGACTGGTCTTGCGAATCACATACGTGTAAGGGCATATGTTGGCTTTCTGATGCATCCCATCAATAGTGCCACTCCTTACCAGCAAAGCCTCACGTTTAAACTCTCAACCTTCTTCTCATGGAAGACCACCTCCTACACTTAAAATCTTAGCACTGAATGCCTGCCCTGCCTAAATATTTCTTAAAGAAATGAGGATACAGCTAATTCTGCCATCCAGATTTGTACTTTAACTTTAGAGACAAGCAGATGTGCACCCTCAGATATTGGCACATTCTAAAAACACAGGAATTTGTTTTTCCAAAAAGCTACTCATTTTTATGTATCACTATAAACTACAGAGCCAGTTTGTACCAATATCTGACAGATACTTCTGCATGTAACAAAAAATTATTCAAGTCCTACATGTTTTGAATCTACAAGTACTCATATTAAGAATGAGGGGGAACGGTCCATGTAAATTCTTCATTACATTTTTTTCTTTCCTCCCAAAAATATGCCAAAAGTCAAAGTCCTTTCCATTTCAGTATTACAATAACTATGCCCTCATCTCTTTCTGAACTGTGATTTTTGCAGTAGTTTAACAATAACTGTAAAAGCAATTTCAGAAACTAAGTAGTTTTACTGTTGGAAAAGGACTCAAAAAATGTAGGTTTTGATGGAAGAATACCAAATTTCCCCAAATGTTCTTCATTTTAAAAAACATCTGCATATGATCATTACTAATTGTTCCTTACAATCGTAACAGGTGCCATAATCTCAGGTGCAAAGACTGTAGCTCTGCTATGCACTGCTAGCGCTCTGCTCTAGGACGACAGTTTTGCTTTTCAACCTGGAAGCTGAGCAGTCACATCTGCACTTTAATTTGCACTACGGCTTCTCCCTCTTGACAACCAATCTCTTAAGCATAGTTTCATATCTTTCAATGGAAGCAGCAGAAATCAGGAAAAAATATTTCCTTAAGATTAATATAATTAAAAAGGATTAAATGGCAATGTCTTTTTAATGTGGTCTGTTTATCAGGTGACAGTTTTGAAAAATGACTGTAGACAAAGATCATCACTCTGAACGAAAGATAAGGTGAAATTCATTCTATCAGTCAGCAGTTCAAACTCTGGAGATGCAAGAGGCATGCACACACCTGCAGTCTTAAAACTCTGCCTACCCAGCAAGATGTGTTCCATCAAGTAAATATTTCTGGGGTTTTCATACTTCAAGGACTATAAACAAGAAAGATGCACTATACTTTCACCCAAGTCGCTTTTTTGACATTCTACTCCTGAGTACATACGAAATAATGTACTTACCTTCTGCCAGGTTGTACATCTCAACAGAACAGAAAAAAAAAAGTAAGAGACAAGGAATTAAATGAAATGCATTGCTCCGAATGCAAGGAAAGATGCTATTTCTTTATTGTGTTTTGACTTTGGAAAGATACTCTTTATAGTAATTTTGCTTCTTTCTACTTTTACCTTTCCTCATTCATGGAAGATAGTGTAATGTAAAGAAAGAGCTCAAACAAGCAACTGTTCAAAGCAAACTAAGGAAAACTAGGGGAAAGGAGACAACTAAGAAAACAAAGAACTACCATATCTCTTAAAAGCATTTGCCTATTTTAGACTACTATAAAAGGGATGCTAAAAGCCCACTTCAGAAACATAGTTCAGCTACCTGCCACAATTCATCAAATTAAAAGCAAAGATATGGAAAGCATCCTTGAGTTGCTACAATTAGACCTTTTACCTGAGTGAATGGTTTCACCTTCGTACGTATCCTGCATCAATGCATCTGAAAAATGTGAGTTATTTGCTTTAGACTCAGGTCAAACAAAACCACCTGGTCCTACTGGAACTTGTCAGAGTTGTTCGTTTTCCAGAGTGCTCAGGATCCAGGCCAGGCTTATGACGGGAATCAGCACAATGAGTCTTTAGGACTACGTTTACAAGCACAGCAGGTGGAACATGTATTATTAGATCAGGTATCTTTTCCACTGCTGCTTCAGAGCCAAGTTTCTTCTTACCACTGATAATTAACCATGCCAACATCACCAAATACTTCTGTCTTACCTCACAAAACTACTGTTAGTCTGTCTACTCTGTAATAAGCGAGCTTATTGTAGAGTACAAATTTTTGTCAGATGGTGCAACATCTCTCACTTGTCCCAATGAAAACAGTTACTTTCCTTCACCATCCTCCCTTTCTGCTGTAGAGCAAAAACAGGGAGACTGGCATTAAATATTATTTGTTAAAGGCTACCCATCATTCACTTGACAAAACTAAAGCAAATCCATAATGAACAGTTAAGAAGGGTGCAATTAAATCTATAAACTCTTAACTTTTCTGATATTTTGTCTGTTTGCTTATGACAAAGAAGTATCCAGTTTAGCACATCTGGTTTATATTTAAACTATCTAGCTTACCACATCAGGCTTATATTTAAAGAGCCCTGGGGAAAAAAAAATATTTTTCTCCAAAATTTCACGAGAACTTCAAGCTTTCCTTCTTATAAACAAATCATTACCTAAAAAATTAAGTCACATCTAATTTCACAAGGATAACTATAACAGCTCTTTATACTGAATCAAATATTCAAAATGTTAATCGTTATTGCTTGGAGAGAAAACACAGGTAGCAAATTATCAGGTTGTTATGATAAGAGAAGACTGTCTTCTCAGATAACCAGGCTCTCCAAATTCCAAGCTGCCATAAGAGGATTTTATGTAAACTCACAAAATAGCTTACAAGTTATGAAGTAACTGAGGAGCCTGCTATTTATTTAAGAAACAGTCTAAAAAAGCACAAACACTTTAAATTCTGCACAAGCTGAGAAAGCAATCTGAAAACTCCATTTTCTGTTCTATAATTACTCTAATTGTATGAAAATTCTTTTCTCTTTCCTTACAAAAACATGTAAAAGGTGACTTCCATTCCCTGACTTAACACTAACTCATTGTTTGCCTTGCAGAAAGTGATTTAATAACTATTTTCCTTCTGAAAAAAAAAAATAAAGATAAAAGTAAAATTTTACTATTTATTTGCTTATTTTTAAACATAAGAATTCCCTCAGACTTTCAAAAACAGCCAAAAGTTCAAAAAATGTAAAAATATGCCTTTTCTTTTCAGGGTGAACTGTAATTTTCTTTAAGTACAAGTAAACGCGCATTCTTACATATACACACAGAGAGAACAAATGCCTTGAAACTGAACAAAATTGCCTTCTATTCTCAACTTTCCTACTCCTCTAGCAAATATGAAGAGTCTGTCTGGCATTTTCTGTGCACTACTAACTGCCCACTGCATTAAATGACAGCCTAGACACAGCTACACCCATTTTTATTCACATTTCTGTAGTTTGTCCCTTGATTAAAGTTTCACTGTTTGGCATTGCAGTCTTCATACTGCAAACCTGAATGCCTCAAATCCTTTAACCATCTTCAAGATCCTAGAATGGGCTAAACTTGAGAAAGATAGATGTTTTTAAAAGACACTTTTTTTTTTTTCCAGGGAATGGTCTTTTTGATGACACAGATGCATCATTTTAAGCAGGTTTTCTTCAACTCTCTAAGAAACAATGAGGATACCATTAACCAATCTGTTATATATTTAATTACTTTAAAAAACGATATATGATCTTACCATAAATTGCCAAAACTCGAGATCTTGACAGCAAAATTATTTAAAACTTACTATTACCTTGTTACTTATCTGTGTGATAAACATATCGATTAGCCTATGACTTTGAAGAGTTAACTGTATAATCAGAATGTAACATCTGACAATAGACTATCAGCTTCTCTCAGTAAAGATTTATCATGAACCCACGTTAAAATGCTTACAAAGTATTTTTACAAAGTATTTCCTGCAAAGTTTTCATGCAACTCAATGGAAAAAATACACTATCAAGGCTACTTTCCTGTGCCATCAAAATAAATCTCTGAAGTTCAGCAGCACGAACTTCACCTTACACTTCATATATGCCCTTGCTGCTTACTCTTGACTGTTATTTACACAAGAAAGATGGGGATGGGAAGGAAAGTTAAATCTTCTATAGCTATTCTATACGTGATACAGAAGTCATCTTAATATAAATCCTTTAAATAATCTTACTCAGAAATTCCCAAGAGTGACACCTTTCTTTCATTTCTATCAATTTCAAAGAAAACTTACACGTTTCCTTTTCAGAACTGAACATATAAATGAATAGACTTGCACTCTGACAAAAGAGTGAAATTTCCTGTATTGATGCATTTTAAGTAGCTCAACTACAGGAAAAGAATAAAACCAAGGAATTTATAAAGGCAAGCTGCTTTTACAATACACAATTCTCAAAGGAGAGTGCCTTGATATTGGAAATGTATATCCTTTTTTATAACCTTAGTGTTATCACCATCTCTGACAGACATGCCTTAATAGTAATACTGTTCCTTCTTTTTAATATCTAGTATTTCTTTTTAACAACACCTATCAGGAGTGATGGTAATTTGCTGTCCTTGCTCCCCAAGAGAAGAACCACCTGAGCACCTTCCTCCAGCCCTCATTAGATAGCAGCTTTCCAGACAAGTGTTCCCCTTCTATGCTAATACCAAGCTGTTCACAACATATTAAAAAGTGAACTGCAATTCCTTTCAGCTCATGCCAAATTATCTCTTGGCATCAGATACAGTGTGGGTCTTGACTACGCACCTGTTTGAGGATCTTTGTGCAGACAAACAAAGCAAGAGATAAAAACATATATAGTAGGTAGGTAATTGCCAGAATTTCCTGACTTTGAGAACTGTACTAAGCTAGAAGTGAATTTTGAATTGAAAATTAATTACAGCACACCAGCTCAACTCAACCATGACCATGCCCACATTCTACCATGCATCCACAACATGTTAAAAACAAAATACTTTCAATCACAACTATTTTATTTTTTATTTTTTAAATTGAGTTCATTCTCATGCAAAATCATCTGTCTTTATCTTTAATGATGGTTGCCCAAAGTTAGCAGTGAATGAAGATAATAATATTGCAAGCTATTGTGTATATATTACTTCTCTTAGCAGACAGTCTACATGCATGTACAGCTATGCTATATAGAGTTCTGCTAGCATTCAGTATATATTTGATAAAGGATGAAGCTACGAGAAACTAGGTATGCTGAATTTGATAGACAAAGCATATGCATACAAAGATAAAAAGTGTAATATATTTTTTTCTCTCAACAACCAGATGAAAGAAATCTGACGTTGGAAAAGGAATGGAAAAAAAATCTATGGCATACACCTCAGCATGTTAATATACGCTGTAGCTAAACACAGTTCTCAACTTTTAAGAGGCAAATATCTTACCTTTTTCACTGTCACGCCATCCTTTGGAGTTTGCTTTGTTGACAGATTGTACCCAATCATCTGTTTAGCAAGCTGTTCAACAGTCTTAGGGCTACAAACAAAGGAAAAAGGTTAGCTTATTGAAAGATATTAAAAGAAAGTCAAATAGCTATTGTAAACAGCTTAAATATTACAACAAAAGCAATTTATTCACACTTTTTCAATTTTAAAGACTTACTCTTTAGTTAGATGGACTCCTCCTTTCAATCCACTGTTGAAAATACCTTTTCCTCTCCCTCCAGCCAGAATCTGTGCCTTTAGAACAATTTCCTTTGCCTCTGTGAAAGAAACACAATGCTATTCTATCGTGTGTCATTTATTGAGCTTGCTAGCTTAAGTTTAAAAAGTATTTCCTGGTTAGATTACTTAAAAACAATGAGATGTTCAAAACTAGCGAGCAGTAAAGCAAAAGTCAATTCACCACTTTCATAAAGCAACCTTGAAAAAAAATACGTAGATTAAAGGATAAATACATAGTAACTATCAGCTCGATAAATATGACATTATTTAGATAAAAATCATGATATTAATACTACACAACCTGCATATCAAACTGTATGCTGGTATCGTTTGTTGGCTTACACTCTGGCATTTGTTTTTTTTAATCACGAATCAACCATAATTTCTCTTGAATGCAGAACAAAAATTTTCATCAAGGAAAATACATTCCAGTCCTTGCTCTGAATACATGAAAGTAAGGCTATGGATGTGGTCATAAAAGAGGAAATTCTCATCCCCCTCACAACTGATGCTGGCATCACCAGGTAAATGCAGAGCAAGGGAAAACAGGTTATCCTGTTCACATGAGACAAGACATCAAGAAGCTTTGGCAATGTGAGTGTAACAGTAACAAGTGCAGCAAGACAGTGATAAAAGTAATTGCAGCGAGACACATGTTCCAAAGAGAAGAGATCTTTATATCCTTACTGAGTAAAATGGGGAAAAGAAAAAAACAACAACAAACAAACCAAACCACCCTTCATGATCTCTGCAGCTCCATGGATGCTTTTTGAACCATAAAGATCTTCCAGGTGGCTATAAGATGTTTATCAGTAATGAATATTGTCTCTTCTATCATAAAATTACTAGGTATTTTGCAAAGAAGTCCAAGATCCTAAAATTAACATATCCTGTCCTAAATTAATCGTGGCCTAAAGGATAAAATTGTTGTTTTGTGACTGAGTCAATACCCTCTGAAGTCTGCGGGGATCTCTGACTTTACTGATATTTGGATGAGGTCACCCCTTGAATCAAAACAGTCGATATAAGTATGCAAGAAAACACAACAATTTGTTATTAAATTGACAGACTTAGTGCTTAAGTGGCACAGAGGATATAGATACTTACAGTCAAGCAGACGCAGGCTTTCTAGGTTTGTGTTACATATAAATATTTTACAGATGACTGAATACACTTTTGGATATGAGGTCATTTTTTGGTGAAGCCCAGTTCTAACACAGCATCATTTCAAAGTTTGAGGATAATACAGCAACAAGAAAGCAAGTTGTTTATTAGGACAGAAAAAATACTATAAAATAAATATATTCTAATTTCTACATTAAGACAGAAATGTATTTTTAACATAGCTGTTGGAGGTATTGTACCAGGAGATGCCCGATTCCCATGCTTCTCAAGACAAAATCCCTCCAGATGTTAATCCATTCAGTAACACCCGACATATATCACTCTGAAACTTAAAAGCCTTCTCCTTGAAAATATTTCATGCATTCCAATATATTCATGTTCTGAGCTCCCTATTATTCATGCCACTCCAAGGCAGATAACAAGGAAATTTAAATGCAACAAAAAGTTTTATATCAAGTATTTTATAAGCACACAAATTATTAAGATGAATTAAAAGTATAAATCACTTTCCGATCTGCAGAAGCAAACCCTAAAATCCCTATAGCTGCTGTGATAAAG
This sequence comes from Anser cygnoides, assembly GCF_040182565.1. Classification (NCBI taxonomy): domain Eukaryota; kingdom Metazoa; phylum Chordata; class Aves; order Anseriformes; family Anatidae; genus Anser; species Anser cygnoides. The sequence goes on along the minus strand of NC_089882.1, from coordinate 8,253,849 downwards.
AATCTAATATAGTGTTGTTAATAGATGCTGCAAGCATTTAATTAGATCCGTTTAGGTGCCAACCATCACCAACAGTGTTTTGGGATGAGTTTTGGTTGTCAGTGGTACGTGATGTCAGCTGGGCCAGTGATCATTGCCCTCTGTGCCACCCATCACTAAGCAAGCAACTCCATTTTAGTCCTAACTGGCACGCTACAGAGCAGAGGATTATCTTCATTTGGCTACAACAAATGAAGGTAAAGAAAGGTAATAATGTCTACGTTTTTATAATCCACTAGAGGACTATCAACGCAATACAATGACTTCAGAAAAACAACTATCAAAACCATAAATAAACACACTAGAAAGTAAGCATAACCATGTAGGGATTAGACGTGAAGAACTAATCAATATAGTAGCTCAGCAGAGCATGGTACAGCAGGTTCTTCTTGCCCTGGGGAAAGCAACAAGAAGCAATTTAATTCAATAGTTATTTGCCCAAGCTCTGTAAAATGAAGTAAACCAGCCAGATCTTATTTTTCAGTAACTAGGCTTGATCGTTCAGTACTTACCAAGTTGATTCACTACTTAACATCACCATTTTACTTAAAGAGCTGATCTCTTGAAACGCTCACACGGAGCTGTTTTTATGCCATCTCCTGCCTGAATTCCCAAATTATGTTATGGAAGTCTACCCCCAAAGAAAAACATGGTTTAAGCTGGAATGTATGAAGCAATTCACCTTCACCTTTATTTGTAGGCTCTAACAAAAATAAATAAAATCTAGAAAGCTGTATATAAAGTCAATATTGTACTCATTAAAAACAAAAAGCTGTAATTAATTTCAATTAGCACCCTTCCAAACTTCTATAGTAAGGTTGGAAAAATGTTAAGGAAGGATTGTGTGGTTATAAATACTGCATTTGAAGAGAACCTAGCACAAGCAACATGTCTTTACACGCCCACAAAGTACAGTGCAACATTTTCAACAGCATTGCATTTGGTAATTAAGGCTCCAATGAACTTCTGTTTATGTCCGTTGACTGATAAACCTTTGTATAAAATTAAAAAAAACAAAACAAACAAAACACACAGCTTGTTTCTTGCACGCATATAGATCTGTTGTCACAGATTTAAAAATTTCTTTCACATTAAAAATAATACAAAAAAAGACTGTTTTTTAAGTGTCACTAATTTAGCAGCAAATAGTTGCAAACTGCTCCTTGCAGATTAATGACGCATTTCTGGTAACAGCATGTGTTCTTAACTAATTTTAACTTGGACACATTAATATCTCAGACTTAACAGTTTATTAACTGAATCATATATACATACACATGCTAATTTTACATTACCCTACAGAAAAAAATGATAAAAGAGTCCTTTAAAAAATGGAATAAAAATACATCTTGTTCCTAAGCCAGATGCCATTAAATAAGTGAGACCAGCAGTCCTCAGAAATGTCCTCAGAGTTTAAGATTACACAACTGTAGTTGGGTCCAACTATGTTTCTAACAAATTTAACCTAACACCATAGGAAAAAGACTTAGGTACTTCTATTTTAAATAAATTCAGTTGTTTTGGCAGAACAGAATACAAAACTCCAAGGCACAAGCATCCTTTACATTGCACTGAACAAAACATCTCCTTCCCTTCAGTCAGCGTTGTGAATACCAGTGGCAGAGATCCTCCTTGCGATTGCAACAGGCTCAGTTCTATAATGAAAGCCTATTTAGAATCAATAAAATCTGTCCTGCTTTGGGAGCTATGATTACTCTGGTCCACTGGTACTGCTTGCAGCAAAAATGAACAGCTTGTTCTCAGCCCACTGCTGTGTATATTTAACTACTGAATTCTTCATCATGAAACAATATCCTGAGAACCATAGTTCTGCCTGTTATATGGTACACTAATTTATCACCTGTGAACAACTTACCATTATTATTGATATGACTGTGTGATTGCAAATTAGGCGTGTTAAAAATTACACTAACACGTGCTGTAGCTTACCAAAATTAAACTGCTGTATAGAATAGACAATGCAAGACAGCACAGTATTAGGCCTCACTCTTGCCTGTTTAGGAAAAAAAATAATTTATAGCAGTGCACTGGGGACTACACTGGCAAGGCATCACACACTGCAGAATTAGAGCATGAGACTGAATGGGAGGCAGTCTCATACAAAATCCTAATCACATCTCTGTCTCACCACGCAACTTTCTGCACCTCAGCTTCTCTATCTGCAGGGGTTCTGGGAAAATTAATTAGCATTTGCACCTCTTAAAAATGCAGAATCTGATTCAGTATTACATTCATGTGTTTTTACCCCAGTGTCAGGCAGCTGATGACAAGAGAAGGGCCAAACCCAGGCATCCCTCTTGTTACGAGGTTAGGACATGTTGCAAAAGAGATGGAAGTAACCCAGTGCCATGGGAACACTGCAATGAAGACAAACTGAGGACATGCCAAATTAACATCTCACAGACGCAGCAACTCCTCACTGACCCGAAGAGAAGCACAAACACAGAGCCCACAAACTCATGAGAGCCAATCCATAAAGGCAGCAGGGGTCAGTGAGACTCCTCCATCCTTCAATACGCCCCAAATGACCCCAGCCACATTGGGGTTTGGCAGGTATTAGTTTTAAGCACTCTGCTAGCCACCCTTCTTTGCCCAGTATCATTGGGTTGTGCTGTATGTAGGGCAGAGCTCTTCAAGCACTCCCCCTTCCCTGAGTCCTGTGAGAGCTAGATGGGGTACTTCCATTTGCAAGCAGCTCCAAACTCTCTACCTTCAGAAGGTGGCCAACCTAATAATGCATTTACCCAGTAAAACTCCTCCGAGGAACACAAATTGCATTGTTACCTTTGGACACGTGCAACTTCAAGCTTCCCTTTGTCTGGTCAAGCTTTAATCACCATCTTTTTCATGACCGTCTATAATATTACTCCAATAAGGACTGGCTGGGATGCCCACAGGATGACCAATTCCCAACAAGCCATGACACCGATTTACTGATTTTCTAAAACAGAGCTTCTCTTCCCAATACACTTCTCCCTTCTGTCTCTCCCTCCCCTGCCCCTCATTTGATGAAAATAAGTGAGACATTACAGAAGTTTTTCTGACAGCAGTTACACCTCACTTCAGACAGCACAAGAACCAAAGCATCACCAAAACCCAGAATGCCTACATGCTGCTCCTACTTCAGTTTCCCCATCAGTGGTGATAGAAAAAGCTCAAGTGCAGAAGTGCCTGCTAGGGATTCCGGATAACCTCCCCCATGCTGCTCCTCTGCAGTTTAAAGCTTGTCTTCCACAACACAGAGTTCCCCTTACAAGGTCAAATTTGGGGTTTGGATTTTATTTTTTTTTCCTACCTCTAGCTGATTCAACAGTAAAAACTTTCACTCTCAGTAGTGAAACCGACTTTTCTGGATCTCATCTGTCCTCTTTTGTTGTTGCTCCTTTTGTCTTTCTCCTTTTAACTACCACTACAGGACTTTCTAACTTCCCTTTGGGAAAGACCAGCTTTAATTTATTTTCCAAGTTTCAGCCATCCCATTACACTGCTTAGGCAGGATCCTGCCAGGTGCTCACTATTCTTTAACAACGCTCTTGTCCAGGCACACTCTGGTGTACTTATGGCAGCACAAGAAGGAAGAGAGAAGAATAAAAGCTGTAAGGATGAACGATAATATTTAAAAATAGTTATCGAGCATAATTCCCAGACTGAACTCTGAATCCCAAAGTTGCTATAAGAACCGTTCGTATTTGTGCCACTTTACATGAACTTCCTCTGAAATCTGAGGCAGCTTTTCCCACGGAGCAAGTCTTGCTACTGCTCCTGCTGCCCCCCAACTCCTGAGCACTGCGGGGACGTCTGAGATGCTGCTACGCCCTGCCGAGGAAGCAGATCGAGACGGGAAATGGAAGCTGTCCGCAACCAGATTCATCCCACATCTACAAAACTACTGGTGTGCTTCAACATCTTCAGAATGAATTGCACAACTGATTTGTGTTCCCCCCTGCCCTTATTTTAAACTTAACTCCCTTCCTCTGTTATTTCCATCCTTCTGCTCTGTAACACCTAAAAGAATTATGTTCTTACACATCTAGTTTCTACAACCTTTGGTTTTCAGACTGGTTTAAAGTTAAATAAATCATCCTTTTCATGACTCCACGCTTTTGAATATATTGTATATTTATTGCTAGATTATAAGCCTCATTAAAATCTATAATGATAAATTAGTCAGTCTCTTGATTCTGTCAGTGCTGTTATTAATTGCTTTCATAACCATTACTACACACTTCACCGGTGATAAAAATTTTAAAGCTAGATAAAATCAACTTAGCTAAAGCTCACTCTTAATAGTGCACTCTTAAACCTCAAAGTAAAAGTAATCACACTTCTTATATTTAAGTTAAAGTTGATAAATTACTTATACAGCAAACAGAACCTCACTACATCCAGCAGCATGCAAAAATATGCACCTCAAGGCAGGGATCCAAAGAAAAGTTTTCACATTAAAATTCTTTCATTGTACATGCATGTTTAAAATTTTATCAGAAATCTTGTTTCTGGTAATTTGCCAACCTTTACGAGTTTCTCTTTTCAACCTAAATTCTCATTATTTTTAATGTAATTTTGCTCTGGAATAGACCCAGGATTTAGACAAACTACTACCTGTCATCTTCTCTTACAAACACAAGAGGAGACATGGTTTGAAAAATCCATCAAAGGGGGAACAAATTCTTCACGTGGTGGAAGAGCACTGAAGTCTATTGACAGAACCAGCAAAAGCCTTTTATGCCAGCTCTCAGACAACATCCATCCTACAGGTAAAACAGAGAAAGACAAGTTCTGTAACCTGCAATATCAGCGTGCCCTCTTGCAGCATACTGTATGGTACATACTGAACAAAACAAAAATCCATGCAAGTGTATTTTCTTCTGTCATTATACCCACCATTTTCATTCTTTATGACTTCATAGTATTCTTTTTAATATTCACATGAAAACATTTTTCTCCTCTTTGGACAATTTCAGCCTAAGAAACTGCAAAAGCAAGCAATGAATACTTTTGCTGTGTATCGGTTGTGATTCCCTATTACCTGACACCATCATGAAAGCACCTCAGTCTAATCTATTAGTATGCACTGAGATTTATTAGAAATTTGGGCATGCAAAATTGTGTGGTTCAATAATCAGATATGGACTTAGAATTTACCTGTTTTCCTTATAAATATAAAATACTTAGAAATCGTGCAATGTATCTTTCTTAAAACACTGAAAATTAAAAACTCATCCTTTTACCTGATTTTTAGCAACTTCTCTCTCTCCACATTTCACTTTTGCCTAAAGTACAAAAAAGAGTTACAGCGAAACAAATTTACTTACAGTTTTCTTAGTTTCTTTACCTTTCAAAGTTTCCAGGGATTTCAAGTTTCCCTTGCCAAAGTATCCTGAAAACATTTAGTTTTTTAAATACATATATATATATATGTATAAACATATTTCAAAGTTAGCAGATTCTGGCAGCTTAACTGTGTCCTAAATTCTTGATTGAATTCCATAACTCTATTTGTTTTAATGCAATTCAGAGAACAGGTTTCATGCAATCTGTAGTGTTGAAGTCAAGCAGTCATTAAGAACCAACACTGCTCTCGCCCCTAAGTGCAACAATACTCACACCTGTTTTCCTGGAAGGATTTCAAAACTTTATTCTTTGTGATTATGTATAAGCCATAAGGCAGACAAGCCAGAAAAAAAAAAAAAAAAGTATTTTTCAACTGATTCTGATTCTTTTACCCATTACTGAACTGCAGACATTACTTTGAAAAATTTGTACTTATGTAGAAAACATAAAAACTGGTAAACATATATTAGATCTTCCATAATTTACTTTTAAGCATAGAAGAGTGGTAGTAGAATATATTTTTAAATAGAGAGCATAAAATATGAAACCTAAGCAAGAAACAAGAGAATTCACATGGTAAAAAAACACAAACAACAAAAAACACAAACAAATATAAAGACAACTGCAACTTCACCACCATTACTTAAGTTTCAATTTGATTAGCTTTACGAAGGAAGAGGAAAGTAAAAGATGGTATAAAAACCTTTAATCCCCTGGGACAAGCCTTTAGTTTCTGATCATGGAAGAATAACATTAATGATTTATATCACACTGTAAAACAGCTGTTTAAATATTCAGTGTCCTTAATTTTAACCAGCAGCTTCCTAGCTGAACTAACAATATTGGTGACCATGCACTGTACCAACGTACACAGTCTCTCTTCTTGTCTTAGCTTCTGTTTGTCCCCTTAGTTTTCTTTATGGATTTATAAAGAGCTGCTTGTTACTACACACAGTCACAACATACACTGTATGAGGACACTGGACAAGCTGTTAGTTCCATTAGCTTAATAATAGATTTTTGAGTGTGATTTCCAATTAATTTTTTTTTCACATTCCATGGAAAGCCAAAATTACAAAGCCATATGGTGCTTCATAAGTAACAATTAAAAGTTATTTTCTAATCTTTATGCACAAAAAAACCCACCAAACCACCAACCCACACCACCATAAAAATATACATGGGCACAAGGGCACGAAGGAAATGAAGCTCTGGAATGTCTGCAGCTGTCCAGGAGGATCCAAGCACTTCCTCAGCTTCTTCCCCACTCACACATTTCCAGTCCGTGCTAACCCTGGATATTACAGTTAATGACAATGTATGCCTCAAAGCTCATAATTAAGGCTCTCTTTTGAAACTGCAACATCATAACAACAGCTTGTACTAAGATCTGTGTACCACAATGCATGTTCTGATTCTGATACTCCTCTATACCCCTTGCATGGATTTGTTAACAGCTTTGTCCCTACCCAGGCACAAGCATTTGCAGAGCTCTGCCACTCAGAGAAGTCTCATCCGTACTGGGATCTGGGAGTCCATCGGCTTACTGCAGGACCCTGCTATTTTTCCAGCAATTCACACTATCCAACACAGGCACACAACTGTAATTGAACTATTCGACTCCCACGTAAATGAAACTTAAGCTGTTGCTCCAAATGACCCCCTAGCAGCCCCCTTCCTCCTTTCTGACCCTTGTAACAGCTTCTGTATGTGCTAATTGTAGAGCAACTAGATATGGGACTCCCGCTTGGGTACCCAAAGTTAGATAAACTCTTAACGTTTCTTATGTAAAATGGAAATAACAGAGCTGGCTACCTTCCTCATTGGACACTCCTGGACTAAGACCTGCATATGGGAAGGGAAGGTTTCCTTAGAAGCACCTTGTATAGCTGCTTTTATTACCCCTACTACTGGAAGTCAAACTGATGGAGAGAGAGATTTTGTTGTTTTTCTCATGAGCACCCAGACTGCAGAGCACAGGCTAGCCCTGGGTAGCTGGAAAGCAGCATTCACCACCAGCACAGGCAGATCCAAACACATTCACTCACCATATAAATGATTCTTATCATCTGCACATCTCCTGGGGACAATATTAACAAGAGATTTTGCTAAACAAAGAGCAATAGGAAGAAAATATATCAAAAACTTAGACATCAACGTATTATTTTAAAGTTGAGCGGATTGTATACCTTTCTAAATATACCTATTTTTAAATCTGCTGAATTCTTGCATTCAAAAGTACTGTACACTGTGATCTCTGTCGATTCTCAAGAGAGCAATTTTGTCAAATTCATCTTTTGTGGAAAGATATTTTGAGGCTATACTGAAGATAAGCCAAAGAAAAGAAAATTTAACATCCTTTCAAATTCATACTCACAGGATTTTTTTTTCCCCTAACAGTCTATGCACTGCTTTTATATATAATATATACACATATATATGTAGATCTACCAGCATAAAGATTTCATTAATCTAAAAACTTAAAACGGAATATTCATGTTCTAAAGTACAGAATATAAAAATTATGGTAAGTGCAGGGACAAAAGAAAAGAAAAAAAAAGTTCTCCTTTGTGTATTTTATTAAAAACGATCTAAATTTAACTGCTGTTTGCATAATGCAATAATATTCAATTAAAGGCAAGCCTGTAACTTCAGTTAATACTAATATAACCTAAAAGTATTCAGCAAGAAATATACATACCGAAGAACTTTACAGGTCTGACTGAAAATACTACAGTACTTTGGAATGTGTACCTTGAGAAGATAGGTATACACAAACTTACAGATAGTATTTTGTATACAAAAACACTAAGTTTAGCTATTAAAGAGAACGCTCAACAATATTGCCTGCAAGTGTAATGATCCTTTCCCAAAACGTGCACTTCCAAAACACGTTACACCTAAGTAGGTCTAACATATCTCACCAACCCACATCACACCAGACATACTATATTTTCTTCTCAGTTTGAAAGCGCTGTGGCAAGTCCATATATACATCTAGATAATATGTTACAGCGTAAGAAATGGGTTGCTCTTTTGTACAAAGCTTGTTACTGAGCAATTTGTGAATCTTCGCATTGTGAACATCTCAAATTCTGTATTAGTCAATCTGGTTTCAGTCAATGATCTTGTAGGCACACCGTTAGAGACACAGGAAAGCCATCCCTGGGAATGGGATCTTTTTTTCCTGGAAAGATATATTTAGCAGTTGATACACTTGAAGCAAACATCGGTACCAGGAGGCAAGTCAACTGACATGGCCCACTGCTTGTGTTTTCTTTCCTTGGTATTCTACCGGGTATTTCATACTGGTATTTGCTTTAGATTTTCAACAACTTGCCACATGGTCTACATGACTCGATCAAAGTTAGGACACAACACACAATATTATGGAAAATTTGGCTACCACCTTGCTGTAAAACAGCACTCCATGGATGGTTCCTTGTAAGTAGAGAACTACAGCTTTTTAGCAGGCTACACTACCTCAACGACAGTCCTAACAATTCATCCCTTTTGCTCTTCAGGATTGCTTTTAAAAGTTCCATATAAAGGTCCCAAGCATAGAAAAATAATATGTTTATAATATAAAACAATGCCAACAGTTGACTTTTAAGAATTCCACAGTAAAAATAAAAAATGGTTATACATTACAAAAAAAACCCCACAAACATTAAATGGAGTATAGAAGTTATTCTTTGTATATCAGTGATGTATTACAAACATCATTAGTGTTTTAGCTACTAAGAAATACTGAAAAGCAGCATTTTACTTGCTAAATTACTGACAAAACTGCTACTAAAAATGTATGTCTTGGTGTACAGTCATTTACCCCAAAGTGACATTTTTAAGATAAATAATTGACTTCATTTAAAGCAAGTAATTATCAACCAAACTCATCATTTTCTAATTTCCCCCCCAAGAGGTGTTATCTCTAGCATGCGTCCTAAACAAACCCACAAGAATCTAAATCATTCTTTATTTTCTTTCTTGACTCTTCCTTTTTTAGCACAATCTATTCTTTTCCTCCTTTTTATACACAACTTTCTATTGTTTCACAAGGGAAGACTTTTTCAAATTTGTCACAAATGTAGCCATTCTGATATCAACAGATTTTTCTTCAAAGCAAATTGGATACACAGCCTCTAGACTACAATTTGAAAGATGAACATATTGAATACATGAGAAATGAAATCAGATAACACACAATAATTTTCTCTTACACCATTGCTCTGAAACTGAACAACTACAATCACATCTTTTCTTTCAACTAACACAAACTGCCTTTATGATATTACCTCAGTTGACTCTTGCAGAACCACATCTGCATCTGCTAAAACTTTTTAAGCAGCAGCAACTAAAGTGAGGTTAGGCCCTGCTTGCTGGTAGCCTGCAGCAAAGTTGAAATATCAATAATTGCCTGATTTTCAGTATAGAAAACATTTTTAGAAATGAAATAGTTTTAAATAAAGCCCTAGTTGGTCACAGAATAATGGCTTATGTAAAATGAAATGATCCACGCTTCAAGGCAGCCTGTACTGTATCCCAAAAGGCTAGGAGAAAAATAAAAAAAATATAGATAAAAATATAAAATTATAAAGCCAATGAGAAGACGACAGAACAAGGCATAAAGGTCCACCATCCCCAGCACAAAGCACTGTCCACGCGCCTGTAACCTAGGAAAACAGCAGAGGGACAAGAAATACAGAAGCAAGAGAAGAGTATCAGAGTGAAGAACCTGAACCATTTTGTGAAATAAAGTAATTTCCCCTAGGAGTGGGATGTTTCACGGCCCTGTGTAGTGCAGCTCTAGAGAAATGCTTCAGCCAGAACTGCAGAAAAGGTGTTGATGGAGAGAACAAGACACCTAAGGCTCTGACCTTGGCCATCCACATTAGTGATGTGTGCTCTATGCAATAAACTTTTCATGAAGCTCTCAACTTTCCTAGCCTAATGAAAGAAACAGGGTAACAAATAAAACTAAATATTAAGAGTGGATTACTTTCAGCAGAGTGCTACTGCAACCTTCTGCTCTTCTGTCCAAGGAGTGAAGTGATGAAGTACTGCAATACCACTCCTGTGACTTGGTGGTTAGAGTTGGCAGCCTTCTGTCGACATCTCCAAGGAACTATCCTGTTACACAATCAATTAAGCAAATAGACAAAGAAAGAAAAATCTTGCAAATGAGCAGTTAGAAGATCACGCACATTTCATTACTATTACCATTTTTCTACATGGCTTCTTATCATTCACCTAAGTCAGAACAGTCATCAAAAATTAAGATTTAATTCTGCATTAAACAAACTAAGAGTTGCTTTAAAGTGGTTCAAAATCTACATAAATCAAACACAGCCAGACTTCTATTGCTTATAATATTGACCTCAGCCTGTAAAGCTATTACACAGGCATTCAAATTTAAGGTCTACGGATTTGCTTTCAAAGCTTTCCTTGGACGCACCTGACTCGAAATGGAGCTTCTCAGTGCTTGAGGAAGTCTGGATCAAAAATATATATATATATATATATATATATCATAGACTAAACTTTATAAAACACTCGTAATCTGTAACAATAATTCGGAAGCATTTTTTAAAGGTTCTGTTTTTCAAGTGCTACAGTGCAGAGTATCCTTCTTTGAAAACACTCTCCAAAATACCCAAGAGCTGCCAGCTAAAATTGTTGGTTTTGAAACTTCAGACCATCTGTATTTGAAATGAGCATTCTGTAGATAGATATTTGCACCTTTACCATGCCAAGACATGCCAAAGGAGGGAGTCTCAAATGTAAACACGTTCTGCTTGCATGGGTATAGACACAAACATACAAATATAAAAAATACACTAAAAAGAGTATTTTCCTGCAAAGATGCACTTGAAGTCAGAATCAGCCTGTTTATTTTTTATGCTTATAGCATCCATTGAACTAGCACACTGTTTGGCTACAAAAGCATCGTCTATATACTAACCCACTCAAAAAAGTGGAAAAACATTATAAAAAATGGAAAAACATTAGTCCCTTTAAAAAAAAAAAGTTTTTATTATTTTTAATTTGTAGTTGGCATTTCTTACACTCTCAAACATGATGAATTATTATAAAAAACAATACAAGTAGCAAGATCAATTGGTATCTTCCCATTACTTCTAGTATTCACTACCCAACAAAGCAATTCAGCCATACAGTTGAACATGCACCTTACAATCTCTAGGGTCCTAAAATCATATGGCCCAGTTATGTTGCCAGACCCATTTGTGTACAAAATATACATGAAAAATGACTTCTGGCTGCTGCATTTCACAGTATATATAAAAAAAATCCACTTTCCAAACTCATAGGTTGAGCAAAAAGTTTAACACATCTCTTTATTTGTAATTTATGCAGAAAATTAATACACTTTGTAAAAGATCGTCAAAGTTGTTTTCCTGTTTGGGGCTTTTTTTTTCTTTTTAACAAAAGATAGCTTTCACACACTTCTGTTTTTCCTGCTGACAATTTAATCTCCTCCTCTTGTAAATATGTGCCTCTAAGAATAAATCATGTTTTATTATTAAAAATAAAAATATGATTCAATACAAAGCAGAAAAGCCAATCTCTATAAAGTTTCCCAACATAGCTTTTATATGATAATTCAAGTATGCACCCAGCAAGGCATTTAAGCAAGAATATCCTAGCTGTACATGGGACTGAATATTAATGGATTATGTAATGCATTTAAAATTCAAAAAATGCACAGCTTCGGCCAGTTCCTAAGAAGTAAAATCAATGGTAACTCTTTATAATGGCAGTAATGAGTACCTGACATATCTGAGAACTATTGCCTATATTAGAGCCAAAATAAGTCCACAAAATTAATAATGAAGTAGCATTTTTTGACTTCTATAGTCAGGTCAGTTTTACTCTTAAGTTCGTTGATACAGAGGAAAAAAACACCGCCAACAAAAAAAAAAAATCAACAACTGGATTTTTCCATAGATGTATTCTGCTTGGAAAAGTGCCTGCATGAAGCACACCAGGGAACAGGAGTGCAAGCAGCCCATATCACCTTGCCCTTTGTTTAGATTGTCAGTTTTTCTTTTTGATCTTTCTTTGCAGTTGAAAAAACAAAAATTGATTTTCCCTGTTGAACTGAAGTCGAAAAAGGACAATATTTTATTTAAGATCCTTCACTCCCCCACGTAAGCCTATTCCTTTATTTATATACAAAAGAAACTATCTTTTTGTTCTCGTAAAAAATATTTTCAAGTAGGGAATGCTCTCGGTGGTCTGACTGTGATTTCATAAAAAAAGGAGGGGCTTAGACTCCCCATATTGGCCTCCTGCAGAAAAGCACACACCTCAGAAACCTTCTGGAGCTACAGAAGCTGAGCTTCAGGAAAGCAACGGTCATGCTCGTTAGGTGTTTGCATCAACCTAGGTTACTTGTAATGTTATGATCAAAATCTTGTTTGTGGGCAAAGAGAAAAGCACAGTTTATATAGATATAAAGCCAAGACCATATTGCCAGTATATCCATAATTTTAATAGTCTAATCAAAACTTCATGATTATTCCAGAACTATTACAGAAAAATGAAGATCTGTATATGAAAACATTTCAATTAATAACACAATTAAAATTTTTATATGCGTATTTCTTAATTTCTACCCCTTTCCTGGTGTTAAACTTGTCCTTCTAGAGCTCTCCTGGGTCCTATGGCTTGCAGTTTCATTGTGGTCTAGGGTGTTAAAGTGTTCTTCAGCTTGTGGAGTCCTTTGCTGGAAAAAATACAATGTTCACATTGATGGTTTTGTCTTCCTCACTTTAAGATCCATACACTTAAAATCTATTTTTTTGTATTTTATTTTTAAAAAATGGTCCACAGGTCCACATTGATCTGAAATTGCTATATACAGTGCCTTTTAGAGATATTAGATACCAGTTCTTTGCTCTCTTTCTTAATCCGAACATAGTTTTGTCCAGCTCTAGGTTTGCATTTCTTTAACTGAGCTTTTGTGAGTTATTCAAAGCCATGGATCTCCCGCATTAGACTGTACTAAAGCTCCTGATTTTTTTACTCATTGGTTTACAGTTCTAGTAAAATGCAAGTAAAGCCAACAGAACAGCTGTGCTAATCTCAAATGCTGTGAGATTCGTCCATGTCTCACTGAAGACAGGATATAGTTATGGTTGCTTTTAAGAACAGTCTTCAGTCACCAAAGGAAGCAATGACTTCCAGCAAACAAAATGTTACATCCCATTTCATGCTTTCACATAATTCTCAAAGATAAACCTTGTAACTTCACTAAAGGTTCTGAAGTTTCTCCCCACTCACCATGCATTCAGTGAGCCCCTCGAATATCTTGCAGCAGGTAGTAATACCATCTATCAACATATTCCAATAGTAGTTGATCATTAAATGAGAAATTTTGTGTACACTAAGAGATTAGCTATTAAACATGTTTTAACCCACTGCCGCAAAAAAAAAAATAATTACTGAATTTAATAATTAATTCCTTCAATTGCATTTACAACTTGCACTTCAGAATAAAGTGCTGATATTGGCATAAGACAAAAAAAGGCTCTCTAACACTCACTTGTACTATTGGTACTGGTGGACTGCAAACTTGCCGTGTTATCTGCATGCATTCTTGAGATGCTTGAAGAAATCAGAGCTCACAGACTGCTGAGCTGCCCTCGAAGCTGCAGGAAAGCTGAGGACATGTGCTCTCACATCTGCCCACTCGGAAGCACGAGAAGCTCCTGCCCATGGCAGGCTGCAGCGTGCAGACATCCAGCTGTTCCCCTTGACTGCTCCAGTCCTTTTAATCTCTCTTTTTCTGTGAATTTGAGAAGGCTTACACAGCTTTGCCCAAGCATTTCATTCGAATCAATTCGGCATTTGATTTGTCACACAGAACTCTATTCAGAACAGTCCAGTGGAGAGCATACCAAATGCTGTGTAATTGTGACCAAACAGTCTGCAGTGAGGCCAACCACTGAGAAGTTTAAACCCAAAGAATACAAACTGTGAGTCTCCTTAAGCTATGTGATCCTCCCTCCTCTTTAAATCCTGCAACAAGGAGGATGTGTAAGACAACCAAATTTAGTTACAAAAAAAGGCACTTTTTACATCCACCAGGTACACGTGCAAGTCTCAATTATTATTGGTGCTGACCTGGTTATTCAGAAGCTTACTTTCCTTCCTCATGCACTACCCTGTCCTGTGTAGACCTTCCCTAGCCCTTTGAGGGCAAGCACACATCCTGCTCACCAGTACTAGCAGCTGAGCATCCGCATCTCAACCTCCAGTCACTACCTCTTAGCAAAGATATAACTACATACGTTACACTCAGACTTCAAGTTTTCCAGATTGCATAACATTAAGTTAGCCTACAAAAATGGATGCAAGGGCAACAGGGAGGCATTAGCTTCTCATTTGGCAGTCAGCATTTACAGGGAAAGATGCATCTCGACATGACGTTGAAATCAGCAACGCTCAGTTTCATTTAGGCTTACTGCAAGATGAGCTCTGCAGGGACTCTGCAAGGAGGTATTATGCTTGGAACTTGAATTCTATGTATTTTAATGAAACTGCACAGACCAAGCATCTCTGTGAGTGAGCAGCCCCATGAAATTCCAAAATTTGCAGCTTTCTCAATTACTCACATATCAAGGGAGTTTTTCTGGTTAAAAAATTAAATTGCAACAAGCAACAACTGTGTGTGCAAAGACAAAGAATGTGCAGCTGATTTGTGTGTTCTGAACCTGTGCTGAACCTGCAAAGGGACTGACGTATCAGGTGAGTAAGTACATCTCAGATGTTCGCATTTATGTTCAATGCCATTCAGCTACTGCTCAGCTTCAGATGAGCAAGACTGTGAATCAGATCTGTGTTGAACTTGTCAGCAGGAGAGGATCGTATCTATACACAATCTTTACAACCAGGGTCCAGCTGAGAGACCTAAGCACCACTCACATGGCCCCTGCTACGAATCCCCTAAAAACAGATTAATTCCCAGACATCCTTGCAACTATTAAAAACTGGTTAATATTTTATTAGCTTAAGGGCAGCAAGTTGCTTTGAAAAGAAAAACCCCGAAAAACCCACTTTACAACTCTTGTGCACTCACTCAGTCATGTCTGCCTGGTTTACGAATTTTAAGAGGTAACTACTGAAAAAGAACTTTACAGTATATTATTACTTTCTTCTACACTGCAGAAAATAGTTTTGGATTTTATTGAAGTGTCAGGTATAGAATAGGGCAATTTTTCTCTAAGAGTCAGAATTTTTGCATGATGCTTTGTTCATGCTTCTGCCATCTCTTCCACTGCAGCCTTCTCACTTTGAGATCACGTTCAGACCTTCTATTTGAGAAAGTATAAACTATATATGTGAGTATAAACTATATATTTGTAAAACAGTGGCCACAGCTTACTCCCAGAATGTCTCCTGTGATATAATTTACCTAATATTATGCAAAAGAGGAGAGATCTAAGTAGCTAAAACAATTCATAGAGAGACAAGAGAACACACGATTAATGTTGCCTTGCCTGCTGTTAACTGCAGTAATTACTTGTTAGTTGTGTGGGAAGGAACGTAATGTATCCTATCGTATAGGCAAGGCCAGGCTGGATGGGGCTTTGAGAAACCTGGTCTAGTGCGAGGTGTCCCTGCCCATAGCAGGAGGCTGGAACTAGACGACCTTTAAGGTTCCTTCCAACCCAAACCATTCTATGATTCTCTAACTATTTCAGTGATGTGCTCCTGGTAAATTACCTCTGAACCTAGCCATTAAAAATCTCTCCCTAGTATTTAACCTGACTGGTTTACTTCCTTTCTTCAGTTTTCTAAAGGAACACTTTGTGCACTCTATGGAAGTTTGTACATATCACTATTTACAGATACTAGATGTCAAAAAGTGTAAAAAATAGCCATAAATCAGAATCCATAACATTCAAAATCATAAAACAGACAGAAAGCTGTATGAACACAAGAAAATCAGGAGACTCACTGGGAAAATGGACAACATGAAATATGAAAATACATCAAATTGTTTTCATCCCCAAACTGTAAAATAACTTTTCAGTGAGGTATCTTTAAGCATGTAGCAACTTTTTATGGCTCAAAGAAACAACTATTTAAATAAATACTATCTGCATATGGACTTCAAATACGAATGTCACTCAAAAGATAAACATAAGCACCTATTTATAGCACAAGTTAATTACCATATTTAAATGGCACATTACTTTATGGCATGTGATGTAAGTTTGTATTTATAGATGAAAATTTGTATAAGAAAATACTTTTTTCTCAGATAGTTAAACTTGCTGAATCTTGCAAAAAAATTCAACCATGGTAAAACGAAAAAAATGGGATGCTGGACCTGCAGACAGTATCAGGATTACTATTATGATACTCTTCAGTGGAGCACAATACTCATACACCTAACAGACAATGAGATCAAGACAGCTACTGCTCAGATACACAGATGAATGGCTGGAGGGATGAAGGGATAAGATTTGACAGGGAGCAGAGGGAAGCACAGTGAAGTAATGATTAATCTTCCCAGTGACTTTAATGAATTTAGAATGGGACTAGGCAAAGCAACATATTTTTCCTCTTCCCAAAACACATTAAGAGCATAAAATAAAATATTATAAGATCATTTATACAACAAGAAACTAGATGGACTGGTCAAAACCACTAAGCCATGAAACTATACTTCTGATACAAAAGAACTGACTTTCCACAGAAAGTTTCAGCTGTTCAAGCATCCGACTTTTTTTTTTCCTCCTCCAAAATCAAATTACTTTGAACTTGTTTCGCCCCTGCAGCGATGCGATGCTCCCAGGTGTCCCTGCCCTGCGCCCTGGCTCCAGCAGCACCCCGTGCCCAACGTGCCCTCTGCTGAGCACCAGGCCGGCCGACGTGACTCAGGAGATGTATTCAGGGCTGGAAGTTGGTCTGGCCAGAAGATGAGGACAGCCACGGTCATACAAAACACCAGCAGCACCATGGCAATAACTTGAAGCAAGGTTGTTTCATTTATTTTTTAACCAAAAATTAAGACCTTCTCCATGAAGAAAAACAATTCTGCACATGCATCATAGTTACACTGCTGTAGCATTTCCTCCTTACTATCTATGACCTCCTCCTCTCTTTTTCCTTTCCTTTACATTTTTTATTGTTTACACTGTAAACATCTCATGGCTGCCTTCCTTTCCTCTCTCTGCAAAAATCCTGGGTTGTTCTTAAGCATTTAGAACAATAAATATCTTTAAGATTTATGGCCTAACGTTTGGCTCTATCTATCTTACTCAGGTGAGCGGTCCAACTGAGCCCAAGGGAGGTGCAAGAAAAATGTTCTCCTTCACAGTGACACAGGAAACAATAGCTGCCTTCACAGCGGGACGGGGTAGAGTATACCACATATGAAAAATCCAAAGTTGACCGTGTGACCTATAACAAACCAAAAATCACTTAAATAAGAGCACAGCTAAACTCTCGAACTAAGCTGAACATGATTTTCACTAGATGTTTTTCATGATGACATTCTTGAGGGTTAACACCTCATTTAAAATATACAGTGATGCACAAAGTTAGATAGTATCTCCCCACTGAATCCAGCAGGGTTACAAAGGCACATTTCATATTCATGAGCGTGTTAAAATGTTTTACTCTTTTTAAACTGCAAATATTTGAAGATATGTAGATAAACATATTTTAAATTCACAGCACTTTCTCAAATATGAAGTAGCAGATTAACAAAATGTCAGATCATCCTCAGCTTCAAAAACTGTTCTACCATTTTAGGTGAAGATTGTCTACACAAAAAAATCACAGCCTCTTATGATCATAGTTCTCAGCTGCTGGATGTATTCAGACTATCAACTTGTAAATTGCTCCCATCTTTGAAGATAAAACAAAGCTCTTGCAAGTCATGCTAACCTTTGCCAAATACCAGTTAAGATTACTCCATAGACTGGATGAAGAAAAGAGGGAAAAGAAATCGTGGTGTGGAGGCTGTATGTTGTGAGCTCTCTGAGTGTTGTACAAGCTCGAAGAGATTTCTAGCTTGGTTCAAAACCATGTGTTTTTATAGCAAATGTACAATCAAATATCCTTACACATCAATCATAACCCATCCTAAAACACCACCTATTCCATAAAGACCAAAGGTATACCAAATTTAACAGAAACAATTGACAGATCTAGAAAAAATGCAATTTCTTTGATTGAATTATATACTGAAAGTGGTTATCTAACAATTCTTTGCTCCTGCTACACTCTGCGTCACCTGTGGGATGGTGGAGATCGGGGAAATTATGATGGCATCAAAGTAGGGCAATAACCAGAACTGCCACACTAAAATCTCAACAAAAGAAATAGTAAAAAGATTGAACAATAATTCAGAATTCAGTTAAAGAAAAGCATCCGAGTTAAGAATTGTTCTTTCAGCACTATTTTAACTATTAATTTGAAGGAACTTATCACTACTCTAGCTTCACTCTTTGTGAAGTTTCCCTATTTAATTCTCCCTAAATTTAGTACAGTTCCTCCTCCCCTTTATTGTGCCAGCCTTCTAAGCCCCAATGACAAAAAAAAAGTCTCTACACATACCTAGAACAATAGGTAACAACGAGATGATAACCACATCTAATGTCATATTTGTCCCCTTTGCAGATGGAACTGCGGCCACAAATAAAATCAGTTTCAAGTTTTAAAAGGACCACAGTATGGAGGGGGGAATAAATAAGATATTTCTTCCAAGCACCTACTACCAAGCTGCTCACCATATGAAAGAGCTTTGCCAGTAAGGACCTAACAGACACTATAAAAAGGGATTAATTACAAATTATTCTTGTCTCTAGACGGTCATCATTCTGCTCTTAGAGTTCATATTAATTCAACACAATTTTACTACTAGTACTCCCATTAGAAAAGCTTAAAATAACACATATTACAGACATAAGGGTCTACACTCTTGACATCCTTATACAAGGGATTATATGTCAACAGGCTGATCACCTGGATGATACAGCACTAAGCAGTGAAGACCCATCAATCTGAGATTTGTCACCTCAAGTTTCTAACCAATAAATGCTATTGCAAAATTAATACTTAAAACACGTCTCCTGCTGAGAGTTTATACCATGTAGACAATAGAAGTGAGATTCTGCTGGTCCAGGTCAGCCCAAAGATCACAAAACCAACAACACAGCCAACATAGTAACGAGGACCAGAGAGGAAAAACTGCAAACTGCCAGCTGAGAACCAGAACTTTTCTATCGCAGGTTTAACCAAGAGCATGGAGAGTATTTATTATCAAAACTGTGCTGAGCTCTAGTTAATATCAACACATTTATTTTAAAAATAAATCAGGCTTCATCAGAAATGAGAGAATTCTCAAGGAAGTGCAAGTTTTGTATGGTTCTGGGCAATAACCATTATTTTGTCCCATATGCTTTGTTAAAGTACAAGAGACAACTAAATGGTCGGTAGGCCAAGCTGGCATTTTGTTCAGTAGCTGAACAGTTTATATCAAATGATTTGTATTCAGTTCTACCTTGAAACACATTCAGTGATGCAGTCAGTGATGGCAGAATCCTAAAACAAACAAACAACAACAGAAACCAGCACAACTCATTTATCTCCCATCAGAAGCATACATTCCCAAAAGGGGATACACTGTGGTATTTGGATAAAAGCAGCCACTATAAATACAGGTAATATAAAAAAATGGCTATTTGGTGTCACAGATGGATTTTTACAACACTGCTTTACAAATTAAAAACAAAACAAATGCTTTATCACACCCTTTCCAAAGCAAGCCAGAAAAACAAGGAAAAAAAAAAAAGAACTTCAGTTTCAGTAATCAACCCGAAACATTTTAAAGCAGATGGGCATCTAGAGAGTGTAGAAGGTGTGATTTCTCTCCTTTACACAGCTGCTAGAGCTGCAGAGAAAACAACGTTGTTTAGTTTTTCATATCTTATACATAAAACGTGTCTAATGGTTCTGATTTTATGCGTGAAAAAATGAAAATTTCATGCAGCTGCTTCTCAATTACACATCTGGTTATTGTTTTGCAGCTGCAAAACTACCTTGAAGAACTGTAAAATATGGTGTGACAAGTCTGGAATAAATACTAGGAGTCATATTGTACCTTCCTTGTGATGTGTTGAATTTTTACCACCTTTTAGAATTCCTGTATCAAGAGCTATGGCTTCTGTCACCTTTTTCTTTTATAAACAAAAATCCACTAATATATTTAACACAACTGAAATTTGTAAGTGACCACTTTCTATGACAAACTTTAAATATGAAATTCAGTGCCCCATTTCTGGAGTATTTTTTCCTTTCCTTCCAAGTAGCTATTTTGGTAATTTGATCAAAAATCCAACACAGAAAACAATAAGTCAGCACAACATTAGTGTCAAACATCTGAAATGAGATTTTGATTTGTTAGCCCCCTAGCCATTACTCATATTACTATAAATCTATTGAATATGAAGACATTTGGTGACAAAGAATGGTTATAAAATACCTAACTACTGTAAGCAGTCTCAAGCTTGCATTTACTGACTCACTCTCAGCATGTAATTTTCTAACAAAGGGAGTAGATAAGAAACACAAAACAGATTTGCTTTTCATAACCATGCATTTGAAACTAACTATTTCAGTAAGTTCTCACTAGACACAGGGTCCCTCGAAGAATTTCCATACCTAAAATATTAAAAATGCTAAAATTTGTAATTTAACTTGAAACAAAGAGGTTCAACAGCGCAATACCCAGTGGTAAGCTTTCACAAAATCTTTTATTAATTTTGTTTCAAAAAGAATAAAACTCAAAATCACAGTTAGGCAAGCTACAAGTTTTATTTCTTTGTCAGTTTTTCTGGCATGCAGGACGCAACACGTGGCCGTTATCAACAAATGCACGTGTTATTTGACAGCTCTCCCTTTTCCACACAGGTGCTAAGGGCTTCCGGGGAAAAAGATTGCTAAGCTGAAGAGGAGGAACCAGGCATGCAGTATAGCTAAGTGAGAGACCCCCTGCAGGGTTTACCAAGGATAATACATTGCTTAAGTACTGCTCTGCTTAATATTTTGCTACTTCTCATCCGCCTCTGAAATAGTTCCTTTGCACAAAACCCAGAAGAAGGGCAGAGAACAAGCAGGAATTACAAGATTTATAAACAAACCACACACACAACAAGAGGAAAACAACAGTAGTATTTTAGGGCTCATGTCCAGGGAGAAAGGTCCTGCTACACAGTGGTGCAGAACAGCTGCTGTGTATTAAATCCTCAAACAGAAACTCTAATTCCACCTTGAGAGTGCCTTTATGTGGTTTAGCTCCCAAGACAGATTAAGTTAAAGCACCTAAAAGCAATCTTAGAGTAAAGGAAGAATGTCCACAAAAAGAGCTAAGTAAAGAATAATTACTATACTCCAGCATTTCAGGTATGCTGTATCACAGTAAATTCGCCACGACTTTCCAACAAAATCCTTAGCAAAGCAGGCTTCCGTGAATACAGCCTTTTAACAACTTACCTAACGCTTCTGATTCTCCCTGATTTTTCATTCAGTAGATGAGGTAAACAAACTGGATAACTGACATAACAATCATTAAGCGCCCCCCCCCCCCAATTAAACAGTAACATACAAGATGTCACTTTCATAACTCTTAATCTAGTTTATCATTTACATCATTTTCATACAAGTGAGATTTTTAATATTGTTGGCACAACTAAATATGGAAAAAAGTCAAAAAAAACAAACCATTTAAAAGTGGACAAATACAGAGAAAAACATTGTAAGAACTGTTTACTAGTCACTATTTATTTTCTATACACAGAAAGCTTAATTTCCACAACTTGTCAAGTGGAAGTTCAAGCAAATCAACTCAGGAAAAAAAAAGTGAATGTGTACAAATACACAGTGCCTTTTAGCAGAATAGAGCTGTTGCACTAATTTGTTGTAATTAATTAATTTGTTGCAGGATGAGATATAACAGACTTCCACACAAAAAAGGAAGAGTCTTCTTTCAACCGTAAGTCAGGAGATGGAAGACGGCATTAGGGAGAGACAAGAGACAAAATGGATACTATAAGGAAAAGGCTTTAAGAAAGAATAGGAAATTGGAAAAAGGACAAACAGCAAGAAGATTAAAACCACAGACCACAGCAAGTTTTGTGGAGCTTTGCAATGGATGATGAAATACATGAAGTGCATTCAGGAGGTGCCAATGAAGCCAAGATTGGAAGTAACAGAATAATAACAGGTATTTCCTATTGTGAATTTGCAGCAAAATGCAGGTACCCTCTAGTCTTGGATTTCACCACTTCCATTAATGGCCAAATCCATTAACTGAAAACCTGCTAAATGCAACAGAGAAATATTCATGCTCAACAATGCTGAACAGGGTCCAGAAGAAACTCATCCACCACTAGCTTTCTATTAAATTTAAAAGGTTGTTTTCTAAATAGTTACCCACTGGAGAATAGAATCATATTAGTCAATAACTTATAGCATCATTTTGCCTGAAAGGACAGTTTTAGAAAGCCGTAATTTAAGTATAAAGAACTTTAATAAAAGCTGTCAGAGAACATAAGAGGAGTTATGGGAGAGCAGTTTCCTCACAGCGAGCAAGCTTGTTGCACACAGCTCCACAGAACAGCATATTTCAGCAACACGTGATTTTTCACCACA
Organism: Anser cygnoides; assembly: GCF_040182565.1. Taxonomy (NCBI): domain Eukaryota; kingdom Metazoa; phylum Chordata; class Aves; order Anseriformes; family Anatidae; genus Anser; species Anser cygnoides. Next base: position 8,230,764 of record NC_089882.1, on the reverse strand, counting down.
TGCAGAAAGCAGAACCCAAGGGACTCTAAAAAATAACTAGTTAAAACTAATAAGTACATTGGCTTTTTTTTTTTTTTGGAGAAATAACATTATGCACAGGTGATAAATTATTGCTACGCAGTGAACCAACCACACAATGCAAAGAAATATGGAAATCACAGAAATGCAGGAGGCAATTCCTCTCGTACCTACTCTGCAAGAGAAAAAGGAAGAAAGGAAGTTAAAGCATGTATGCAAAGCCTATGATGACAGCAAGAAAGATCAGCTAAACAGGCAAAGAATTCACAGACTGAGGAGTAAATTGAGCAAGTCACTTAAACTTAATTTGAAGTACAAATGGCTGCTCTGTACAGGATGCTCACAGAAAAGCTCCTCTTGGTATAACAAAGAAGAACCTAAATTCACATTTCTAATCCCCTCAGAAACACTAAGTTTAAGGGTCTTTTCATTTTTCCTAACATAAAATCTTAGATTAATTGTAGGTAGCACTATCACCACCAATTTCTTCGTAATCTATACAAAAAGAGAAAGTTACCGAGCTAAGGACCCATTTTCGATCCCTTCTAAACACATACCGATTTTCTGGTGGTTTTCCCGACTTGTGTTGGAGATTAACTTTGAGACAAGGAATCTAAACCAGCTTCTAAAAAATCAAGTGTTTCGACTAAAGGAAAAAATCCCCACGTGCTGAGATAGGAAGGAGTGGTGATCACATGACTGAAAACTTTCAATATTCTAAGAAAATGGTGAATAATAGGTGACAGGTAAATGACCACATAGAAAGAGGCTTCAATAAATCCCTGCTGTTGTTTATAAAATGTTTTACCTCTCCAGCCTGATATAAAAAGCCTGCCTTTAGTCCAGAGCTGAATTTTGAGTTCTGTCATGCATAAGGCAATAGAAATAGGATGTGCAGAGACTACATTTTCTTATATTCTTCTAAAAAAAAAAGTGAATAAAGGCCTTGCACTCAATTCAATTGCACTTCTCTGCGATAAGAGTGTGAACACTGCACCTGACTGATTCCTAAATGTAATGAAACACTCTAAGTGGCAATGGGCAGCACTCTATTGCTTTTGTTAAAAATCAGGAAAAGAAATGCATGCCAAGCTTCTAGCATCCATTTAGGATACTCAGCATTTTCAACCACCTCCATAAGTTCTCTACTGATTCTAAGAGCCAATTGACAGTACATAGTAACACCCTCCAGCATAATTATAATCCCTTTCAGCTTTGTCCATCTACTAGTTTAAAATGAAGGTTCCCTTAACAACTTCGCCATCAGACAGAACGTAAAACACAGTGCCCAAGTTGAAGTAGACTTAAGTGCCTCTGGTGGGGAAGGCTAGAGAAAAATGGATCCTGAAATGATGCACAGTGCATCTGCCCAATCCAAGCAATGAAAATGCTCACATCCTAATGGCGTGGGTGTATGTATACATAGATAGGATTTTTTTTGCTTATATCAGTACAGCAGTATATGAAAGAAATGCAACAAAAAAAGGGAATGCCTTCTCCAGATAAATAAACCCCGAATGTACCACTGCATCAAGAGAAAATCAGATCAAAAGACGTGTGAGTTAATACAGAACAGCCAGATTATCTTACAGTTCTAGTACCTCCATTTAACAGAGAACAAAGTGAAATATTTGGGAGCTGAGCATTTGTCTGAAATGTAAGAACTTGTTTACAGATTGTGTTTCTTCAGATGGCAGATCAAGCAGTACCTTATTGATGCAGCAAAACAGCACAACACCTTTTTATTTCACTCTTGAAAACTTAGGAATTTTAGCATGAAACACAAAGTCATTTGTAACTGTGTTTCTTGGCATTCTATAAATATTGCCTTCTCTACAAGACTTACACCTGAAAATTGCTTAGCACGTAAAAGGCACTGAATTCCTTGGGGCCTAATTCTGTATTCTTTACAGTACTAAACTTCTTTTGAAGTCAGTATTAGTGATGTCATTTTAATTTTCTTCACATCTGCCATTCTTATCTTAGAAGAAAAAACCTTTAATTTCATTAAAAATTCCTTGTAGACTGCCTTTTGTACTGTTGGTAAGTTCTGAAAATATTTCTGAGAAAATTAATATTCAGTGTATTCAGTATACACATTAATAGAACACAGAGCAATAGAGGAAATGAGCAAACGATAATAAAACTGCTGATACTGGATAAAGGTAAAGCCTTTCAAGAATAAATGCATTAACACCTTTCTGACAAGCGAAGACAGCAGTAAAAATGATCTGATCCCATCTTTTTCCACTGCATCAACGGGAACTTCAATAGCAAAACTGGCGACTACAGGCACAGTTAATACATGCTCAGTCTTCTGTATTTGGCGGAATTGTGATTTTTTTAATAAAAATTAACACTTTGTAAATATTTCAGTATCAGCAATTTCTGTCCTATTATTTGTACCCCTCTAACACATAGAGATCCACGTGAATGACAATGCTGTAAGATTATCAAGGGAAAATACTGCTTTTCCCATATGTAAGATGACATGCCTACAGAAAGAACCTTCTTTCACAAGAAAAATACCAAAATTTTGAATTGCAAGTTTTGATAAAAGAGAAAAACAGAGTAAGTTGAGTATGCTGGCAAGTATTCTTTCTTGTTTTCAGAATTGAAAGATAAGGACAGCTGCAATGTGTCATATAATATCAAAACCCCAGATTTTTGAGCAGTATTTGGCAGTGGTGATTGGCCTTTCCTTTCACCATCTTTCATTCCAGAATGCCTACCTATTGAGAACATCCCAAAGCTGCCTCCATTCGTTATTTTATTTTGGAGTATTTTGTGCCTCTTGTAGGCTGAAGGTTTTTGTTTTGCTCCTAACTTTTTACTGGGCAGTTGTATATTCAAAAGACAACAGCCTGCATCACATTGTGCAGACAAACCTGAGTCTGAAGGATCATAAAGGAGCTAAATCTGATAAAATCTTGAAACAAAGATTACAGCAGCAAAACTTGTGTTCTTAATGCTTCGTTTTCAAAGTGCATGTTAGAAGGAAGACAGCATACTATCAGAATGATTACAAGGATGCTGTTAATTATTTAGTGGATTGATGGGGTGTGTCAATCATTTCAACATGAAATAGCTTTCACACTAAACCACGGTTCTTTAATGCCCAGTAATGTAGCGTGTTTGAATGCAATTATATAAGATGAAGAAATGTATCAGTGACTGGTAATTTTTTGAGATGTTAACAAGCCAACCTAGTAAAAACATACAAAATTTACATGACAGTTTCATTAACTACAAAAGTTAATTTTTTTTATTTGCCAGAAAAAAACATATAGACTAAGCATTTCTGCGATTTGCAAAACAACCAAGCAAGAGGTTATTTAAAATCTAGCATCATAAAACAGAAAAGGTTCACTGCCTTTAATGGAGCAATTTATTTCTGCAAATAGTTATAGGGATCTAGAATAGTTATCGTTATTGGATAGACTAATCCTTTTATGAGCTCAATCATGAAGAGGAGAGTTTAAGCACTGAAAGATTTGTGGGAAACCTGCCACAGCCTCACTTAGCATTTCTTGATTTTCTCAGATGTCCAGATGCAAAGAAACCCTCCAATTTTATGAGCTTTGCTTTGTGTCAGCTTTTTACAGTTTGCCCTACCAAACGACCAGAGCAGTAGCATTTAATGCTTCATTTCAAATACATTTTCAAATATTCTGGTTGACATAAGAAGGTTTTGATTACTGAAAAATGTATCATCTTAATGATGTTATAGAGATTTAGCAAGCCATTATGCTAATCCTATTCAGCTACTTGAGGTCTGATGAGATCTTTCATATCAGTAACTGAAAAACAGTTAACTAAGTGGCCTGCCCGTGCATTATGTAAAACATTAAAAATCTTCCTGTTGTTAGACAATTAGACTGCAGTAACGGCTTTCTTCCAGCATTTTGATGTATGGTAAATTAATTTTAACAAAAGCTAAATTAAAAGTGGAAGACTATGCAAAATACTAATATTAACTTTAGAAAAATAGAGAACTTTTTAACATTTCGAACATTTAGAATCAGGTGACATATGTACTTAAATTGTTTGAGGTAACAGGTATTACATTAATTCCTTTCTGACCTATACTCTCATCCTATGTTCACTGCACTAAAGCGAGGATGCCACAGAACATAAATGATGTTCCAGAAGCATGGTTTTCTCTCCCAACCACTACCAAATCTTTTTCTGATAGTAGGTAATTGAATTCACCTTTTCTCATTTCCCCATATGGAAAAATATACGTGGCCAAACAAGTGTGTACATAATTCCTTATTACATATTTTATTTCTTCATAGAAAGAACAGTTGAGGTTGGAAGGGTGTGATTGTCTAGTCCAACGCACCTGCTCAAAGCAGGGTCTGCTACAGCAAGTTACCCCAGACTGCGTCCAACTGGATTCTGAGTGTCTTCAAAAATGGAGAGTCCAAGACCTTTTTCTTCCTTAGTTTTTTCATAAACCAAAATTTTGTTTGAAAACAGCTTTCTGCAAGTTCATTTACTTTATTTACTTAAGTTTTATCAAGTATCAGCCATTCATGACGTTCTGAATTGCCAAAATGACATAAATAGTGTCAATTATAAACTGCGTGCTGTATGTTGCCAACCTTTAAGAAAAAGAGTTCAGAGAAAATACTATTGTTAAACATTGTTGTTCACATATGAAGTAAATATTTATGGTCAGGATAATATATTAAACCTTTTCAATAAACCTCAGTTTGAAGATTGTGTACAACTTATTAGAAAGCAATTTATTTTCCAGATTGTTATCTGGTGAAGCAGATTCCTCCCATTATCAGTCAACTTACTTAGTCTCTGAGCAGCCTCCAGGGCATCATTTGCAGAATCAGCCACAAAGAATCTCTGAACTGTAACCCCATGGTCTGCCATTAGTTTTTTGCTTTGGTACTCCTGCAGATTCAGCCATCGTCTAGGGGTTAATTGAACAGCCTAGAAAAATGAGAGGGGAAAATAACATAATGCTCATTAACAACAGTTCCTCAGACAGTCAACTAAGCTCTTCAGTCCTGTGGTTATCTCAAGTCAGCAGCTGAACAACACTGTTTCAGAGAAAAGGTAAAATACACATCGATTCCCTTAAAAGCATTTTCTTAATATTTATGCATTCAAAGTATTCTGAAAGCTACAGAGATTTTAAGCCACGCAAGGGTCACTGGTGATCTCTGCTAGAAATAAAATGTCTTGCATTTAATATCAACAAAGATTGGCAAACTTCATTTGAACAGTAATATTTATTTATGGTTTTATGTTAGTCTGTACTATAAAGATTGTATTAGAAGACCATTACCTTAAAACAATTTTTTTTTCATATCAAATACCTTTATTTACACTCAATCTTACAAAAATTCTCATTATAAAAATGGTTCTACTTATTCTATGCATATTTTGCAGCATCTCCGGGAAGAAAAACAACATGGAATTACCATCACCCTGTATTAAACAACATGTATGTATTATCAGTGGTCTGTTACTTATGCTTGGCTGGTCGTAAGTACATCTTGTTGAAGAAGCCATTACAACCATGCCAGCCACGTGAGGCCAACAACTGGAGAACAATTTACACCATTCCTGATGGTGGGAATTCTCAACACACCAGCTTAGATGTTTCTGCATACAGAAATATTTATCGTGGATACAAAGATAAGGCAGAGTTATACCCACACACATTATATTTGCTAGTTTCAGAGGTTAAACCATTGACACTCTGGACATCGCTGGTTCATTACTGAACGATTTAAAGTACACTTTCTCCACAGGGGATGACTCGTTACAGATAAAAGCAAGAATTAAGGAGCTGTTAACACCCTGTTAACATCACATACAGTTCTGTAATTGTTGGTTTAAATTCAGCAACAATTTGTTGGTTTAAATTCAGCAACAAGTGCAACAGATACCTTAGGCCCAGCTCTGAAAAAAAAAAATTGGAAGTAACGTGGGTTTAATTTTTTTTTTTATTTTTTAGTCTCAATAACAAACTTTTTTTCCCCTGAAGATGTTAAAAACACACCTCTGGAAGTACTATTTCTTGATAATAATATGAATTCCACAACAAATAGTTTATGTTTGCATAGACCTAACAGATCGAAGTACATCTGTATTTTAGATATCTCTCTGGACCGGTGAGCCCCTCTACTAGCAATTCCAAGAAATTACTCTGAAAGGTGTCACTGACTCCTGGCAATGGCAAAATCACAACTTATGCCAGCAAAAGATGCCCATCCCACATGGAAAGGCAAACTGTTGGCCTACTGGCAGAGAGCCCAGAATCAGCCCTCGGTTCCTCCCGAAGTTAAGGAGCACAGTATGCAAGTTAGCACGGCATATTCAGAAACGTCAGACAAAGGGGATTATTTACTACACTAATACTTTCATCTCTAACAGCATGATAAAAAATAGTATCCTAATGAAACTTTATACCGAAAACAAAAGCCTCCCTGCTGAAGCCTTTCAATAATGCATGCCCTTTATCACAATACTAGAATTTTAAATGCTGCACTGTAACAAAAGCAAACCTCTGTCTGCTCTGCTTGGTTTGAAACATAACACAAGATTAAGACATAAAGGAAATACAAAATACATTGTATAAAATACAAACTAAAATGCACTTTTAGTTTGTATTTCCCTATAGCCCGTGTTAGGCTCCAGGAGCTATCACTTGATGATCACTTCCACAAGGGAGTAACAATGAGGAGCCGAGAGGAGCCCTGAAGGTCAATTCCAGCCTCACCCAGAAATGGGACAAGGAATTCCAACCAAAAGTTGATACCGCAAACCCATAGTTTCTGTCAATCTACTGAAAAGCTTTGAGTGTGACTGGCAAAACCACCATTTTTTAACCATGACAATCATTAACCTTCTCTTTTTCACCATTTCTCTAAAGACTACAACAGCATTGTAATAATAAGGATTTCAGCACACAGCATTACTAATCCCCACACGTAATCCACATGTACACACACACTGAAGAGAAGCAACATCTGAGAGCACCTATCATTTCATGTATCTGGATCTGTACAGTCAGCCACAGGAGTCTACCGATGCATTATTTGAGCACTGCCATGAGACTAAGAGACATCTGCAAAGGCCCCCTCTTTCAGCTGTAAGAAGCAGCAAAAGAAAGAACAACCCAACAGCCATCAAGCCAACCATGCTTGCAAAGGGAGGGAGCGGAGGAAGGAGGAAAAAATGCACATCTCCAATATTTTCAGATCTGACTTTCAGGGCTCAGGGAAGAAAATTAAAATTAAAAAACCACACCCCTAACTATAATCAACTCAAATTAGAATTAAAAATAAACCAAATCAACAATTCTAATTTAAATCTGAAAGGAAGAAATCTTGATTTAAATAATCAATTATATTCAAATTCTGTACCTGTACTTCCCACAAGAAAGGCCAATTCTCCTTAGTTGGAAGTTAGAAGATTTGAAACAGAATAAGTCTACACTGAGCTTGACAGCACTTCTTACTTTTATTTGTAAGTCTTATAAATTCAGTTATTTTTGTGTTACGCAATCTTGTATTTCTCATAGGACCGCAAAAATTTTGATGACTCTGTTTATAATTTAAGAACAAGTCTTCAGAAGTAAGCTGTTTTTCACCACGTAGAACAATAAATCTTAGTTTCACACAGGTATGTTATTCAGCTGATGTAAATCAGATAAACCTAAAGAAATTACTCAATTTTATTTTGGGGGCAGACTTGTGTTGCTGTTACTTTACAAAAGTATTTCAACACAATTTGTTTTTAAATTTTCTGCTTGGATAGGGATTAAATAGTTAGGAGCTTGCGATACAGCACTGTGCATCAACTGACACCTGTGGTGTTAGCTCAAACCAGCAAGTTTTAAACGATAAAAATCTCTGAAGGACTTCATTCTATACTACAGACTGCAAAGGGTCACCGCCTAACGAAGGCCACCAGTGATAACTCAAAACATTTGACAGGTAACGGAGCAGGAAAGCAGCCGAAGCTCTGTTTGCTTTATGACGAAAGCCCATCTGCCGAGTCCAACAGCTCCAGCAGGATCCTGCAAGCAGCTCTGGTCTCTGCCACGCTCCTGGTGTGTTACAGAAGCTCGTGGTGCAGGTACACATTCTCCAGGTGTAAAATTAATATAACTCAGTGCTCCACAGGGATTCTCTCAAAATCATTGCTGAGACATTAAAAATTATGTTACATATACAAACACGCATGCATACAGAAGTCTGTTCATGTACAAAAATTCGGTAAAGTTAAGAAACCATGGGAACATTTCTTCTGGAAATAATGAAACAGACAGGTTTGAGGAACGCTGTCATAAGTAAGAGCAAAATTCATTTGAAAGAATTAGCAAAGCAGTCCTAAAGGTGACAAAAAAATTTGGCCATAAAACTTTGGTACGGAGAAGCCAGCAAACATAAGGTTAGTAAGGATGTATATTTTTTCCCATCTTCCTGTATTTTATGGTTCTTAGAGAGACCATCTTCCTGAAGGCCAACTGAAGACTTTCAATCAAGGCTTCTGACAAAAGAAACTCCTGGTTGTGAAAGAGGCACTTGATAAAATGAGTTAGTACAGCCTACCGCTGCATAACAGAGCACAATGCATTGAAGAAACCAAGAAAAGTTTGTATTAGAAGCTCTGAAGAGCAAGGAATATAAAAAAAAAAAATGCTTTAAAGCCCTTGCAGCATACATACCATATGTCTTGAGAAGGGTGGGCAAAATAAAGCAGTTATAAGAGATGAAAACGCAAAAGCCTTGAATCTGAAGATGACTACTCTTCCAAGACTATCTTGAAAACACAAAACAGCTGTAAACTTATGCGTTTAAAGCTTAAGGCACGCACAAAAAAATGACTGTAAGATGTTAGAAATGTGAGTAAGCAGATGATTCCCTGAACTAATTCTGAGTTCAAAGATGTTTTCATTGCAATAAATGTCTGAAAGATTTAAGAGGGACAGCAATAAAAAGAAATCAGTACAAGAATCTTGAAAAATCCTTGCCAGATGAAGTTCTCGCCCCTCTCAAATACATTTACACCAAGCAGTCACAAGAATTCGAGATGTCCTTGAAATACTTTAAGCTTCTTGGGCATCATAAATTTCCATGCATCCAACATAGAAATATATACCCAGTCTATACCCAGCTGACAGTAACAGCTACTGCACAAAGGCACTGCCTTAAAGACAGCCTAAACAAGAGTCTACAAAGTTTTGGAAGAAAGCTGTTTCCCAGACCTACTCTTCTCTGGGCAGCTGTAATCAACCCTTTCCCCCAGCCATTTTTTAACTGACATTTTTACTTCTCTGCATGTTAACTACAATTTCTATTAAAAAAAACTAAGTCACTCCAGTGAGCCTAAATTAAAGAACTGAAAATCCAGACAATATGTTTTCAGAGCGGAACAAAGAAGAATTCAAACTAAGGGTTTCAGTCATTTAAAAGCAAGTTCTTATTGAAAGGACAAAGTAAGTAACATCCATAGTTCTACTGAAAACTTCCAAGACATTTCATACTGAAAAAAATAGCTTTTATATGAGCTTTCTATGTATGTTGTCTGTTTATATACACAGTATAGATGGAGATAAACACTAGTTTGAGTATTATATATGCCAGGTAAGTTGAAAGGGTGTTTCTTCTTTTGTTTTAATCACAGGCAGAAGCAAATAAACATTAAAAATGCATTTATGAAAATAAGAAAAACTCAGTACTGCTACACATATTTTTTATATGATTTATGATTTTAAATAATTTTAGAAAGTTTTAAAGATGAATTAAACTCTTCCTAGTAAGGTAATTCTTAAAGATTACATTTCTAATATAAGTGTTTATCAAAGAGATTAATACATTTAAATGGGTCTCTGTTACAACTGATAACATTCTTCTTAGAGCCTGACAACAGCATCAAAAACCCCAGAACTAAAATAAGTGGGATCAAAGGCCTCAACTGAACAATAAAATGAAGTAAGATGAAGACAGAAATATTTGATCAAGTACAAGTTTCACACTGGGTTCTCTCCTGCTGGATGGATTTATTTGGCATTTTCTACAAGCACTGGGGATTCATATTTGGGGTTCCCCTCCAAACTCCATTTCCCTCTCCACCTTCCCAGATTTTTGCTACTAGTCAGATTCACAATAGTGTAGACCAAAGGTGTAGAAACAGATGAGGATGTTGAAAGCACTGTTACTAGTAATTGAGTATTGTTCTCAATTTTGTTCTCAACAAGCCTTCTGTTCAGTTACTTCTTTACACACATAGCTAACATGAGTTTGGTCCAATCACATATGTACATGCTACCAAAATCAGTGACGCAGGCATATAAAGAAGTTAAATGTCTTCTCTTGACCACCTTATAAGACAAGGTGTTTTACATTGTAATGGTTTATTGACTACTGCTACAGCAAAAATTGATTGTTCCCATAACCTGCATAATCTCTTATTTTACACCAGTTTGTTTGTTTGGGTTTGTTTTATATGAAATGCTCAGGACCCTACATGAGTGATGTATTTGGAGAGCAGTCAGACTAGATTCTTCTGCTACTCAGTTTGCCATTTCTGGAGCTGGCAAGAAAAAACAATTTGCATTATTTGAATAATATGCACTAAATTACGTAAGATAGTTAAAGTGGAGATGAACTACAACAGAGATACCTTTGTCCATATATATATAATATGCAATGTTAGGTACTGTGATGTGCAACATCTTTCAGGTGACCCAGGAGATGTCCTTTTGTCCTTTGAGTGCCTGATTGTGTGTGTGTGGCTCTCTTTTTTTTTTTTGTTTTTAAAAAAAACAGGAGAAGCTGTCTTTGTATTTACCAAAAAATGTGCAAGTTGCATGTTAACTACTTAGGCGAACTCTGCTCAGAAATAAATGTCCCATGTATCCACAGAACAAGAAAAGCATCAGCAAAGCAAAATGCATCAAACTAGACTATGCAATTTCTTCCTTATCTGAACCCATATAATGGTTTTTGTAAGTTTTTTTTTTTTTGTTTGTTTTTTTTTTTACTCCCTTGCCTCCCTGGTGAGGCCAATAAATTTATTTCAAAAAAAATTGTGCTATTTCATACCTAATCCCACATGGCATTATATTGGCTAAACATTTACATTAAGTACCTTCCCACATCGAGTTCAGTGATCAAGTTCAGACAATTTCTCTAGAAAAAAAAAAACTCAAAGACATAGTTCTTAGCAAATCTTTTCAGGCCAAATCATGTACTTCTGGAAAATGCCAAATACAATCAGCACTATTAAAAAATAACAAAATCACCACTCAGCAGGTTTCTGCGATAATTGAATATCCCTTGACACGACTATATAATTTGAGCAACTCTACTGTTTACATTAACCTAGCTTAATGTATGTTATTGCACCAATGTTAAAAGCAAGGCATACTTCAGTGACATCCAACATCCCCTTTTCATTCATGATGAAAGCCCGTATTAACAACATGAAACAGAAATGGACCTCTTAAAAGCACCTGACGCAGAAACTGGTCAGATAAATGCAGATTACTTTCTTCTTCCTCTGCTCCTCCACTGAAGTAATGTAGCTGTGCTAATTAATAGATCCTGGGCCAGTATAAAACAGCTCTGTCAATGCAAATTATCTCTGGATAGATGATACTATATACATTTGACATATAATTTACAAGTGTCTAACTATGGATTATCTTGTAACTGTTATACTAGACATGTCAAGTGGGGAGCAAAACTGGAGTGCTTATGGGCAAGTCTTTCAGATGAATCCTATAGCAAAAATAAAAGGTATTTAAGATACATTACCTAAAATAAAAGCACCTAACCAAAAATCTATTTGCTTACCCAAGACGTTCTACAGCATTCCAATTTATTTGATTTTTGTGCTCTGACCTAGAATACAATTCCAAGCTCATATGAAAGAAAACAGATACACAAAGATGACAATAATGAAACAGCATATCGGTCATCAATATAAGAAATAAACTTATTATATTTATTGGCATACAACTGTTGTAATTGACAAAGCTGTAGCAGAAGTTCCTATCAAAAAGGAGCATCAGAAATACAACTAAGGGGGGGGGGGGGGGGCATTTGACAAACCAGCTCAGATACCAGTACATCTTACTAGACCGTATACTTCAAATATACCACATAACACACTGAAAATAAACAAACTCTTATTTACATTCGCTGGTAGTGCTGATGTAAAAAATAACTATTAGTAGAGTTGGTCTGACAAGAAACAAAAATTTAGATAAAGCGCAGTACATTGAACAGAGAGTTTACCACAAACACGAGTCACAAAATGCAAACATACGGAAATTACTCCTCTTTGTTCTGTACAAGATCAAATATTTCAAGTACGAAAGAAAATGGAAAGACTCATGGTAAGAGTGATTGTCGTTAAGGTCTGCCATCTCAAGTCAAACCACGTATCCTCTTCTGTCCAAAGGCAACTAATGCCACAGAGCTAGGTGTATATTACAAAAAAGAGGATGAAGAATGTCCTTCCCAGGGAATATCCTCTTAGCTACTACAAACCAAGTATTTCAAACTTCTAAACCAGGAGCTGGCACCTAGACCATCTTATTTAAAAGCTGGAGAGGAACCTATCTTCCACCTGCATCCCAGATTGCTGACTTTAGACTGGTCTCAGCAGAGACAAGCAACTTCATCCAACACTGGACGTTTTGATCAAAGTGTCTATCTAGGCTTCTGAGATTTATTTATTTGCTAAGTCATGCAATTAATTTTATCCTTCAGGACAAAGCCTTGAATATTTTCCTGACAAAAACACTACCCATACTTTTTTCCACAGCATTTAGGAATTGCTTATTTCTTGTTAAAATGCGTATCAAAACACCGTAAACAATCTTAAGTACTGTTGTTTAAAATCTCCCACAGGTAGAGCAGAAGACCTTTCAAGAGTGAAGCTTCCCCCCCGCCCCCTGTTTTTCCATATGAATGGGAACTCACTTGAACTGAGTTAGAAAAAAGGCACCACACTTAACTGGAGTTCACAGTTAGAGGGCTTTAGGGCCCTAATTTACCTCTCAGAACAGATCACACAAGGCACCTGGCTCAGTAAAATGCAGTAGGCTTCAGTCTCATAAGAAGAGAGGAAAATAGAGACCACATTTCCAAGTCCTTTAATCAAAATGCTGTAGCCATTTTGATCAATAAACTGCAGGGACAATTTACTGTTTTCTACCACTGAACCGTGCACTCGTTTTTCAGAATGAGATCTGTCGCTGCAATTAAGGCTTATGTGATGCAAATTCCAATTAAAAAAAAATAATTAAAAGAAATCATGAAATTGTAGAATTATACAGGTTGGGAAAGACCTTTAAGATCATCTAGTCCAACCTTTAGTCACGAAATACGCCACCACATCGTTTAGTAAAGCTAGGTAGCCCGTTCCGGATAATTCTGGCTACTCCTAACAGCTCTATGACTCATTGAAGCAAGGTGTTTATGTTAAATAATTAGGTAATTGTCTTTGTATGCACAAGAAGAAAGTAGAAAAATTGGTGGCTTGGTTATAAAACCTATACTAAAGAAGTTAATATTATTAGAACTTCAACTGGTAAATTGTTTACAAAAATGAGACTCACACAAACAGTTGAGAGCATGGCCAAGAGTTTCAAAATTTTAAGTTCTATTTAAGTAAGCAAATTTAAAGCTTCCAAATAGTGAAACAGGCAACTTAAATGCCCGTATTAGTGAAAATCAAGTTGCTACCTTGAGTGAATAAATCTTGATAGCAAAGCCTGAAGTTAAATCCTATTTCAGAAAATCTTTGCCCAGCATTGCCTTAATATCGTTTTTCAATTACCCAGAAGAGCTTATTCAAAACTGAGCATTCTGTAGTCTCTGAAAGCACTAATCCGCCCTTAAGTCATGCTTACACCGAAGGAGAAGTGTATCAGCTCAATCCATAGGCAGTTTAGTGACATTTAAATAACAGCACACTTCAGCAATCAAACAATTGCTCCCTGCGTGCTCCTGCAAGCCAAGAAAACCAGTGCTGTGTTACACCTTCTACACCTTTCTGCCTCGTGCAGTTTTCCAACCCAAGCTGACATCAGTGTAGACTTCACTGCTCTCCCCTATGCTGCTCACACAGCTGTACAGCCCCTATAGCAGCCTGTAACATCCATGTATTTCTTGAAACAGAGAAGCCAAAGTGCTTGCTACTGTAAGGCTGCATTTTCCCATTTCTGCTCAGCAGCCCTGGGACCAGCAGCTCCTGCGCCCTCCCACCTGTGCCTGAAGAGGAGAAAATCCAGCAGTAGGCTTCCTTTGCTGCCCACTTTGCTCCGTGAACCAATGCCCCAGGCAAAGTAGAGAGCCATGGAAGGGATGCAGCAGGAGCATGGCACTGGGGACAGGAGGACGCTTTTTGAGAGCGGCCTGCCCTTGTCCCCAAGGAGCAGGGACATCACTTGCACCGCCTCCTGCAAGCCAAGTCTGGGAAGAACATGAAACTACATGCATGCCTCCTGAACTCAACTGCACGTCTCCTGAAGCAGTTACTCAAATTCACTGCACAGTTCATTGTAGAGAAGAGTAACACTTCAGAAAACCTATAGTTCAGACGTCTACGGTTTTAAACAGGATTTTTTATTGTTACATTAGGCGTTACTGTCATCATTTTAATCCTAGCTCATGCAATCAAAACAAAGCACTTAGTTAAATCTTCCCCTGAAGATTTCCACATAGTTCACGGAAAAGCCAATTTCTCTTGTCAAGTTGCAAGGTTCTTTTAATAGGAGCCGCTGCAAACCAGAGATAGGGAGGCAGGAATCACAGCGCATCCCAGCGTGAAACATCAAGATGGTGACAAACACCAAAGAAATAAAGGGAAGAGCTTTCCTGAATGAGTAACATCAAATTGAGAAACTGAAGCTATTTTAACTGAAAAGCTACAGAAGATATATTCAGTCACCCTATCTGTTTTAGTTACGGAAATCTACCTTTTCTTCCATCGCCGGGCAACAGTGATTATTCTAATGGGACGTAACAAGGCAAGGATATAAAGTACAGGTTACCTGCCTGTAGATAACAAGACTTGCTAGAAACTAATAAACACCAGCTGACTTCACTTGCCTGTTGAGAAACAGGCAGTCACCAATTACTAACAGAATGAGAATTTGTTTGTTTAATAATTATGCTAACTTATTGAAGTCTTATTAGACAGGTACACAGGCAGTATTGACAAGTTCCATAAAGCATTATAATGCGTGGCTGACTTACTTCAAAACAAATTAAAACAGAACGTACTGCATGCTATGTAAAGGAACAATGAAAGCCTGGTAGAGCGAATGGTCATGATCATCTCAGAAATGGGTACAATTCCAGGACTGTACGGACCTAAAAACCTCCTGCTGCAGCACAAAGCTTCATATGCATGGGAACTCATGCCCTGAGATCCTGAACCTCGTCAGCCCAGGGGAGAGCACAGGGGAGGCACGCAAACTGCTGTGCTTTACAACCTCTTGCAGAGGCATTTTCTAACCCAAGTCTGCTCTAGCAGACTAGTTTCCGTTTGGGAAACCCCCTGCTATATACCATGAGCTCAGCACTACTGAGCTCTGTAGGGCACAGTTTGAAGGACACAGATTAGGCACTCCAAAGAATACAGTGCCTTGTGTTTTCCACACGATCACCTGTGGCACCTTTTTTTTTTTCCTGCTACTAATAAATTTCTAACCCACCTCCAGGAACAGTGTAGTGGAAGATTGTCCAGGTGCAGATGTAGTGCAGTGCAGTATGGCCCTGCAAACAAAAGGAGCTACTCAGCTTCCAAAGCAATTCCTCGGGGGGGGGGAGGGGGGCACAGAGGGGGAAGGCATGTGTAGTTTCTCCTTAAGAATATGATGCAAATAGTTCCTAAATTAATAAAATATTATTTGCTTGTAGTGACTTTTTTCTTGAGTGAAAAACCAGTATCTGTCAATCTGTAATCATTTAATCACACACAGGAGGAACATCAGGAGTGTGTCCATCAGTTCCGAAGTGGCTGCCTGCTGTCAAGGCTTTCTTTACCATATCCAGCTCCTTCCTTCAAACCCACCTCCTGAATCTTTCCACAGCAGCCCCAACCCAGAACAGAATTGTTTTGCTGTGCTCTAACATATGCCACAAATAGAGACGGACTCCAAAAAACAGCACCAAATTAGCTCACGTATTATTCACCATTTTGAAACTTGGATTTATAAAGCCAAATGGATTGGATCTGAAAAGGAAAAGTTCCTGGGTAAGTACTATTCCATTTTACCTGAGTCATAACAATACATACATAAAAAGGAAGTCCTCTTGTTTTAGAGGCATCTCAGTTATGTCCTGAATATCTCACAGTATTGCAGACAAAATGGCAAGGTATATTTAAGCTCTGCCAGCCTTTAAGTAAATGCATTCTGGGCTGGAAAAAAAACCCTAAATGGTTATTTTAACAAGACCATAATATCTCCCTCATTAGTTGTCCTGAATGTTCCTGATAGCTCTCTACTAAAAGAAACCTTTTTAGTCCAAAGGTTCCCAAACATTTTTCTCTATACCCTTCTGTCTTATGTTCTTTTGATTTTTACCTTGCATGCCTTTTTGTCCTTTTATAATCGCCCACTGCAAACTGAACGATCCCAAGCTTAACTTCTGCGTTGCCTCAGAAATGCCGCAGCACAGTATGGTGTTCCTACACTGCACAGCTCATTTGGGCCATTAGCTCAAGAAAGAAAGAAACTACACAATTCTGCTCCAATGTGCCTTTAAATCACATTTATAAACTCAGCTTTCTGATTTATCCCTCTGTTTACTTCTCATGCAAGGAAGCAGAGACAAGAATGAACTTGAAGCAAGTCCTTCACTCATTGCAGATTTAAAGCCTCCAGTAATGATTATACTTTATAGACTTATTTGCAGCTTGCTTACACACAGGGATTTTGACAGCTATTCTGTAAATACACTCTCCCACCTACTAAGCTCCATTGTAAACTACCAGGAACATGCACAGGGTCAGACTTGAGCTCCTTCTGTCACCGTTGTTCTCCTTATCTCAGAAAACCAGAATCTGAGCCCACATCCTTGTGCACTACAAGACAGATTTTAGCAGCTACCACCTGGACAATCATTCTGCATGTCTGGGGATATGGTTTTTTGAGGACTGCAGTCCTCAGAAAGACCAAAGGAGATGACAGAAAGGATGTCTTCTTAAGCAGTCGGACCCTGACCTCACTGCTCCATTTCCCGTACTTTGCCAGCCTGTTCATCAGTTGTTCCAGTGAGGCAGCCACAGGTTCACCTCTGAATTAAGGAGGACACAGCCAAATCCTTGACAATCCCGCACCACGACACAGGGGAGCATCAAGGCCTCTATTTACATACAAACACAAAAATAGAAATTGCAGCAAATTAAGTGACAGCATATTTTAGACACGAGTTCTCCAATGCGTCCTGCTTGGCATTTAAAGGCTGACTGAGCAGAGCTGAGTATGCTCAAACCCCACCAAAGTTCAGCTGAGCAGTGAATCATTAACGACGTCTGAAAACACAGCCTAAATATGGCAGGCTCCTTATTCTGCGAGATTACACAAACACTTTCGGGTTTGAATTACACATTTAAGGCCACAGAAGAAGTAGGATGTCAACAACACAAAGCCCACAGACCAGTCAAAGGGGCAAACAGCTGTGCACTAGGTAGGGAACATGCCCCCTGCTGACTTCAGAAAACATTTGAAAAAAGCCTCTTGAATTCTTTAACCAAACTTTGTACATCCATGTATGCAAAAGACAAGCAGACGCTTTGCATTTCTGGAATCAATTTTCAGAGCCTTTGCTTGGGTAAAAGAACCAAGAATATGAACTCACAGACTCAATTTCTCCTTTTGCCAACGTACTAGCTATCAATAGCATTGTTTTGCATTACTAATTAATTTTAGTCAAATTATGCCAATTTTGCTTATTTAAAACTTCAAAGCTTTCGGAGAAGCATTCATTCCAGACCTGAAAAATAAGGGCTTTGAAGTATCTGATGAAAATAAACTTACTGCCATATACCACTGGGTGATCAGTTGCAAAACATCCTGGAAAATACTAACTACCTTTGCAAATGAAATAACTGTTGGTGATGTGCATTACTTATCCAGAAAGGGAAGCATGCTACCTTCTCCACATAAATCAGAAATATTCATTTATTTTGAATATCTTAAGGGGAAATTTAATATTTCTGCTCTCACCTTATGAAGTGTTTAACTCCCTAATTTTTTACAAGTTTTAAATTATATTTGAATGCAACTATGAAGAGGTGCTTTACATATTAAATATAACTAAGAAAAAATAACTCAAAATATTTTACCAGCAACCATGAGATATAAGGATATATGCATTTTTTGTACATCTCCTCCTAATTAAGCTTCCTGAATAATTAGGAAACTCAAAGCATGGCCAATAGGTTGATCAGAAACGTTTCTGAACTCCTGACTTAAGTAATCATATCCATCAAAAAAGCTTTTCACGCCTTCTGTGCCCTGGAAGAATACTTTCTCATGCATTAGGAGTCGCTGATATTTTAAGGAAAACACCAATAAGGTGTCAGTTTAGACAGTCTGAGCTCTACTTCTCCTCACTGAGAAGCAAATACGAAACATAATGACAGTTTTTGTTCCAGCTCTTCGATACTTGCAGCCAAATCATCGTAATTTCCATGCTACCTAATTATGTCATCATAGAAGATTATGACTTTGAGCACTAAGCAGCGTAACACTCCCAAGCAATAAACATGCAAATGTCCACAATAGTAGAAAAAGAAATATAAAAGTGTCTATACAAACAGATTCACTGCATGCCTAAGTCATACCTTGTTTAGCAAACTAGTGCAGAATGATCCGTAACAATTTCTAACCTGAAAGCACCATAAAAATGACTAGTACACAGGTTTTGTTTAAATCAGAATGCTTCACCTTTTATTGTTAAAAAAAAAAAAAAACCCTTGATTTTAATTAGACGACTTGACTTAGACTGATATGAAGGAAATGTAAGGGAACAAACATGCAAGAGGAAGACAGCCTTCTGGCTGCTGGGGCACAGCTGCAGAGAAAGCAGAACCTGTCACAGAATAATGAATGAAAGTATGTTTTTTAATAGAAAACCAAAGGTTATGAGCATTTTTCCTTACTTTGCAGGTCACTTTTTTTTTATTAATATTTTTTCATTATTCACACTGGAAATTCACCTTGCTGTCATCCTCAAATCTCAAAGCAAGTTTGGGACACCACGGGCAGCATTATCTCTTCATCATCAAAGACTCTGACCTTAAAGTGTATTTCTACATTTCTAACACCGCTGATCAAACAATCCAGGCAAGTGAAAGTCTATTTTAAGTCATCTTTAAAACAAAGCCATCTCTGATTTCTTGCCTTCTGGAAATGCAGGCGCGTTCATCGCCTGCGCTTGGCCATTTGGAATGATTGAGACTTTCAGACATGGGGAAGCGCAGCATACAATAAAAGCTAATCAGCGAGCCGAGGGAGTAGGGGAGAGCAATCCTTCATCAGAGGCATGTTCGTCGAGTAGCTCTTTAAAAACATGGCCTACCTGCAAGCTGATAGCATTAATCAGGCACTAAGCGACGGAGGTCACCAGCAAAGCCAACGTCGACCCAACGTGGCTGCTCGTAACAGAAAGCAAAGTAATGAACATAGCATTCAGAAATCCAGTCTGCAACCGGCCAGGAGACCCCCAGAGAGCCTTCTGCACGAGGGGATGAGGAGAGACATGCCAATTTCGTGGGGTCAGCAACTCCCACCTCCTCCTCCCAGCCCCAGGCTTCTCCACGACACAATGCTAAGCAAGACATCCCCTGGCTCCATCTCAAATCTCCAGCTGCTAAGCAGTGGTCTTGCAATGCCCCAGCCACTAACACCAGCCTGCCCCACTAATCCCGACCCACAGGCTCTCAGCTGGGTCCCACACATCCCATGCGTTCTTTACCTCATCTTCCACACCATGTTCAAAGCAAGCTCTAAATGCCAGTTCCTCTAAATTTATGGCATCGCTGTAGACTATTTCAATCTGAGCCATCTAACTGAAAAACAAATCCAGACTGAAACTCTGCATGAAAGAAACTCAATTAAATACATCCATTGTTTCCCATGTGTTTGGAGTGGCAGAGTTGAAGAAGCCAAATAATTTAAGTGCAAATAAATTTCTCATGCCATCTTCAGACCTTAAAAAGCTAAGCAAGTAAGCTGCTGATAGTAAGAAGTACTCTGTTGCTTTTAATAGCACTTTCATCTATATTTTTCATAGACAGAAATCTGTATCTTATCTTACCTATCACTTATCTATAATTTGCATATGTAATCTTTCCCATAACTGTAATTTCCCAGATGCTTTCATACCAATATTATATAGGAGCAACTTTTTGTTGTTGTTGCAAGGCAGTAACTGCTTTCCTGGCTGCCACTAAATAAGGAGCTGTCAAATCAAACTGTTCCTTTGCCCATGGATCCCTCAGAGGAAGATCTCAGAAAAGCGAGATGTGAAAGGTTCAACTAGTAATTTGTGCTTGGTTTTTAATTTGCAGCTCCAGATTTTTTAGTCAAAAGTCTTGAACAAGCAGACAATCCTACCAAACATGACCGGAAAGTCTCCCTTAACTCTTCATTCCTTGCAATTCCTACAAAACTTCAGCATCTCAGAAAGAATTTAGGTGCATGAGCGTTTGGCTCCAAAGCAACGTAACTACAGTAAGAGTGATTCTCTCTCCTCCTGACACAAATTGAGACTATTGCTCATTGCTTATAGTCCTCAGAGTCCATCTACTCCTGTAATACCTTGCCATTTTTCTTCTTTCCCAGTTACTGCTCCCATGAGTTTGCTTATTGCTCCAGAAGTATTCTAAATGCACACCGTACGAATGGGTGTTTAAAGTTTCTGCTACTGATGCTCTCAAAATATCTATCCATTTTCAGACAAATGAAACCCTTCCATTTATAGTGTAATCAAACAAACAAAACTCTTGCTCCGAACTGAATTAATGCCCACTGAATCCTGAAGGTCAGTATTCTGTCTTTTCCGCCTTAAGACAAACAACCAGATTATTAACTCAAAATGACCAGAAGCTTTATAAAATGAGTGAGATGTTCACTCTACAAAGCCATAAAGCACACTGCAAAGCTGTACATTAATAATGTCTCTTGTACAAACTAATTTAACTGATAAAGACATGCACGTAACCCTTGGTCCCTCACTTGTAAACACCACAAATCTACACCTTTTTATTACAAAAAGCAGAAAACAAAAATCTAAATCATTAATTATAGAAAGATACAAATTATAGAGGCAAATTTAAATTACTTTTGCTCCCCAGGGCCAATCAATAAAGCACCACTGCACAAATCAGAGACAAACAGGATGGACTGAAATTGATCTGTCACCAAGCACTAATGTGCAAGGTAAATCAGTTACAATGAATAATAATGAAGCACTCACAAAATATTAAAAAGGTACTTTTCTTAAATGTAACTTTTCAAGTGAAACAGCCCAACCCACATTTGTCCCCAGTAGGGACAGCGCCTTGAGCTTTATGAGTTTGGCTCCTAAGCTTATACGCTAATCAGATCATTACAGAACTAAAACAAAAGGTAATTCAATTTTGGAATACAGACTCTTGTAGTCTAGGAAACTTATGAGCAAGCAGAAAGAGACCAGGAAGAAAAAAATCATGGGCAAATTCATGAGCAAAAAATCTGCTCAACAAACCGGCTCCTGTTAGATAAAAGCAATACTGAAAAATTCTCATTTACTAAGTGTATTGTGTGCTATCAGTATATTTTAACTGAGGATTAAACAAGCGTTGTGACAAGTAAGTCAATAATTCCTATTTTCCAATTCCCTCAAAATCAGCATTTAGCCATTAATCATACAAGAACATCACTATCAGCTCGGTGTCACAAACAATCAAAGACACACACAGAAACACAAGCATTTGGTTCTTATTTTCGTATTTCCATTACCATATCAGCGTAGGGCTTTGGCTTACAATTTAGAATCTGTTCTAAGTAACATCCAAACAATGGAGACTTGCACAGCATCTATTCACCAGCACAGCATACTACTGCTGCTAAAGACTTCTTCACAATACTTAATCTCAACTTCTCCATGTAGTTTGACGCCTATACCTACTGTGTTATCTAGTTAAACTAAGATCAATAGCTCACCATTAATTATGGATCAATGTTTAATTACCATTCTCCAAGTTACTGTCATAATCAGCTGCAGCGATAACATGATTTCTGTCTGTGTCCTGTATTTTATTAAAATGCTGAGGTGGAAGATGAGCATACAGCTCTGATACACAGATGGCTAGAAACTGGCTTCCTCAGGAGAGAAAGTTAAAGAAGGGAATTTTCTGAACAAAATCCTTAGGGTATACGCTCAAAGCTGCAGATTATAGTCTCAAACATGCATGGAAAGATTGGACTGTCTGAGGCAATAATGAGCTGAGCTAGTCATTACTCATTGCAGTCCACTGCAACAAAAAGAATAAATCAGTAGGGGTTAAGTAATCCCAGAACTCTACCTGTGAGCCTCCAAGACCAGCGCAGGAATCATATCTCTAGGCACTAAATTTCCAACTTTTGCTGAAAACGAACACTCAAAACAAGAGAGAGGGAAATATATTGGAAAAGTGATCTACTTTTAGGAACACTGAATGTTTGGTTTCTTAACACTCATCTCACTCTTCTCTATTCCCAAAGAATTTCATCATCTTCCTGCATTCCTCGTAGCAACCTTATTGTTTAAGACAAAATATATATAAAAAAAAGAACCGCCACACAGACAATATTCCAGAGAAAGAGAAGAATAGGAAGAAAGAAGAAAACCAGACACCTACAAAGGAAACAGAGTTTGTCTAGTGACACTTAACTAGTACCTGAGGAGGCCAATCAATGAAAAAGTACTTGCTTTTATAGCAAAAACTTTAATTAATCCTAAATATACCCAAGCGCAGTAAGGAGTATCTTTAGATGAACTGGTTGGGAGTTCAGATGGAAGGTAGGGAGGAAGGATTTACTTATCCACAGCCAGGTTTAAGAACATAGCTGTCCCAGCTAATTCTCAACCCAATGTCATTTTCATGAAGCCTGTCCCTTTTTATCTAATTAGCCCTATCCCCTGAATATATTTAGATGAAGTGCAAAGTTACTTAAAAAATGATAAATTAAACCAGTGTTAACATTACATTTACATTTTTCATTTCCATCCCCAAGAAGGTTTCAATAACCACGTGTTTAACAGAAGAGCCAGGTAGAAGCAGGCCAAACTTCTGTTCTGCTTTGGCATTACAGTTTTGCCTACAGTTTGAAGAGGACTTTGCAGATGTTTTTCTTATACATACTTGAACCAAACACCTAACCATTTGTGAAAGTCTGAGGGTCACGTACTGCTGCCTCTGAATGTAAAGCCTTAAAAATTACAGCAAAGTTGTCAACCAAGTAAAGGCGAATAGAAAAACAGGCTGAACTTGAACTTTCAAGTAACTTCTAACAACTTAACAAATACAGGAAGAGAGCAAGAATACTGGCACTGGGTAGCTTCTAAAGTCATGAACTGCAAGTTACTTCAATAATATTTTCCGTTGCATGGAAGATCATTAACTTTACTTACTGCTGATACCTTCGTAACAAAGACGGAACTTCCTCTGTTCAGCATTAACGAGGCTTCATGGGTTTTCAAGTTTAAGAACTGAAGGCATCTGCAGTGAATTACTTTCTCTATTTTTAACCTATAGAGAATTCAGCAGATTTTAAAACAGGAATATTGTTCCATCCTATCTTTTTATTTTATTTTCGTATTTTCAACATCCGTGAAATTTGGAAATGTTACGGTAGCACAGAGGACGGTTTTGAAGACTAGGATAGGGTTGCATAATGCTGGCTGTATCCGCTCACTATACTAGAAAACTGGAGTTACCTTAAGCATTTTGTTATGATTCTGATTTAATTGTTTCTTATTTATATTCATCGCTGAAATCCACTGCATCTGAAGCTATTTTGAAAACACAGCATTCTCCCAAAGGGCCCAATCCAACTCCCATTCAAATAAACAGCCTTCAATGGAGCCTATTTGTTGCTAGCCAACAAGATTGAATTCTGCTGCAGAGTGGTCCCTGGAGCGTTTGTCACAGCTCTTTACAAATATTGCTCCAGTAAGAGCAGGTCTAAATACGCTTGTCCACATGCACTGCAGACAACTGAAATCTATCTTTTATCTTCTTGAAACACTTGGTCAGATTTAAACTCCAAGAGCACAAAGAATTGAACCTATCAAGAATATAAAAAGTAAAACGGAGTAAAAAAAAAAAGTTAACAGTTATAAAATGGTAAAATGCCAAAGGCAAAGCCGAAAGATGATAAAATGTTTCATTTGATAGGATCAAGTATCATTTATTCTACTCTAAATATAAAGTTACACAGAAAAATGTTTGTTCATGTCAGTTACTACAACAGCATACAACCGAACTTCTCAAAACTTAGTTTCATTATAACTATGTACAGCATCAACAGTTTTGAAATAAGTAATTTTGCAACAAAGTGTACAAACACCACGCCAATAATAAGTCATCAGGCTTATGAGGAAAGATTTTAAATCTCACCAGGCATCTACTCACACAGGGTTATGAGAACAGAGGGCACTGGATTAGAAACAAAACTGATCCGCAAATCTATACTGCGAATCAAGGCAATACTGTCTTGCCTCAGTATGCAAAAAGAACATGACCATCTCCTGGCACCAGCTCACCAACAATTGACTAAGCAAATGCACAACTTGTCACACAATTGGAGCTTGGAAAATGTGAAATGAAGTACGCGCTCACAGAAGAAACACTTAAAAGTTTAAGCCTGTTATTTCTTGTTGATAACCCTTGCTGTATGGAGGACCGTTAACTGTGAAAAGAACACTGGGATAGGCCTTGAGGACAAAACAATTAATCTGTTTACCATAAAACTGCAGAAAAGTATTGGTGTAATTTCTGGTCTGAAAAAAGTAGTGAATGATCCAAATTAGAACATTTTTTTCAATGGCAAGCCTCTCTCACTCTGATTTTTCATCCTACTTTGTAGCACCACAGAAGCTGGACTCGAATTGTACGCTTTGAGTAAGGTTTGTACTTTGAAGTCTGAGATGGAAGAGGTTAGCGGACGACTTAGATGGGAACTCTGTAATGCAACACTGCAAAATGAAGAGCTTTCTACAGGAAAAATGTTTTACTTTGAAATTAAGAAAACAATTTGTTGTCATACAGTATTAATTGTGTTTTTGAAAACAGTTTAATTGGAAAGCATAGATCTTGGTAGATGCTCTTATTATCTGACAAAATTCAGAAACAATAAAATGTCATTTATAATACGAGGTCAATAGCTCTGTTTCATAAGTAACACACAAAAACTTTTAAAAGGTTGGCCACCTTAGTATCTTACTGATCTTGAGAATCTGAGCTGATATGCCCTACAAAGGCACTCTGATCACAGCCCTACAGAAACAGTGAGGACGCATACAAAACCAGAGAGGTTACCTCCGGGTTCCTTACTGGGTTCTGACTTCAGTCAGAGGCACCGAAGTAGTCATGGCAGAAACCTATCTTCAACCATGTAATGCAGGAGCACCAAACACATTGTTGGGACTGACAGGATTGCTAATCAGTGCAAACAGATTTAAATGTATATATACAAGCATTTACGTGTTTGTATACATACTTAAGTGTATGAATACACACACACACTCCGTGTGTATACACATATAAACAAAATGGACCTGCACTAAATCAGCTAGTCAATTGCACTGAATCGCCAAACACTCCACCCACCGTTGGAAAAGGAGAGCTGGGCATGAAAGATTTCAGACTTAAAACCGAGCTGGCTAACTTCCCTTGGGTTAAAAGTTAATCCACACAAAGGAAGATGCACATCAGGAGTTACGCTCAACCCCCGCACAGTGCTTTATCTGACAGCTGCCCCACGCCAGCAGACACGAGCACCCCAGCAGCAGCACCGGTGGAGCAGAGCTGGCTAGGAATGAGCTCTGCTCGCTCAGGAGGCTTTTGCTTTCGGGAAAACGCTTACACTCAGGAGCGTGGACCCAAGTAAACTCCTGTGCAGCTGCTGATCTGATAAAGAGACAAAATAAAGAGGCTGGTTGCCAAAGGCACCAGAGCTATCTCAAATGTACGTATCTCATTTTATCTTCAGCATTTCTGCTGTTCCGCGGTCACGGTGAATAAAGAACTCCTGCCACCGCTCAGAGGAGCTCCCTCCTTCACGCCCTACCGGGAGGGCCGCTCACCCCAGACCCCCGAGGACGGCCGAGCACCCACCTGTGGCCACCCAGGCAAAGCCCGTGCCAGCCCAGCAGCACACCCCGCGGCGATGCTGCCACCTGAGGGGCACCGCCACGTGTTTTGATACACGATGTATTCCAGGCATGGTGTCACCTACTCCAGCTGCTAATATACTTAAATTATTTTTAATTTTAAGGAAGGGGAAGGGAATATTCTGCAGCAGTGCTAAGCAACGATTAAAAGGATTACATTAAGCAGCATTGATACACTCTAAACTTGCGTTATGGAAAGCGAAAGTACCTCCTAAATTCCCAGGACCAACAGGCCACACTAGAGTCTTCCAAAGACCGTCTGAAGGAAACAGCCCTGATCTGATACCCTCATCTGCCCAAGGAGCGGGGTGGCATGGGGCCACCTCGCCCTACCAAGGAGGGGATTGCCATGGCCACAGCCCCGCTACCAGCCCTTTGCCCCAACTCCGTAGGGCATGTTCCAGAGAGGGGGACTTATTTGTTTATTTCCAGCCCTACAGACACAGCGTGGATTCAGGCTCAGCACATCTGGCAGCCAAAACCTGACCAGCAGCAGCCTGGGGAGCGCAAAGGAGGAAAGCAAAGGTCTCCTGCTCCCGCCGGCCACCAACGGGCGCTCGCTTGGCAGAGCCCCGCTCCGACGGGGAGGCTGCGAGGTGCAGCCCCCGCCGGGCACCGAGGAGAAGCAGCTTCTGTGGCCGGCGAGCAGCGGCTGGAGGGACGGGGAGCACGGCGCTTTCCGCAGAGGCTTCCAGCGCGCCGGGTGCGGTGCCCGCCGCCCTCCCTCGGCGCCCCGGGGCCGGCCTCACTCACCGGGAAGCCGCCCCGCAGGCGGGCGGATCGCAGGGCCAGGTCCCGCAGCACAGCCCCCGCCTGCTTGGCCAGGGGAGCCGCCATCTTAAGCCGCGCAGCGTGCCCGCCCGGCCGCCGCTGTCTCCGCCCTGTCTCGGTCCCCGGGCGGAAGCTCGGCTCGGCCCCGGGGCGCCTCACGGCTCCGGAGGGGCGGAGAGGGGCCGGGCAGGGCGCGGGATGCGGGGCTGGGTGCCCGCGGGCCACGGGGACAGGGGGCGACAGGGGCGGGGGGCCGTGAGGAGACGCGGGGAGGGAGGGAGGAAGACATCTTGGTGCTTGGCAGCTTGGGAGTAGCGGTGCGGGGCCGGAGCGGGAGGTTGGAGGAGGAGAAAGAAGAAGGAGAAGAAAGAGAAAAAGGAGGATGGAGAAGTAGAGAAGGCAGTGGCTGAGAGCGATGGGCAGCTGGGTAGTGTGGGCTGATACTCAGTTGCAAGTGGTCACCTGCTGAGGTACTGCACTGTCTGCTCCCCTTCTTTCATGATTAAAAGCACTTTAAAAAGATTAATGGGGAATGGTAAATTAACTTATGCTAATAAGCCCTAATAGACCCTGCTGCGATCCAGCTGACTCTTAGTAGGTACTTTGGTCAGAACTCCAAGAGGTGCCTCAGTTCCTTCTTCACCCACGGGTAAAACCTGTTCGTTAACGCCAAAGCTGAGGTACTGAATTCTGGACCTCCTGGAGGACAGTCCATAAAATCGGAGCCCTGGTAGCTTGCGTCTCATCATCTGGCTATAAAATCTAACACAGAACAGCTCCCAGGCTGAGCTGTGGTTTCATGAAAGTGAGTCCCAGCAGACAAGTTTGGAAAAATACCTCATTGTCATCGATTTGGAAAGACACGGGGGCTGGTATGGACACAGGTGTAGCATGTCAAACAAGCTCATGAGTCAAATGGCCTTGTCTGTATCTGCTTCTAGTTAATCCACACTCTGGATAATCCATCCATAAGTAATGCAGAGTTGACTTTAAATAATTCACGCACATTGGCAATTAACAATGATAGTTTGAAAAAAAATGTGAAAAATGAGCAGCAGATGAGATACCCTTGTAATTTTATAGCAGTTCAAATTAAATTCACCTACATGGAAGAATGCAGAGTTTAACATTATATGAAGGCATTATGCTGATCATTATTTATTCAGTGTTTTGTAATGAAATAGTAGGATAAACAAGAGTTATTCCTAGTCCAGGACATCAGTGGGAACAAAGGAGAATGCTCCTGTCAGTGCTTAGGACTTATATTCCTAAATGTGTTTTTAAAAAAAGATCAGGACCGAACATCTTTATTGGAATTTAATCAGTAAATAAATTATACTTCTATTAGAAAAAAATCTGCAATTTCATAAAAACAGAGGTGCTAGGAAAATCTGAAATTGAACAGTTTTGTCTTTGTCATGACAATTTAAGTAATGCAATATGTTTCAATAAAGAATCTGAAGATGCAGCTTTTTGATAGCATTGAGCAATAATGTATGGTACCCAATATTAACCTAGGTATTACTGTGTGCTTGTTCTTTCAAAATGTTATATACTGACTTCAGTATTATGATGGAGGAAATATAATTTCATTTTTAGTTTCATGACTGTGGCTCAATAAGCACAGTGTTTCCTATTCATACAAACTATTATAGCTGTCTGCATTAGGTTTATATATATAACAGGTATATAAGCTTTCAGATAATGTGTGTGGATTGCATGCAACACTATCATTTAATGCTATGAGGAGCACTTTCAATGCGTAACATAGATTGTGGAGAAGCTTCTTTACTATATTTTTTTTGTTTAGATTTGGTAAATGCAAAAACACCGTGCAAATGCGCAGTCTGTGTTAGTCACCAAGGGATGATTTTTGTGTATCTCTATGGCAGAAGATATCTGATCTTTGAAGTATAAAAAGTATTGGGATTCACTGTCTTCACATTTAGTCACCTTGTTTGTAAATATAAACCAAAGAAAATGTAGATTGAATAGGTCCCAAGCAATCAGCAAGGCAAGCAAGAGCTAGCTTTCTTGGAATATGGGGTACAAAGATGTGGGGGGTGGGAGGGGTGTTTGAGAGGCATCCAACATGGATTATTGTTAGGAAACCCACTTGGGATGCTGGAATTTGGGATCAGCTAAGGATTGGTCCCAATGTAGTACCCTCACAAGTAAGGAGAGAAGAGGAGTGAATTGCAAAATAAAAAAGGGCTGAGGGAGGCTGATTGCGAAGTACATTCCTTCTAGGCTTCCAAAGATTCCTCCCTGTATCTGTCATGGGTATGCAGCACTTGAGGGTGCTGCCTTCCTCATATCTTCCCCAGGATGCATAAAAAGCTAGATTGTAGCTATACTTTGGTCTTCTTAATGTAGAACTATCAGTAATGTTTTTGCAGTTAAGTAAAGTTTAAAAAAACATGCCATAATGCATAACTCTTATGAACTTATCCCTAAGCCTAAGTAGATGATAGTGTCTAAGTGAAAACATTAAAAAAAAAGAAAAAAGTAACCTTTTTGCAAGTAAAGAAAATAATATTTTTGAGTGTTTTTGCATTTCCTCTTCATTGCAGCGGTTCTTGTTAACGATGAAATAGTACATTCATTTTCTCATCCGTACAGATTACCTCCCAAAACATTACTTGCTAGAGATGGATGTCACACCCAGCACATGGATGGTGTAAACAGCAGTTCAGAGAGGTTGTTTATCATTAACTTTTCATTTAACCATAAAACCATTTGACAAATACAAACTCATTATAACTAGCAGAGCTGAATGGAGGATTTTTTTTCTCAATATGTTTTCCTGTGCAACATATCTGAGCTTATGCTGATACCTGTCAGGAATAAAATCATTGTTACAGCAATGAAGCAGGGAGCATTTATGTTTTAATGGATAACATAGTCTTCTAATTTAGACTGAAATATAATTGGGACAAATACATCTTTCCTTATTAAGATGATTAGTCTTACAACTTCAGTAGAGTACCTGTGACTCAGGTGAACCCTCATCGTTTCACTTTTGATCACTGGTAATATGATTGTTCTAATCTGTTTTTGATGGGTTGCAGCCTCCTTTTTGGAACACTGTAAACAGTGGACTGAAAGACATTTCATCATGTACATATTAACTTCTAATTATACTTGTGTCAACTGCAGAACACAGTCTTCATATCCACATACATTTCCTAAAGAGTACATTAATTTCAATGTGAAATACACGCCACACACAGTATTCCCAGGAATAATGCATGACTGTAGTAAAACTGCGTGAAAATCACTAGAATAGTACCACTGAAGGTGACTGAAGGACAGAAAACATGATCATAGACACAGTGTCACTAGAAAGTGTGAGTCCCGATGTGCAAGTGCCTCTCAGTCTATGTTGCTGTCTCAGTCCTTCACTATTCCTCATCCCTTTTTTGAGTTCATGTCTGTTCACCTCCACATATGAAATTGAAAAAAAAAAAAAAGAGAGAGAGAAAAAGGCTATGGTAAGTGGTAAATGTACCAATGAGTGGAGGAAGGATAACAGAAGTTTAAAATAACAATGTACAATTCTAGAACACAAAAGGAGGATGAAATTAAAGATTGAAAAATAGCATATTAGAATTGTAAGTGACCTCCTAGGTCAATGAGTTCAGTCATTGCATACAGCCACAGAATTTCCATTTGTTAAAAAATTACTCAAATATAATGTGAGGGATCCAGGAAGTTAGCAAGATAGAGTGCTTTTTTGGCTAGGTAGGATTGAATTTTCTGGTTGCAGTGTCTTCAGCAAATATGTGAGCTCTATCTACTGCTGCATCATTGGTCTATCTATGTAAATATCAGTTTGCCTTGTTCATTTTCAAATTGTGCACACCTCTGCCATACCTAGTGGAATTTGGATGTGGCTATGAGCAAAAGAACAAAGCTGAGCTTCAAAACAGGTTCTTTGCACCTCCTGTTTGTTGGGGAGAGAAACCACTGTGCCACCTTGTAACACTGTGATAACTTTGGCATAGTTAAAACTAGAAACAGAAAAGCAGCGCCTTAAAACATGAAGTGCTTTAAATAACAAAATGTAGGAATAAAGAGAAACAGTAGCGAAGCAACCAATTTTAAAAAGATTTATAGCAAGAGAGGCAATACCAGGTGAAGCAGTAGTAACAGTAATGCTGCCCCTTTTTGATATCTAAACGTTCAACTCTGTGAAAGAGAAACATTCAGGAATTATGACATAAATTAATGGGCTGAAAACAGTAGAAGTGATGCATCAGTTTGTAAGAGATGTCTTCCTTTTGCCAGCAGCCTACCGTATAATAAGGCAGGCAGGGGAGTTCGGGTTTCTCAGCAGAGATACACCATAGGTCTATAACACTCAGTTCCAGCAATGTTGAGGACCCTGATATTGTGGACAGAAAGACAATTTTATTGAACTTCTGTCAGAGACAATATAGGACTGTGAATAGAAAAAGTGTAAAGAACTGAGCTGTGGGATACAGGGGAAGAAAACAACCTCTCAAAGGCTGGACCTCTTTGATAAGGTGTGACTATATCCCCAGAAAGACTTTGAAGCCTTTAAAAAGCATAGACAATCTAAGTTCAGGAAAGAAATGTCTAACAGTCCAAAAAAAAAAAAAAAAGTAAAAAAAAAAAAGTTAAAAAAAAAAGTGAAAAAGAGTTACTTGGGGAAAAGGAGCAGAGATTGGAATAGCAGCAAAACAGTGATGTAATGAAAAAGCAGGCACTGTCACGTATGTGCTAAGCAATTCAGTCTATTACAGAGGCAAACATTCTTAAAAAGCCCACACTGATTTATCAAATATGAAGGAGAGTCGTGGCTAGATCGATACTATTCTTTAAATTACATTAAAAACATACTTATCAGCGAGCCATTATATTTAAAAACATATTTAACAGCAAGCTATCTAGTGTATAAAGAAAAGTCCACAGATGAGGAGCTTGCCCTGACAGTTAAATGTGGAACAGCAGCACCCAAGGGCACATGCTTACTGATAGGAATCTGTGGGCTCTGTGTGTGCCATGCAGTTAATCTCTTTAGCTGTTTCACAGTAGGGTTGGAATACCCATGTGGAAGAATAAAGGCAAGATGGCACTGCCTAAAGAGAAATTATTTGGATTCTAACAGAGCAAGCATTGTTATGTAGGATTGTTTGTGTCCAGCACAGTCTCTGTAGAAAGTTGAGCATTTTCCAGGAATGGAACCTGGGTACTGCTTGAGACTACAGACAGCTGTAACTAAAAGTGTTCCTATAAGCAATGTTTGCCTTTTGGTAAAAGGAGGCTAGGGAAATCAGGAAAGCTACAGGTGTTCTCATCACATCTAACCCATGTTTTAATTAAGAGATTGCAAAATACCTTATAGCATGTCACCCCAACCAGTCACAGGTCTGAAATTGTCTATTGTGATTAAATTCTAAACCTGTTGGCTGAAGGGGCTCATAATATGTGAGGAGTAATTTTTTCCTGATGAATTTTATGGATTGCAGAGGGAGGGAAATTGATTTTTCTGCCGAATTAAGTATTGATTTAAATGTAGCTTTCTATGCTAGCTAGTTTAGGGTCATGGGGTACTATTTCACTGGATTTTGTAGATTGCTTGCTATGTTTTCCTATTTCAATAAAATCCTTTGGCATGGATGCAGGTTTCACTTTCATTATAACTGGTTGGACATCAGCAAGTGGTTCAGTGATCACGGAAGTTCATGAAAACCATAAACTTTCTGAGCAGTCTAACAAAGAAGTGCAGCACTGTGTAAAAAAAATCTTAAAACCTAAATACGCCTCCAGAGAAAACCGAACTGCCTGAACACAAAGCAGGTATAGCTTCTGCTATGTTGATTGTTTATCCTTAATAAATGTGTTTTGTTTGTCCTTAATAAGCATGCTTTGATGGTTTTGTTTCTCTAGGAAATTTTGGAATGTTTCAGTGCATAAAAATGAGTCTACAATCAAAATTCTACCCCAATGGGTATTTTTGTACTCTCAGTCTTTGCTTCAGAAAAGGCTGAATTTTGTCTTACGTAGAAAACCAGTGAAGACCAATTCATTAAAAATAACTGCCATAGGAGGTATGTGATTTTTTTTGAGAATCATTTAGGCTCAAAATGCATACAGTACTAAAAATTCAGAGAAACAATAGAAAATCTACATGGACAGCTCATTTAAAGGCTGTGATGATTTTATGTTTAGAATTAAGGTAATGTGCATCTAAAGTGTAGTGTTCTGAGATAATTACTGTTTTATTCGCTTTAGAGTTAGCTTCTTTAGACTTTTTTTAGTATTAAGCTATGTACTGAAATGAATCTGTTTGTTTCTCCAGGCTACATGTGGTTTATGCAATGAAATTTAGAGTAAGATTTCCAACAAATGACAAAGTTGAAGAGAGAAATGCCAACATCTTATTGTTTCTGGGAAAGTAGTTATTACAGTTTCTGTGGCTTATGGTTCAGTTCTATACAAAATACTGAACTTACTAATACTAGTTAACCAGCAGAAATCAATGCAAGTGCATAATGTAGTTTTATCAGTAGGAATACCCAAATTATCAGGTGTTATTTTTAACTGAAAAAAAATGTTGCCAATGAATACTCTCCCAAATTCTAGTGGAATTTGGGTATAGTCAACAGTTTGTATTTCCTTCAATAATCCCATATTGTATTGCCAGCCAGGAGAAGAAGAAAAAAAAAAAAAAAAAGAAAAGAAAAGAAAAGAAAGAAATACCAATGACCATGATTTGTAAGGCACATGCAACTGACTGCTACATTTCAGCTGAAAACACAACTATTTCCCCCTGTAAAACTGAAAATGATTACAGTCAATTCATTACTTCAGAAGAACAAATAACTGAGGAATTTGCAAAATACATCAGTGTTCTGTGAAGAAGAGAGGAATTTTTTAGGCAATAATTGTTATGAATTAATCAGTTAGCTTTAATGCTAAGTATAATTTTGTGATACAGCATATGAGTATGAGCTTTAGTCAATACACAGTCAAAGAACAGGCTTGGGAAGGGATTTGTCCCATGTTCAGAGTTTCTGGAGAATAGCAGTGAGTTTATGTTAACTCTCATCTCTAAACATAAAGAGCAGCTGGGCTCACGCTGTCTTACATTAGAAGCACAGACTTAGGCAGTAGCACTGCACGTTATAGAGACCTTTTTCTGCTGTGTCCTGCAGAAGTCTCTCATTCTTTTCAGACCAGTGAGAGCAGTAAACCAAAGACTTCTGGCATCATATAAAGAACAAAAGATATATATATGTGTGTGTGTGTACATATATATATATAAAATGCAGACCTCTATTGACAGAATATTTGTATTTATCTATTTAGCATAGAAAATATGCTAAAATGGGATAAAAGATTTTTCTTCTATTGTTTTTTATGACATAAAGAAGTCTGCAGTATTTTCCTCTCTAATTCCTCCATTTTCTTCCTGCTTATTCGTAGAATCATAGAATCATAGAATAACCTGAGTCGGAAGGGACCCATAAGGATCATCAAGTACAACTCCTATTCAAAACTGTAAGTTTCAGTACACCTAATTTTCCACAGATCACTAGCAAATGTGCAGATTAATTGCATATAACACTGATCAAGTTGCATAGAATTGTTAATGTAGCCCATCCCTGCCCTGTTGCATCTGTGCTGTCAGACTGAACATGTCTGTCGATAAGTAATACATAGTAAACCTAAGGGCTGAGAGACTGAGAATCAGCTCCATAAAACTCCACCCAAATGAGAAAATCAGCCCTTGATGAACAGTGAGTGTAGACCATCAGAAGTCATTTTTCTTGATGGGCAGATGGAAAAATGTGTTTTTGAAGGTAGGCTGTTAAGTTTTTGAGAGGCAACTATCAGAGGTCATTTAAGCCTTGGCTGATTATGTCTTAGGCCTTAGCCAAGACTAAATGGCAAGTTCAAAAGTCTTATATGTACAGCTGTGATCTGCTGAGTGAAGGGTGCTTATCACAGATGAAAGTTAAAGAAAAGAGACGAAGTCGAAGTCAATGAAAAGGAGAGGGCTCTCCCTTTTAAGGCAGCATGCTTATTGATGAACTGAAAGCCAGCGATTGTTTTATGTTGTGTGGCACTTTTCCTCCCTTGGCTATGTGAAACTGAACCAGTGCTCGTGTTTGCTATTCAATCTGTGCCTTTCTTACAAAGAATGCTGGTTTTGTATATCTAAAACATTCAGTCGTACCCTAGGAAGATAAAATGGTCTGCAACTTTAGAAAAATAATAAAAAAGGAGGGGGTAAGAGCATGCAGCAACTGTCATCCTAGTCAAAAAGGCATTAGAATCATGGCCTTATCTTTGTGATGTATTTCAAAGCCACTTAACAAAGATGAAGCAAAAGCTCACAGAGAGGTTTGGTGATGACTTATTTTGTCTCATTCCATTTGTTATCTGCCAAACAGTGCAGTAGTCATATACGGCAACCTTCCTTTACAGACAAGGTTGCCATCCTAACTTTATCCAGCCCATCTATAACTTAATTCTCATGGTGTCTCTAGGCAAGTGGTCTGCGGTATTGCTAAGATTTCTGCTCAGATACCATGACACCTAAACAAAAAAGGTCCTATCTTAAGGCAATTCCCATCATTTGTCGAAGTAAGCTGAAATTTTCATCAGGGAGCTATTGCTTCTCATTTATAAAGGAAAACATCAGCTATTATGGTAATAATACAGAAAGCCTCATTAATTACAGCACACAATAAAGAATAAAGTGAGTTTAAAGAAGCCAAACAGATGGTGCAGTATAAACAGGCTTTTTAAACAGTAACCTTCACAGTAGGGAATGCTGTAGGTAAGAGTGCAACTTAACTTTCATTAGAACATTTTTATTTCTATGTTTAGAACATAGAAGTATTTCCAGATATGTTTTTTGCTGAAAGTTGAATTATTCCGGAAAGTCTGAGAAAAACAAAAAGCAATACAATTGCTTTCTAATTACAGAGATTATAAGGTGAGGGCTGGGGGAGAAGAGGATATGCTGTCATGTTTTTACTGTTTTCTGACATTCTTTCTGCACTTTTGAAACATTTTGTAAGGAAAAGTTTATCAAGAATTTTCTAGGAAGAAGCTTGATCGTTAGCAGAGAAAAAAAAATAGGCAGACATAGCTCTATTTTGGGAGCTAATGGGGAGGAGGGCTAGAAACCATTGCATAAAAGGAGGAGCCGTCCTTTTTCATTTTCCCCAAAGGAAGGAAAAAGCAAGGTGAGGAATCATGGGATTATAGAATCATCTGGGTTGAAAAAGACTTTCAATATCATGTCCAAACATCAACCTGACCTACCGAGTCCAGGGCTTGAAGTACTATTATGTGTTAGAGGCAATTTTAAGACATGAACCTATTAAAGATTCCTCCAACCATATTCAGCATTCCTCTGTGCCTAGGAAACTAAAATGTAATATGCCAGTTTCCCATGCAAGCATCCAGAAAATATCTGCAATACAGACTTATATGATTAGAGAAACCGTACCCGTTCAATTGTACATACCATAAAACTAACAAAACTAAGTCTGTGTGGTTTATGAACTCAGTTCCTATCCAGTAACTTACTAGCAGAATTTACTGTAATGAGTGCTGAAGAAAGGTTTCCCTCTGCTTCAGTGCAGCAGTACAAGAAGGACTGCTCATGTCTGCTGGTAACTTAACTGACCAGCCCCAGGAAAGGCAGATGCTCAGATAAGTCGCCTTGCATCCATGCTGTCTTTGTAGGATGCCTGTGTGTAAATCTCATATGCCTTTGCAGACTCTGAAATGGCAGCAACCTCAAGCCTTATTTATTTTTTTAGTATCCAATGACTTCACGATAATAGGATTCTGTAAGGACTAGCTCTCTCCTAATAGCTGAGGAGCATCTACAAAAGGAGAGGTTGCATATTGGACAGGTTTGAAGCAATGGCCTCAAAAACCTTAAGCTGGGGGCTTTTGTTCTAAACTTTAAGGACATGGACTTTTTGCTTGGGGACCATGAGTTTTAAATAGTTTCTGTTCATTCTTCTAATATTATTCATCTACTTAGGCTCTATTGGATTATTCTTGAAATAATGTACATAACTGTAGTTATTTACAGTATACGCTCCCATTTCTTTTGGCTATGAGCTTTCTGCTGCCTCAGTGATCTACATATTACATTTTAACTTTAATATTAATGAAAATCTAATTTCATGGCAATAAAATGAAATTCAGTTACTTTTTTCTTCCTGATGTAATTGGAAATTAAGCCCAGTTTATTTTTAGTCTGGACATTTAATTGCAAGAAAACAACAGTCTTTGGGAGGAAAAAAAGGAGGTCACTAAGGGAATACTTCTGAACTCAAGCAACTGTTGTTTCAATTTTGAACTGTACAATCAGGTAGAGAAATGAATTTTGTTCAACCTTCTGAGCTGTCATATGTTTTGAAACTGGGCAGTAGGAAGCTGGGATGCCCTATACTCTAGCCCATTTCTTGTCTCAAGCCTTGTTGTTTGTTGTCACTGAAACTGTGGTTCCCCTGTATGCAGCATATGGTAGTGTAGAGAATATTAAGAGTAAGGTTGGATTTGTGGCTGTTGTGTTAAGATCTGGGATGACTCATTGGACAACCCACCTGTACATTATCCCTTGTTTTACAGGCATCAAAGGCAACTCCATGTGATGCTACCACAGCTTTTCCTTGGGTACCATTACCACTGACACCAGCCTGCCCCTCAGCATGCCAGTCCAACAGGCCACATAGGCTCAGGCAGCTCATGAGGGTGGTTTTGTTTTGATTTTTAATATATCAATGATCATATTAAACTGATCCTTGAATGTGGTAGTAGCAAGAGACAAAACCCTGTCTCATGAAGAAAACTTTTAGTTGTTAATGGATCTTTTGGTCATCCATCTGAAAAGATACCTAGCTCATGTGTTCACAAAATGCACGTATGAAACTGTGGCAGCTCTGAAACGTAGGAGCTCTTTGCTGCCATCTGTCAGTGAACTGAAAAGAGAGGGGGAAGTATGTACAAACTTTATTGGAATATTTATTTGCCCTCCCTTTTGTGGACTTAGAGAAATATTTGTGGACTTAGAGAAATGAAATACCATTATACTTGTTGCGTGGTGAAGAAAATCAGAACTGTATTTAAATATAATATTGTTAGGAGTTACCCATAACGGAACCTCAGACTGACATGGGATATTAAATGAGGCTGAGTCTATATGTGTATGTAAGTACACCTGTTCATAACTGACGTGATGTGTTGAGCATGCTGAGCAATGGAGTGCAGACATCAGTATGACAGTAGATGATAGTAGCATCATTTAGGTACAATGATACAGGATTAGCACTGACAAAGGATGTAAATGGGAGAGACAGTAAATTGCTTCCTCTATGAAATGAGGCAGCCC
Organism: Anser cygnoides; assembly: GCF_040182565.1. Lineage (NCBI taxonomy): Eukaryota > Metazoa > Chordata > Aves > Anseriformes > Anatidae > Anser > Anser cygnoides. The sequence goes on along the minus strand of NC_089882.1, from coordinate 8,192,160 downwards.
TTCTAGGGAGTATTTTTAGATCTGTCTCTTCCCTTTTTTGATAATAAATGATGAAGAGGGTGCAGCTGATAGGCAAACTATGAAATCACTTGTTCATCAAATGTTTAAACCAAGTTAAAAAATGTATCCAAATATATGGCATATGTTTCTGCATAGGTGCAACAGAACTACTTTAAATATTGACATTGTGTAGAAACATTGATAAGCATTTGGTTCAAATCAGTGATGAATTCCATTTCAGCCTCATTTGAAAATCAAGCAGAGCTTTTAGGAAAGAATTAATAGTTCTTGGCGAACTCAGAAACAGTGTTTCATGAGTTCATGAGTTATATTTTGGGCTAGTTTTGCAAATTTTAAGAAAAAAAAAAAAGTAGTATCTGAACCTGTTCCTTCTTGTTAACAACAATATTTGGAGGAATAGTTTAATGTTTGTATCATTATAGGAAGTTTCCTTAACATAGCAGTCATGAATAGTCTCATTAAAATCAAAGAGCATGACTATATGGCTATGCAAACACAAAGTTTGACCCAGAAAGAGAAGATGTGCTAGAGTTTCTGTGACATCCTCCAGGGATTTCACTATTGCTATTGATTTTACATGAAGGCACTCAGATAGTACAGTGATGGACGGCAGTATAAAACCCTAAGAGAGATGGATAGACATGATTAAGTGTTTATTGGCTAGTAGTCAGTACCTTTTCCTTATCCTCTCAGGTCCCAATCCACAGATGATATGCTGTTACCGCTTTTAGCTCCAGGGTTGGTCATTAAACTCAAGCAGAAATAGCTGATATATTTAGGTCCAGAGGTCTCCAGTTCATTGCTTGTTTATCTCTGTACTAGAGTCTAACATACAATATTGAGGCCTAAATAAGAAGTAGAATTGTTGTGAATATTTAATTTGCTAAAACCTTTTTATTCAAATACCATTAATCTTTAAAGTTTTCAGTTTTCTTGTTTATTCCTTGGAGAACTTACAATTTCCCCACTTTCCCTTGAGATTGTGGTCTGTTGTTACTCTTTCCAAAGGAAACATAGAAGTCATATTTTATTCTGAAAGGATTATCCTCCCTTCGTGTTCTGTTTAATGTTTTTAGTTGAATAGTGTGAACTTTTCTGGACACATTTCTAGGATTTATGCATTAATATCAGACTCCAGATGAAGAGGCTTTTTATCAGATAAGCAAACCTGAGAGGCAGTCCTGAATCTTAACACTGGGGATAGAGGCTGGAACAGTACTCTTTCTTAGAGCAAATCTGATTGCATTTGAGTGACACAGAAGATATTTTTCTTTTTTTCACTGGTTGTATTAGTGCCACAATAAACTACATAAGCTCTGTTAAAAACAAACAAACAAACAACAACAACAAAACCAACCTCTGGGATGTGGAAAAATTCAACAGCAATGTGTACTAAGGTGCAAAGAACATATTTTTTCATTTACTATTACTTTATATCTAGATGGCCAACTGTCTTAAGAGTGCTTTCAGATCCTGCAGATCAATATTCTGCTAAATTCTGGTATTACTGTAGTTGATGGTATTGCTATCAATGACTTGCTATACAGCAAAGTATCTTTCTGGAATAAGGCATCTTTTCCTTACTCAGGAAGGCAATAACTTACTCCAGTTATTGCCATCAGTTGATAGGATGCTGCTGGTACTTGCCCCACAGGGCCTGTTTTTTTTTTTTTTTTTTTTTTTTTTTTTTTTAGCTAGGATCAAGATTTGAATTTCCCAGATATTTTATTTATGTATTTATTTTTTTCTATTTTAAGAAGGAAAGGTATGGTGTAGTCTAATGGCAGAAGCAATAGGCTAGACCTACTCAAGCTAAAGTAAATAGACATATATAATATGTATGAAGTCCACAAAAATATGAAGAAAAGTACACTCTTTCTACATTTGTTGAAACTTTTTAGTTACATATAGCTTACAACTAATACAGGGATTGTATGTGATTTTACTGAGCTAAGTAACTTTTGGTGAACACTAAATTAACAATGTAGTGAACTGATATTTTCTGCTCAGGAGATATCTGTGAACTGCCATAATTTCCTTCTACAATTATTTTTCAAGGACTAGCTTTTTGTCATTTTCATATTCAATGAATTTGTGAGGAATACTCTACATCTTAGATGTGTTACCCCAGTGTCACCAGTCAAGCAAAGTCATATGCAATTCTCAGACCAACAGTCTTTCTGGCAATCATAATATTCTTAGTAAAATCTGCTTGCCACAGATCTGTGTCCGAAATGCATTCTGCAACTAAAACAGCATAGAAAGGTCACTTGCAAATGCTTCAGAGAATATTCATAGCAACCCTCTTTTGCATAACATCTTTTTGCAATAATAATTTTATCATTTCATTATTTGCTGACATTCCCTAGTAACATGTCGATGGTTCTTGAAAAAAAAAAAAAGCGTTAAACAATATCAGTGGGTTTTTTTCCCCATCATCCAAAACTTCAGTGCTAGAACTTTGTCCAGACAGCCTGGCTTGTTGTCTGTTGTCACTTGATTCTATTTACCTAACAAATGCTACCAGTTACCTAGGTTTGTCACAGGCTGTTTCAGTTTCCTTCCACCTTAAGATGTGATTTGCAGCTCCATCACTGAACTGATTATAATAGATTGCTCAGCATCATTTCATCTCACTCCGTTGTCCACACAATGTGGGGACATTTTTGTGATCCATTTTCCTTGCAAAGAACTTCGTGGCAAAGATGTATCTCATTGTCATAAAGAAGTACTTTTGTAAACCTTCCTCATGTAATGAAATTATACATTCCATCTGTGCAAATGTAAATGCTATTTTTTGTTTGTCTGTTTATTTTGCTGTTGAGCTACGTCTAGGTTATTTTTTTTTGGTTCATGCTTACACATTCTGGACTTGATGGTCAAATGCCTTGAAAATTTACTTGTCTCAATTCTGGTCTAAGATTTCATTGGAAATATTGCATTGTGTATGTAATTATGCCTTCTTCCCGAAGATCAGTCAGTAATTTATACGCCATTAGAATGTGTTTTTGATGGGAGCTTGACTAGCTTAATTATTTTATGTGTTTCAGAAGAATTTGCTATCATAAAACTGCATAGTAAAGCATGACAAAAAAGCTGAATAGTTGTAGGATAGCTGGCATCTTTGTATAAATTAAAGTAGTATTCCACCAGTACATAACATCAAATAACATGTACTCTAACTGTACTGGTGTCTTTCTCCCCCACAACAGAAGCAATGTTAAATATTGTAATCGGGTATGCTAATGCTACAGCTACAGAGCCTTTTTGTGGAGTATGTGCTGTAAGCACCCCGTGTCCTGCAGCAAGGTAGCTGGTTTATGACAAACTGTTTTATAGCTGTTCTCTGAAAAACATTCATGATTTACGCATTCAATAGAAGACAGGGGAAACTGAGTAACAACCTACTAAAGGTGTCAGTAACTTTATACTTGCATGTATACTTTCTTAAAAGGAGTTGGATACTTCATTCAGAATGCAGTGTATTTTGGAAAATCACACTATTTGTATCCCATGAGTTTGAGAGGATTTGGTTTGATTTGTTGGGAGGTGTTTGATAGTTATTTTCACTGTGATTCTTAGTATTGGTGTTATGGTCTAGTGGTCTAGATCCCCAGGAGCTATGCCGGCTTTAGCTCAGTCAGTGGCATGTGAATAGCCTGGTGCCCATCTTCCGAAGATCCAAAAGAAGTAACACAGTGATATCCTGAACTGTGGAAACAAAGAGAGGATTAAAGTTCACAACTTTTCTAGAAATGGTCAGTGTATTCTTCTTCATGATATGCTGGCTGCAGGAGCTCGGTGAATTTAAAAGCAGGAAAAGACAGTTGCAAATATTACATTGAACTGGAAAGCAGTGTTAATAAACTGGTAGAATAATGTGCCTTCCAGCTATAATTTGAGATTGCCTGCGGAAATCCTTGAGCTAAAAGAGGTGCATGGATTATGAAACATAATTACTGCAGGCAAAGAAAGGAAACATTTGCCACCTTGCCACTGCCCATTCTTACCTCTCTCCTTTATTATTCCTTCACAGTTTTCTTTTCTTTAGCGATGCATCAGCTCTTCAGGTAATAAATCACAGAATCTTTGTGGCTAATGTCTTTATTTTGCATGGCAAACACATGCCATAAATCTAGGTAAAACTTAATGACTGGTATATGACATCCTTCGTTCTGTGAGTGGCAGAGACAGAAGATCCCATTTCCACTCAGCTTTCTCACTGCAGGAGAGACAAAACGTGTTGATCAGCTATTTGGGTACTAAAGCGATTGATATCAAGACTCAAAGAAAGGAGGGGAAAAGAGCCATTAATACTGCCTTCATCATTTCCTAGTGTTGGAAACACTTTTACCGTGTCAGTGCTCATGTACCAGCACTGACCCACATGTCGTGCTTTTAGAGCTGTTATTGTTATCTGCCACCATGTAGTGTTATGAAGATGGAGTGGCATTGCTTTACCTGGAGCACTGCTGTTCAGTGCGAATAGGTCTTAGGACAACAGTGTTTCTCCTGGGCAAAATGATCTCCACTCATTCTAACGTTGCCTGCGTGTCATACCTAGATTCCCTTCATGGGAGTCCAAAGAAATGAAAGGACTGTAATGATTAAGAGCAGTCCAAAATGGACTAGGCCAATTCTTGACTAGTCTAGGGCTGACTGGTAGAAGCATTTTTCCCCTAAGACATACATATAGCATTTCCATGTTCTTTGTCCCATACTGACTGCTTGGGATATTCTTGGCAGCCAGATACTCATTGTAGTACCTCTGTGTCTGGTGAGAAGAATGAAGTGCAGGATCACAGAGTCATAAGCTCCCAAAGTAGAACTGACAGCTCTGAGACAGCGGGCATTTTCTCTGAAGAGGAGTCGTGGTATCAGGCCCATCATATGTAAAGCAATTACAGTGTAAGCTAATGAAATCAGATGCCAGCTTTGCTGATATAACTACTTTCACAACCTCTAGCCTTCCGAGCATAACACAGAATAATTCATAATGGGACTGCACAGAACTCTTTCAATTAGATTTCAGCAGTGGAGCGAGTTATTTTAGCTAGGCAGAAGTATGCAAAGCCTGTAGGCTCAGACACATGGTAATTGAATAAATAGACTCAGGCCTCTGCTATCACAAAAAGAAATTAAGAACTCAGTGTAAAAGATGTAAGAGTCTACGTCTAAAAGACACCCGTTCAGCTGAAATCATCTAACTGCACTCCATTCAAAATCACACTTCTGGATGAGGGGAGAGGTTGCTGTTTCTCTGAAAAACTCTCAGCGGTGAGGATGCCTTCAAGTGAAGACTACGAGTGAAACTAACTTTCAGATACTGCAAATGTCAAAAATGCCTGCAATGCATAGAAGAAATTGAACGCTAATCAGTAAACAGAGAGTCTGAAGACAAACTCTCTCAGGGATGCTTCCTTTATTAAAGGTGATATTTCAGCATTTCAGGCAAGTAGTATTAATCACTTGAACCCGACACAGCACGAGCTCTTGTGTTTCTGCCTGTTTTGTGGTGTGTGTGTGTGTGTCTTTCCCTCTTCCTTGCAACTGTTTCTGTTTTGTGATGCTTCATGCAGCCTCCCTGACTAAGGGTATTGAAAATAGCACCTAAACCTTGCAATAGCTGAATGTTTCTGAGCCAGTGCATGCAGTGTTTGGAAGCTTCTTCCGATCTTCATGGTGGTTTTTGCACTTTTCTGGTAGTGATTACTGCTAGGTGATCAGGTTTTTAGTCACTCGATCTTTTCCATTATTCGTAGGAAAGCTTTCCCAAGGTGGATGGCTTGTTCCCCAGGCAAGTTACTTCAGCCAAGAATGCTTGATCCAGGGCTTTCACTCTGGGCTTCAGATGCTTTCAGGTAGCAAATCATAGATGAACATCTGGCATGGCTAACTCTTGACTTGCTAATGGATTTGAAGAGAACAAGAAGAGAATAAATTCAGGACTCCATGAAAGAAGGTGCAGAAAGTCCCTAAATGCCCTGTTTTTGGCTGTAATGGCATACTGGAGAGGAAGTGAGAGTGGTTTTGTTTATAATACTTTTATATTATTTTTCAGAAATTGTTTACAATCTCTCAAGTGGAAAAAGTGGCAACACACTGGGAAAGAAGCTTTCAGGGCTGTTGCCAGTTTGCAAGAAAACTCATGGGAATTTTGTTGTTGGCTTCAAAAAGGGAGAAGAAATTATTTTTGCCTTCTAGATTTGAATAAGAATTGCTTATACTGAATATAGATTTTCTAGTCCATTAAGTTCAGTCAGTATGAAATGAACTTAACTGGCCAGACTGACACCTGGAGAATACACCTTGTGCTAGAGGGAATCTTCATTTGTGTAAATCTGATGGAGCTAATTCTTTTACCTCTTGCTTTGGATCTGACATCTGTGAGGTTCCTGTTGCTGGAGTTACATTTTCTGGGTGAATGGGAACATGCTGAGACAATGGGAGAGACAGGAAGAATCAAAGGAGAATCAATACTCTTCTGTGATGTCCTGTCCTCAGTTAGCAGAATAAGCAGACAGCACACTGGCTTACACTTAGTATCCTACACCTCCAGAGCTCCTACTCATGTCATTCCTCTGATGATCATATAGTGCTTTTGGTACTTTTATTTCTGTTATGTGTTTTAAAGAACAGACACATTTTCTTTCTTGCAAGGAAGAGCTAATGTCCTGTCCCTGGTAGAAACATCATAGGATCAACTGATGATGTAAACTGTCAAATACTGCTTGAATATAGGCACCAAGAAAAGGATGGAACGCCAATTTCTGTAGAGTAGTAAATGCTAACTCTGCTCCAGTCAAAAAATAAATCATAGAAAAATCTTGTTTGAGACAGATCCAGAATATTACATTCTTCATGGCAACACCACATCAGTTCTGAGTGCTTTGTATGGGAGAGAACTTTTACCTTTGCACAAGTCTGAAGGCAGAGCCCACAGCCATTTTGTTTCACAGAAATGGGAGTGGATGGTCGAATTATTTCAATTGATTGCAACCCAGACATTTATTCTTTTTTTTTTTTTTCTTGCCTTCCCTTTTGAAGAATTGATTTCAATACAGAAAGCAGTACCAAGAGAAGATTGGCTGTATTGAATTCACATTGAACTGATTAAAAAACATGGAAGTTATTAGAAAAATAAACATATTTCCTTTTGCATTATGCAATATTTCATCCCCAAATTTATTAGTTTAATATACTAAGTGAAAATGACAATGAATATTATTTAACATCATTAGAGAATATTTTTGGCAGCTGAAAAACATATTTTTATGTGTGCATTACAGTTTACAATTAAATATTTTTTTTATGAAAGAGATCATATAATTTTTCATCTTATGCATCAAACAATAATAGTTTGAGGTTAGACTAAATATTCATACACACGTCTAATTTTGTTTACATGTTTTTCTGGGCTATTTTAAAACGTTAACTACTGAAGTAAATCTGTGTAAAGGTTATTTACACAATAATCTCAGGGATCGCCTGAACGTGCATATACCAATCATCATTTCTATTGTGCAAAGCTCATGGTCTTGCACCGTAAAGTGTTTCTGTAGCTGAGATGAGAATCTGGTTTGCAACTCACAGAGATAACTGAAAAAAATAGTCAGGTGCAATACACATACTTCCACGCAAAGGCCTAATTGATTTTAGAATCAGTTTTTTTAAGAATACAGGACCAATCTGAATTAAATTCCCTCCAATGTTCTGTTGGGCATATTAATTCTTTCCCTTCTTTTCCTTCTTGGATGTATAATGCTGCAATCTACTGTTGAACAGCTGCTGTGGCTCCTGATCAAAGACAGGTAAAGTAGTCCCAGATCTTTTACCCGCCTCTTACAGGTGTTACGAGGTTTAATTAATTTATGCTTTTATAACACATTGAGGTCCTTGAAGAGAAGATAGTATGAGGTTGTATTCCCTTCTCCATTCCATTACTGGCCGAGCAGATTGCTTGGAAATGCAATTTGGTATGCACAGGTGGCACTGCCTTCTGCAAGTTCCTTCATTCATGTGCTTTCGATGGGGCTGATCTTGTTATTTCTCCTTTAAAATTTCTTAGTAAGGGGAGCAAAAAAGAGAAGGCAGGTCAGAGGGATGCTTAATGAAAGAGATTTTACAATATATGAAGCTTTTCCAAGGAGGTTCCACCACATTGTACCTTGTGCTGATCAATTATAGTATCTCTTTCTTATGGGCACTATTCCAGGAACAGGTAATGGGTTTGCACAAATCAAAGTTCCAGTAGAATTTGATATGGAAAATAGATGTGCAGAGACTCCTGATGTCCTGTGTGACTTTGCTATTCATTTTTGTAATATTCCAGCAAATTCTTTAGGGCCAATTCTCAAGCATGCCATAATCCATGTATGCTGAAGAAGATTGAAAATTTTCCATCAAAACTTCTGATAGTTGTTTTATTTGTTTATTTATTATTTATATATTTATTTATTTAATTAAAATGGTAGCACTCTATAGGAAATATTATTTTAATGCAAACCAAAAAATGCACAACCAAATATAAATTCATTATAGCTGTGACTATTTGAACCAAAGACATTTTCACTCTTTTCTTCATTTCTGTTTCATTACCCTGAAACTTTGGGTCACACTGTGATTATTTTTAAGCAACTTCATTGTAAAGATCGTACAGCTTGGCTTCCTGGTTTTCCTTTAGATTACAAATCAGAAGACCCTGTTATGCCCTTCTTGCCCCACTCCTTCAACTTGGGGTTAGATCAGGAGTGTGAACTTCGGTTTCATTATTCCAGTTCATTCCTTTTTCTTTCATTAGATTTTCCATTGTTGAGACTATTCCTGGTTATTCACTGACAGTATTAGACTGGGGAGATGAGACTTTCCTGGGGAAAAAAGCGTGAAGAATTGAAATGACAGGGTTGTACCAGCAGTATGGTGGCTGCGCTAACTCCAGCTCAGTTGTAGGTTGTGCTGCAATATTACAGATGCCTTGTTGTGATGCGGGGAAATTAGATCAGTGCCCATGGGCCCTACCACAGAACACGACAGAATGTTTTCCGTGTCTCTGTACCAAGTATATGCACTAACTTTGTAGAGTGACTGGACTGTTATGAATGTTATGCAAGAGGAAAACATCGTATCTGCAAAGTGCATTGACAGAAATTCAGGTGATGTTTTACAATCTGTGCTGTGTTGTTGCTGACTTTGTCAGCAACAAGGTTGGAGTATTCAGAGTCCAGCACAGCATTTGAAGCCATGAGCTCAGAAACAAACTGTGCTTCAAGTATAACTTTGAGCCAAGGCCTGCATATCTGTTTGGGAGCAGAATAAGGTCCTAAACCTGGATGAATGAATGCTAGAGGCATTGTTCATTTGCACTGATTTCAGTGCAGCTCCTGGGTGGCTTTGCATCCTCTGGGCTGCTTCTCTGAACTGGAGCAGGGTGACTCCTCCACTGAAAATTTGTTATGTACGTTATGTAGTGCTGTCTGGACACCTCACTTCTAAGCATTCCCTGGGTTTAATGGCCAGACTGTGTAGTTAAAATTCATTTACAGGTGCTTTCTCAATGGTAGGAAAACCTGTTTTTTGCTACGCTTTTCTTGGAGCCATTCCCCAGACAGCACACTGCCTCCCTCTCTTCAGATCATAGGTCAAGACACTTTGCTGACAAGTCTGACCATTTTCTCTGATGTAGCAGAACCTTTAACGATTTGGACCAGCTGAACAAATGACCCTTAAATTTAACACTTATATTTGTTTTATATATTTGTGCACGTTAGTAATGCAAATCCAAATACTGGTTCATCTAAATGTTTGAAATCATCAGTCTCACTTCTATTGCATGAGTGTCTTGTTCATACTTCTGCCCTTGACTAATGGTACAAAGTATCGTGCCTGCCTGTGATCCTTCCAACCTAAAAATTCATATATTCTGTTAAATGTTAGATTTGGAATATTCATCATCATTAGAAGGTAAATAAGGCCTGTAAAAGTGGTTTTTCTTATTTATTATAAATTGTATATTTTTTCTGTCATTACAAGTGAGTGCTGAATTTTGCTCGTTCAGATCAGTAATGCAGACTGTACACATCTGAGGTGCTGATGGGCAAAAATGACTGTTCTGCAGTCATGTGGGAAGCAAGAAAAACCACCCGAGGCAAATCAGGCTAACTTAACCTGCTACCTAATTTGTTCTAAAACCAAAGAGTTAATTACTGGAGTTAACTTTCTGGTTGGTGAGAACACTTACTCTGCAAAGACAAATGCCAACATACACCACAGATTTAATTAAAGAGAACAGAGATAAGTACCGTATTGTATGCTGAAGTAATGTTTACTATAGCAATTGATTACTCTGCAGGCAGCTTGTTATGTTCCATTCCAATTTAAAGTGAAGATAAGAAATATAGAAGAATGATAAATATTCAGTCTGAATCACACCTTTTAAGGAGGTGACTGAAAGAGCCTGAGAACACTTATATAAAAAACAAAGCTGCAAAATCCACAGGTGATGTAAATGAGGATGTTTCCATTTGACATTACTGAGTGTTGTTTTACACCCGTTGAGAATCTGGCTCCCAAGAGTGCTAATAAAAAACTCTGGTGTCTTCAAACCTCTCTGTGAAGAGCTGGACTTTTTATATCAGTGTGCAATGGCCTGATAAATCGCCATCCATTTCTTCTGAGAAAGTGAGGGAGAAATGATGGGGAACAGCATTGTTGTTCTCTGGAAGAAAGCTGTAGGGCATAATGGAGAGATGGTATCGTAGCACTGACTCACTGGCCAATCTTTATCTCTTCAGAGCCAATGTTTTTTTCATTTCTGCAGTTGTTGTACAATGTTCCCTCCTCTGTTTCAGTCTGGTGGTTGCATGTGATGGAAGGGAGCGAGCTTTCAGCTGAGGTCATAGATTAGGAAACAATTTTATCCCAGATTCATGGTATGACTTTGGCAAGCTTCAGTGCTACTGTGTGCCTCAATTTCTTCATCAACATACTCCTTCTGATCTACCCTTTCTGTTATCCTTCTCTTTCTGAGAAGCAGGAATGCTGCAGGTGAGAAGCGGTCTGGTGTTTAAATTCAAATGATTTTGACTGAAGCATTGCCCCTGCCGTGGACTGCTCATATTTCCTTCCACGACAGGATTATTCCATCCACGTTATAGCTGACTGCGTATGCAACAGGCGCAACAACACTTACTAAAAGATGAACTGGGAATAGATAGGACCACAGCTTACCACCTCTACAAGATGGTGGAGCGGAGGGAAAAACAACTGGTGTCTTAGTGTTAGCAGTGGGAAATTAGTCCCTTAATCATGGCATGGTGTGCACTTCAGGATCCTGCAGAAAACTCGAGGTTCAAATACTGCAGGAGGCAGTGAGCTGTGAGCACTGCTGGCTCCCTGCTCTGCTCTCTGGGAGCACTGACTGGAGTCTGGAGTGCTCAAAGCATTCAGCTCACATTTGCAATGTAGCAGAGCAGAGACAGGCTTCACGTGTCAAATTTGTACAAAAAGAGAACAGGATTATGTAAGCTTCATTTTTATTATTATTGTTAATGTGTATATATTGCATGTAATTGTGGCATGAGCTGATGTTAATTAATTCCAAATAGCCTTTTTAGCTAGAAACTGTGTGTTGTACTTCATTACTGCAATAGGCTTTTGCTTTCCAAGTTTCCTCAAAATGAAACAATTTTCTTTTCAAGTGTACATCACCGAAGTCAAAAAGACATAATATTCCCAACTGTATAAAACAGCCCGTGGCAACTAGGTTAGAGCTGTCAGTTTTACACATGGGGTGCCTGACAAACATATTATACATACAATTCAAGGCTGACCTTATACTGCACCTGAATTTAAATCTGTGTACTGCATGATGCTTTATATCCTAAATAGGCTGTTAACAACCTCTTACAGCCCTTCCCTTTTATAACGGGCTGTAACTGCAAACTCTAAATTGTCATGAGCAGCAGCCAGAAGGTAGCACCATAAAATTAGTTAATTTTAACATAAAGATGCCAAATCACTGCTGCACACATTTGAAAAGTATATTCTCTTTCAAATAGTTCAGTGCTTGCAGATAAGAAGCCGGTTCCACAAGACTTCAACCATGTTTCCCAGTGTTTTAAAATGTCTGGTGTCTCCAAAACACGTGGGTTAAGAACTGGTCAGCTTGCAGAACTGGGGACATCAGAGGCAGAAGTTCAGCCTTGAGGGGAGCCTTTTTTTTTTTTTTAAACTAAAACCTCTGTGATCTGTGGGATAATCTAACTAGAAAACTTTGGTTCTACTAGTTTGGGGATGCTGAGATATTAGCAAGTGTTTTCAAAGGGCGTAGCAGTCATTTGCAAAGGATGTAATCCAGTGCCAGCCTCCTGATGACTTCAGCGGGGTGAGATTTCTACAGGAACTTTAATGAGAGCACAGATATGCAGCGCCCGCAGAGAAACCAGCGGTACTTCCTCTGCTGAAGTGCTGGGGAAGTAATAATTTGCTTCCTCTCGTAGTATGGCTGGAGGCGTTACAAAGTCTTTGCAATGGGTGGTGTAACTGCAGCCAGGGTGTGTGTATGGGGGGGGGGGAACGGGACACTACAGGGGAAGGATCTGAGCAATTTAAAGCAGCTCAGCGTAAACTTCTAGAGGGTATACAGGAGGCTAAAAAAGGGAGAGGCATGTTGAGGTCAGTGCTTTGCCACTGCTCTACACATAGGCAATCAGACATCTCTTTTGGTCTTTTGGTGCTGTATGATTAGAGAAGGCACCACAGTGTTTATCTCCATCCTTGCCTCCCTCTCTGTCAGACACACTCTGCTTGTGGCCCAGTCCCAGGCAGCAGATTTTCAAAGCTCCAGTATCTTTAGTTTCAACATGTCCCCACAGTGGGTTCTGCCCACCTGTGGTCACAGAGAGAAGCTGCTTTTCTAGGGTAGGTTTGGGGTGTTTGTGACACAGAATTTAAACGCATGCCTGTCCTGAGCACATGTCACGCTCGTGTTTCATGTGTCGCCTAGGAACAACCCAACCCCAGCAGGTCTGGAAAGTGCTTCTGGCACTAAGTGTGGTTATGGCAGGTTAACGCTGCTCTATCAGCCCGTCGGTCCCACAGCCTGGTAAGCAGGAGTGGGGAAGGAATCAAGGAATCAAAGAGGGGAACCTGCCTATTAAGTCCCTGTGGTTTCTCCCATCTCTGTGGCCCTTCCCCAGGAGATCTGGTCCATTGGACCAGTGCTGTAAAGCTGCACACTCGGTGGTATGTCTTTGCTCAAAATGCAAAACAAATTCTGGTGCTTACTTTACAGCACTATATCTCTCGTCTTTCATGTGCTTGCTGCTGCAGAGCTGTGCTGTTTGCATGTCAAATCACCCCCTCGTTTCTGCTCAGAACAAAAAAATTCATTCAGCCAATGCAAGCTCAGGAGAGGTCTGGAGAAAGGACTCTGATTTCAGACTGACCCAGGCAGTGGGAAGGTCCAGATCACCGTCTCAGCCTGAGCTGAGCTGCTCCACACTGGAGCTGCTTGGTCTGGCTTTGTGCCCCATCCCTGTGAGCTGGCACCATGCCTGCCTGCCACCCTGAGCAACATTTGGGAAAAAACAACAACAACAACAACAACAACAAATCAACAACTGCTTTTCTTACCATAAACAAATCCTTTTGTCCTTTTGGAAATGTTTTCAGGCATTTTGGAGAACTGCTTGGAAGTCCCCCGTTTCAATCTATAGGCTCCTTTTGCTATTCTCGTGCATGCTCCTGTCAAGCACTACAACTAATAGGTACCATTTTGCTTTAAATTCCTTTGGAAGTAAAATCCTTAGGATTAGTGTTTTTGTTTCCTTTGATTTGGTTAGTTGCCACTCATTGACTCATGTCAGGCTTTAAAAAAACTGGCTGCTATACTTGCTAGAGAAAATGAAGACTAGGGCACAGTGTAGCGTGCATATTGTAATAGTTAATGAAATTATGTCACACCAGTGGTGCTTTACTAACAAACACTAGTAATTCACTGAGTGGATTAGTTTCTGTAATTGATTGCCGACTTTCCTAGCAAACCTTGTGCTCAGAAACTTTTAAATATAAGACAATTCCTCGCCCTCCTCTGGAGACATCTCGCTTGTATGCATTATGAAATGGGCACATCCTATTAAGGTATTCTTCCCTGCTTGGATATGACAGCTATTCTCAAAGGAACTAAACTCATTTCTGCACAATGTGCTGGAGACTTGAAGAAGTAAACTATAATTTATCTTCCCTGAATAACACTTCTCAGCTCAATGCCTAAGCTGGATCACCTTCCCATGAACTTTGCCTGTGGATGTTTATCTGCTGACCCACAGCCGTATGGATTTATTTTCATAACTTGTAAATCATCTTACAGATAATGTTGAAAACAAACATTTTATTACTGATTTCCTGCAAATTACAATTACCATTGACAAAATATTGACTGGTTACACAGATTTTATTATGTTCTTGCATACTGGTTTTTAATTGCATTTATGTTTAATAAAAAAAACAATGATGTCTTTCCCATCAAACGATAGGTGAAGTATGCAGTCTGTATCTTGACTTATTTTCTTAGCTCATCTTCTGTAATTTGTGAGTTGCATGAAAATGGAGATGTTCAAATTTATGTTAAAAATTAAAAAAAGAAACAGCCTCTAATGCCCGGTAATAGCCCTGCTTGACTCCGACTTCCCAAAAGATGGGCTAGATGTTTGGTTGACACTGATTTAACTAGGACAGACCATTGGACTGTCTAAACTTGTTCTTTTTATTTCAAAGAAAGATTTTTTATGAAGGTGTCATTATGCTGCATGTCCTCCTTTGGCAATCTACTTTTGTAGGCCGAGGTTTTGGTATAGCATATGAAGGTCTTCTATAGAAGTCTTCTACAGTCAAAGAGATAAAAATCACCAGGAATTAATCTTCAGTTCTCCTCGGTGGATTAGCTTGTTGGTGTTGGTAGACATATACTAAGACTCAATTTGAGTAGGTAAACTGGCAAGAAACTGTAAGCAATTCATTTGGGGCTTCTTCAGTAGCACATAGTCATTCAAAGTTTTTCCTGTTTGTCAAGTGATCACTCGAACAAAGTCATGGTACTGCCTCTGAGGGTTGAGACATTGTCCCTAGACATAAGCAGACACCAAAAACAAGGCATGTTAACTGTCCCAAGAGTCAGCTTCCCAAGGGAGAGTCAGCTGGCATTTGCTGACTATCAGCCTCAGCATCCTTCAGAGTAATCTGAGTGTTCTGCTCTGAAGCTCAAAGCCATGAGACAATCCTGTGGGTCAGCATCTCTTCATCTCTGCATGTCCTCACTGAATCCTAACTTATACCAGCTTCTTTTGTGCTGCCCAGAGATATTACCCCCTGCAAAACAGGGGGGAATAAGTCATTGAGAAAAAAATAAATACAGAGAAGTTAGTTCAGAAAGATATGCTAGAAAACTAATGACTTCTGATAGCCCCTCTATACATGGTGCAAGTCACATACATATTTCACTTCAAAATAGTCATATTCTGCCTTTGTGGCTTCTACTCTGCTTTTGATTATTCCAAGATTCCTCTTGAGCCCATTGTTTCCATATAGCAACATCTGCAATTCCTCAAACCATTCCTAAAATACAGTTTAAAAGCACAAATAAAAGTAAACTATAATGAGGATGTTACTCACATACAAAACTGTGGGCTGAACTACTTTCTATGTTTTTTATTTGCTAATTAATCTAGAAGCTTCCCAGATTTTATTTTAAAGAGTCCAGTTTATAGACACAGTCAGCCAGCAGAGTAGTCTGTGCTGCGGCATCTGCTTAGAATATTTGCATGGAATTGTTTTATGTCCATATAAAGAATAAATGTTTTCTCCAGGTTGTAGTATCATGCTTCTAAAAATCAAAGACAAAGGGTGCTGTATTAAAATTCTGCCAACGGAATGAGCAATAGTTATTAGTACTTAAACTTTTTTTTTTTTTATTACAGTGTAAAAAATACTTATCTTTAGTCTCTTCTCACCTCTGCATGACATCAGAGGGTGACACCGAGGAGTCCTAAAACACTTCCATTTGCTGTTACATGAAACACACCAACTATTTCCAATTGCTCTCACTGCCAAGCAAGCTGGTGGCAATTAATTCTTTAAAAAACAACCATTTTTTCAAGTGGCAGAGCTGTTTCTTTAACAACTCCTTCTGTTAGGAAGTTACTGGCACTTAGAGCCATAACGGGGAGATTTCCCAAAACTCCTTTTGTCAGAGAAATTTGGCTCATGGACATAGTGGGTATTCATACCCTCTAATTTTAAGTGGAATTTAAGATGTTTCTTCCCTTTAGGCTACTTTGGTAGACAACTGAAAGATGCTAACTTCTTTGGATATGATTCAGATCCAAGACAGACTAAACCACCATCTGGAGATAGAGCATTTTTTCTAGGGATGTAGGATTACTGTCCTTATAACACAGGCATCTCAGGTAGATGCTTACACTGAGCTGAACTGGGATGAAAACAGGCTCCACTGGGTGTCAGAGGAAAATAACAGGCTAAATTTATCCCATTTCTTGATTGGGTTGGAACTATCTAAGTGAGATCTAGGAACTAATTTCAGTGATTACCAAGGAAAATCAATCTTTAAATCCATTTCTAGCTAGCTATAGAGTATTAGATTCAGTCAACCCCATTTGTAAATCATGGGATTAGGAAAGTACCTGTGTGAGATGTGCACATACGTTAGAGGATGCACTTGGGACCATGGAGGTCCCATTGAAACCAAGTCCTTGCTTTCCAGAGTTACAGTTTTCTCAGTAGTAAGAGGGGCACACAAACGTTTGTTAAGAGTACTTATTATTTACCTGTGGCCAATTGCATGTTAATTTACTATTAATAATTATTGCTCAATAACTTCAGAAGAGGTGCAAGTGGAAATGATGCGCTAGATGCATAGGTGTAAGTGTTTCAGTATTACTCTTGGTTGGTGCCAGAAGGGACATGTATTCAGTGGTCACAGTCAGATCTGTACATTTGGCGTGTCATGCTGCTGCCCTCTAAGAGATGCATAAACCACGGAGGGATGAGGATTAGTCAGGTACAGAGCACTACATTTTTGCTCTAGCAGTACAGCATATGCACTTGGAGCTAGGAATCCCAACTCCAGCCCTTAGAGCCAGCTAACCTAGCCAGGTGCAGGACATCCATCAGCGAGAACAGCTATCTCAGGGCTAATGAAGGAAGGCTCCAAGAACTGGGACTTCCATGCCTAATGGTTTCTTTGATGCTGTATAACTTGTACAACACAGGTGCATTCAAGCATTCAGAAGCTGGATTCCCTGTAATTTTGGCTGTGCTTTTACAAAAGTGGCAGTTTATCTGTGCTCCTACATAGAACAGAAAACAATGGAAATATCTTAAGAAGTGGTCTCAAGAGGCTGAATCATAGCTCCAGCAGAGAGATGTACTACTTTTCCTTATTGACCTTTAATATTAGCTTCCCTGGCACTCTGCAATCAATGTAATCTTTTCACTATGATCATAATGGCCATTATCCTGAAGACAACAGATAGAAGTGGAAGTAATATTAAATTAGAAAAATAGCTGAAGGATTTATTTGTTTTCTTTATGGATTTCTTACGATTTTTTTTCTCTCCTTTTTTTTGCACAAAGTCAGAAATATTTTTACACTGAAGCAAGTGGTTGGCCCCATTTGTATTACACACTTTCCTCTGCTTCAGTACGTTGCCGACAGTAAGGTATTATTTAGGGAAAAATATAAATGCATAATAAACAGATCTATACAATCATTACTGAACTAAAATAGCAGTTAGGAAAGTATTTTTATTGTGAAAAATGGCCCTGTAGGACTTTCTGGCTATTTGTAATGTTGCAATGTAACTCAGATAAATTGGTGCCCAGGAGTGTGACATTTCAAAAGCTTGAAAATACACTACATTTTTCTGATACGCCATTTTTGTAATTCTGCTAGCTATTTTGCAGTAGCAAGAAGCAATTCCTCTATGCCCAGGCAGTTCAATTAGAGTGTTGTAGATGTTGTCAAAAAGACTCAAACATAAGTGCCCCTGAGCAACGGTTGCGATTTCATAAAGTATCCTGTGCCCTTTCTCCCTAGCAATTGACATTTCTGGTCAATTGTGTGCAATGCTATTAACTAACTTTTAAAATAATGACTCCTTTATCTCTGTCTTGTAAACTTTGTATGATAAGCCCTCCCGTTTGGGGTTAGACATGCCTTTTTTTTTTCAGTAAAAAGGGGTTAATAGATGAAGTCTTCTGCAGGAACAAAAGGCTCTTTTTCCATTAAGTGTTTCAACTGACATAAGCAAAAGTTCACCCCATTCTGGCGATGGATGTAGGGCAGCCTGACAATGTTATCTGCTTATCTGTCATTATTCATAATACAGATCAAGAGTTCAGGAGGTATCAGAAGTCCATAGTGAATCAAGGTTATGGAGTTAGAAGGGGAGACGTAGAGCGGACACTGACATGGCTGACCTTTGGCTAGGTAGGAATCCCAGCCACATAAAGGCTGGTTAAAAAGCACTTCATTTTGAGTGGCAGAATTCAAAATCATTTGGGACTTCAGATGTGCAGACAAAAGTTTAATAAAATGAAATAAGCATCAAGATTCACAAGTTTGTCTTTCATCTCTCAGTGGTTTAGGCGCTGTTATGGACCCTGTGAGTGCCCATAGCCATGTCAACATCATAAGGGTTATTTGGCAAAGTGGGAGGAGAGTAGTGTATCAAGGCCTTACATGCTGCAGCCCCTCCATCTGCAGTCCACGTGGCCAGGGCATTAGTTGGAACTAGATCCAGTTTGGGTCCCTGAACCTTTCCATCACTCGGGTGGTTTGTTGCTTCAACCTCTTAAGTCCCAGCAAAGGCACAGCTGACATCTACGCCTCTGTGTGAGCCAGGCCATCATGCAGTAACTGGGGGTGAGTTGTGGATTCACCACTGCTCCTGATCAGACACAGCGCATTGCACCTTTAAGCACCTAAATGTCTGAAGGGATGTGTCCTTAAGAGAAATGACAGCTGTGGAGATTTAGAACTTGAGATCATAGACAGTGCAGGAAGGGTGACCACATCATATTTCAGAACTTGAGCAACAGGACTCAGGATCAGTGCATGGGTTTCAAGGGGTACAGCTCTCACAGCTGCTGCCTTTGGCCTAAATGTGAAGGTTAATTATAGAACACCCGCTGGTTATCCTCAGTGCTACCATGGGTGCCTAAATATTTGCAGTCTTCACAGCTATTCCTTATCTTTCCTTCACTGACTTCATGCAAAAGAAAAATGACTTGTGCACATTTAGGAGACGTGGATTTACTTCCTGCTTCTGCTGCAGTTTTCAGACAATGGCCTTGATTTCCTTGCCCTGAAATGGGACAATAAGATGTTTTCTGATCTATCTATATAGGTAACTTCGTAATAGCAAGAACGTTTTGCTACTGTATGTGCATCTAATTCTCAACACAGCAGGGTACTGGTTTTGCAAAGCAAAGCACTAACTCCCTTGGTAACCCCTAAAGTCTCCTTGAGAATGGGAAACACATTTTATAGCGAGCTATGCAAAGCCCATTCATATTAATTTTCTGAGTTTCTGCTGGAAGCTTGCACTGGCTGCTATGAACAATGGCTACTGACCAGTTGTGTAAAGGCCTCTTGATGACAGGCAACAGTATCATTTCTGCAATATGGAAATTGATTCACCATTAGGAAGATCAGTCTTCACAGAGACGGGAGTTAGAAATCCAGTAAATAGAGATGATTAATAGCAGTTGTGTGCAGTGTGATTTTAATGCCTTTGAAAATTCTCCATGTGATCTAACATCAGGGTATGAAACAGGATGACTTGATGCAGACATGGTGTTCTAACCCAGAGGCTTAACTGTCGTAACGCAGCATCATATGATGGTGTTACTCAAGAAACATTTGAAAACTTGGAGATGACAATATGAAACAAAATTATGGACATAGTACAGAGTTGACAGTTTCAGTTTCAGGAATCAGAACATGTTCTATTTCTTTAAACTACAATTGTGACATTCCACATAGAATCACTTAATCTCCTATTAAGTAGCTGTCTTATCCTATTTTTCTCATAGGCATTCACCCAAATGACATCAGCATCATTGTTTAAATCAAATTAAACACTAATACCAAGTTGGGAATTTGTTCTTACGTGTACTTTAGCAAGGGCTGTCCACACAATCTGGTACAAAGGAAAACCTAAACCAAATGCTCTAATCCTAGTTTCTGGTACCCTGTGCTTTCTGTATATTTCAACTTTGATTTGACCTTGAATTTTCTGTTAGAGGAAAATATTGCCATTTTCTGTTGACAAAAACACAACCATGGAGCCTGGGAAAAAAGCAACGTTGACAGATATGTTGAATTATAATTAAAAAACAAGCACACAGCACTTCCTAAAATTGCTGTTGGCATATGTTAAATATATAGTGGAAATCTATTATCAGAGGCTACAGCTAAAAATGGCAGTTATTTTTATAATCATTGGGCCTGCAGCCTGTTAAACAATCATGAGATGGGAAGCTGGGAGAAATTTTCAGGGCATGTGAAGAGTTAAGTCAGATTTTATCCACTATGTCCAAATCAAAAAAGGACTACTTGCCTGATCTGGAATATATTTCTATTCAGCTTCTACAGATGTTGCCATTTAGTGTCTCCACTGTGGTTCGTGATCAATTTGGGATCTGTATATAAAACCCTGTCTAATAGAGCTGCAACAAAGGGTCACAGAATATGCAGACATTACTCTCCATAAGAGACAAAAAAAAAAACAAACCACTGAACAAACAAATAAACAAACTGCAACCGAGTTCCTCCAACAAAGTTATTCAGAGGATGATAGTACTACAGAGAGCAGTAATTCTTACTGTTGTTGTAATCATTGTGTCTGCAGCCTGTCAAATACTGACAGGCGCCTCTTTACCTTGGTAAAAGGGAAACAAAATGATCAGATTGCAAAACTCGTAGACCTTGATATCTGATCATGTCTAGACAGCCTATGCCCCTGCCTCTTAAAGACAGTCGTCAAATGCGTTGCATCAATAATTTGATATGCTGCTGTTTTCGAGATGTTGAACATTAATGTCACCTCCTTGGGTCCCAAGTGCCTGCCTCTTCTGCATTCATTATTTTTAGGCAATAATGAATACTTGCTTCTGTTTAGTTTTAATAATCATTCAGAACAAGCAGCTTTGATATCTGAAATAAACTGCTTCGCAAATTAATCAAGTGCGGAGCAAAGCCTTTTAAAGTGTATGACAGCCAATAAAGTCATTTGTGATGCATTATACAGCATGTAGCCTTTTCTGCTCTGTGCTAAATACTATCAACAGCTGCGGAGATGGAGGAAAATTTTATTAGAAATCAAGTTCTCCCGGAGTTTTGACCGAAGTGTAAAACTGGATTTTATACATTAAGACATAATCATTTAATGTCAGTCCTCCTATTTCAGAGGATTGTTTAAGAGGCTACATGCTTTGGAAAATTAAGAAAAAGAGCTGAAAATTGAATTGCTCTTGCACTCCAAAGATATCTTGGATATGTTAGATGCCTTGCAGGCAGTCAAGTTTCTCATACTGAAAAATACAATCTAAGTCCGTGTTTGAGTAGGACTGAGCTGTTTGTGACTGAGCAGTAATGAACTTCCCTTAGCACAGCAGCTCACTTGTTGGGCTTTTAAATTCTGTGTGCTTGTAGGAAATAGCTGAGTTATATGCAGCAATTTTGCATCAGCCTGTCAGTACAGTAGGAACTGACTGGAGAAATAATTCATTTTTCTTTGGATTTTATATTGGATACGAACAAAAATATAGTTGTAATATTGAGAAAACCATTCCTTTTCCTTCTGTTTACTCATGGATTACGTTTAACTCTTCAATCTGTTTAACAAATCCACATCCCAAAAGTCTTCATGAAAATGACATGGGGCACAAACTGACAAATTAACACTGATAGATACGCAGAGAAAGTGATGGTTTTGAATGTTTCACATTGCAGAAGGGAAGACCTCAGTATGGAAATGATCTCCTGAGTAAAATCTATATGAGATATATAGAGGTTACTGCACAGAATATAGGCTTATTGCACTCCATAGATTTGAAATCATCTTTCTTCGATGGCAGTGGAAAACTTCAATATACTTACATGAATTATAAATGATGTCTGGTTTTCTTCCTAAAGTAGGTACTGTGTGTTTTTCTAACACAGGCCCTTCAGCCTTTAGAAAGCTACTTTTTGCATGTGCAAAGGCAAAAGACCTGCATTTGGAAACTTTTTACTACTGTCAATACCATTGCGTAAATTGTGCATCTTACTGTAAATATTTTTGTTTTAATTGGGAGTGCCACAGATACTCCCTTAACATGGGAATGAAGTCATGGCTTTTAAGCAATTTGTTTAGAGATGGAATTGATTTGGAAGGAAGCCTGTGAAGGCACAGTATATGAAACCAGAATTGATTCAAGGCGACAATTCCTAAATAGTTCAGACATTTTGGTGCCTTGAAATGAACATCTTTTCTGTCAATTCAGAAATACAGTAATACACAACAAGGCAGATCAAAGACAAGGAATCATCACTTTGCTTTCTGATTCTCATCAGTGATATAATTTACATTCTTTTAGAAGTCTTTGTGTTTTCTTTCTAAAACCACACAAGTACTGTGAGAGTGCCTGTTGGAAGACATTAACCCTTTGTGCCATACAATTTAGCAAGTGGTAACGGTTACAGTAATGATAGTAATGGGTTCAGGACATGGTTAACTGGATAAAATTCACAAGGTTGTGTGATACAAGGCTCTAGACAAAAAGACCTCTTAGATCCTGCAAGGCTTCTGGCTTTACTGCTGCTTCTTGGCAGAAAGCAAAAATCTGTACAGTCTTCATTTAGAGCATCCAGGATTCCAGTTAATTCATCAAAACAGCAGTGCTTTTAAATTTGGCATGCACTTCCTGAAGGCTGGGCTGAAATGACTTTTCCTGTGCTGAGTATTGCCATGGGTCCTTCACAGCCCTGCTTGAATGAAGCGCTTTGCCCCAGCGAGGTGTGGGGATCCTTGCTCTGCCGCAGACCTGTCCCTGTCCTCAGGGGAGTCTGGGAATCAAAACTGAAGCATTGCACCTGGTCAGAAATACGCAAGCAGCTTCTCATTAAGATCAAGCCTGAAGATTTTGACACTGCATAGATCTCATCAGGGTATTAGATGAGTGAAGTGGCTGCTTGCAGGGCTGTATCTGTACTTCCTGGAAAGCACTGCCCTCAATAGGAGCAGCACAAGACTGTGAGTAATGGAGCTGATAGGAAAGACATTAGCCAGACAAACCCAGCAAAGGTCAGTCAAGGATAAAGAAAGCCTTTTCTGGCAGACTACTTGATGTAAGAATTACTTTATGCAAAAAGGACTTAAAGGAAAATAGAATGCATTTCCTGAAAGAACAAGCTGACAAGGATGCAGTGAAAATAGTTGTTATGTGTGCCAAGAACAGAAGGTGGTCTAGACTGGAGTGTGCCAATGGGAGCAAGTTTTACTCTGATTCAGACCTATGCAAATGCAGGAAAGCTGCACACAAATGCCAGCAAATCTGAAGGATGTTTACCTGGCATAAAATGAGTCTATTGTCAGAACTGGGCTGCTTTAAAAACCAGCTGGTTCCAGCCTTGTCAGAGTCTGCCTTTCAGCTACTCCAGAACGAAATCTGAATGGCAAACCCAATGCATTTCCCTGTCTGATGTCACAACTTGGGTCATTATCACAAATGTGATACATTTCAAAATGTAAGCCTTGCCCTCAGGCAAGTCCATGAAAAGACCCATCACAAAGAGTCTGATCGGTTGGATGCTGACAGCCAGGGACAGTGTGACAGCACAGGAACATGCCTAATGGTCACCTGTGCAAGGGAGACTCAAGGGAGACTGAATGAAAAGACTTAAACAGACTTGGGGTTATTAGAAAGAAACATTAGCTTGTCGTAGAAATTGTGACAATTTTCAAAAGGGCACCTAACATAGATTGGCACTATGCACATAAAAGAAAACCAGACTCAAATAAGGAGGAAGTTTCCTGCAACATCACCTTATCTCTCAGCTCTGCCAGAGCACTTTTTCACTATAGAACTCAAAGCATCATAAAATAATTATCATTATTTTTATCGCACAGCTTGGAAAACCCAGGCATAGAGGAAATGCTCTTTATTTATTCTCATGCAAAGCTGAAGAGTGAAGCTGGAAAAGATGGGTTTCCTAATTCAATCCATGCCTGCTGTCATGTGACTCCTGAAGTCACAGATGAATGAACTGTAAAATACAGAAGAACATTTTGATGAATATTTAAATCATGTTTAGTATATTTGGATTGGTATTTTTGCACCTTGATATCTCTACTCACTATATCCACCTGCCTTTCATTTTCTGCTGCATGTGCTATACTTTTTTTCATAGACATGATATAATTTAGCTCTGCTAATATTTTTTAAGGAAGTTGTTGAAATTTTATGCTGCATTCCTTTGATGATTCTGTACCAAAATCAATTATAAATGTCTGAAGATACTGGGAGTAGGTTGATTAAAGTAACTAGAACAATGTCTGTTTACCTTTGCAAAGACTTTTCCTTTTTGATTATTGCTAGTTACACTATAATTTTCAGGCTCCTGTTTCACAAGAGCAAAGTTTTCATGTAGAAAACATGCCTTTCATTTTTATAATTTAAGACTTCTTAAATTACACTGTTATTTCTCCGTGGCCATTCTGCAGTGCAGCCTGTTGAGTAGTCCTGCACCCTTTGCAACTGGACTGTTGCAAATGCAGACACAGAGGAAATGTTTATGTAAAATAGAAAACATGCTGTGTAATGTAAAAAATCTGTCAGAAGATATTATTGCTCCTTGTTTTAATGAAAGGACTGCGATCCATCTGATGTCACATGGTGTGCTGTGTGCATGTGTAGCTGACTGGGGACCCTCTACCTAGACCACCCTGTGCATCGCACAGGAGCGTAGGTGTCACTTGTAGTTCAAGAATCCTAATTTAAAGGGGATTTTATTTATTTAGCATCATGAAACTAGCTCATCCACTAAGGTTCAGCGATTCTTCAGCCACTTGGCAACTGAGCAGACATTTGCTCTGCTGTCTTCCTGACTTGCTGACCCTACTTTATCAGGGCTCTAGAGCAGGTCAGCGGGCTACTCGTGCAGTAGTCTGTAAGCGGGTGGTATAGACTGAGCACGAAGAGAGCATGGATGAAGATTTCACAGAATGAAGTGAGGAGGAAGAAAGGGGAACACTGGGAAGTGCTGTGTTGTGGGAAGGTAGGAGTGGGTGCATGGTGGAGCCACACAATTCCTAATTGGCCCCATTACTCACACAGCTACACATGGGTGCTAAAGAATTAGGAGGTAGGAACCCTTCTGGCATATTCATCCATTCACTAAATACTTCTTCATATTTAAGAACATGGTTTAGAGGTCTCTTTCTTCCATTTCTGTTGCATTTATCCTTTTGCCTTAGCAAATGACTGCTTTTCTTTTCCCATTATCCAGTTTGTCATCTTTTACCTATTCTCCTGAGTACTTTTTTAATGTACGTGAACTAAATACAATACAACTAAATGTACCCAGTGAAGAAAATACAAAGAATCCCAAATAACTTCACATAAAATAATATCTAGGAGATTTAAAACTGAGCTGCATTTAAGGCTAGAAAAGGCAGACTAAAAAGATAAGATTTCAATTTTGTCTTAAACTAATTCACTGAATCTGCATTTCTGATGTCAAGTAGAAGTGAATTCCATAGCTCTCATGAATAGTAAGCAAAAGCCTTACAGCTATGAGAATTTAATCAGAATCTTTAACTTTGCATGTCCAGGATTTTTTAAAATACATTTCTTTTCATATGTTCTGAAATCTTTGTGGATTTTGATGTTACGGCTTGCATGGTTATTTACTCCCTACTATTGTCCTTACATTCCAAATCACTAAATGAAACAGTCTTCTGGAAAAATATTGTTAACACAATAAATAGCTTCGAAATGACAGCCATAATTCATTGGAGCAGAATACTTTTAAGTGGAAAAGTTTTTTGCTGTACTGCTTTCTCTTTGACAAAACCTAGGGATTCAGCAGAAGCTGTGGTACACGTGATGAATACATATAGATGCAGTTATAATTATGCATCAAGAAAAGACATAAATTAAAGAAGATAATCAAAGAGCTTTGGGTTTTGAGTCTGCTGCATTCTGTACTTTTTCTGTACTCTAATATGTAGGGTCACTAACCCAAAATACAGTGTTCACAGATGAGAAGGTGATGGAAAGAATAACTTTATGGCTAGGATACTAGGCTGAGATACAGAAGATATCTGCCTCTTTGGCACTTTCTGTCCTCCACTGGCTGTCACCTCTGTCCTCCTTTCTCTGTCTGATATGCCTCACTTACCAACTTTCTGGGGCAACGGAGGTCTCGTACCCTGAGAAAATGAGAATTTTCCTCAGAACTGTTGAACACAATAAAGTAGATTCATGACAATGGCAACAGACTGTAGGTAGAGGTAATGCGCTAGACTCATAGTATGTTTCCATTGCTATGCTATGATATGCTTGTCTCCTTCCTCCTGGCAATAATCACTGTGTGATCTCAGGGTATGTCTACATTTCCATGAATACAGAGCGTATAAACTGTCTAAGGCAGCTTTAAACCATGTAGTTTGGGTGTTGAGACTATGTGCTCCTGGAAAGAAAACCATTGGATTCACTTAGCAAGCCCAGCAACAGCTCTGCTGGGGTGCCTAGCATGAGTTGAGACGTACTTTTTGTGGCTACTGCATTTTTGCTTCCTGAGCCAGCTAATTTAAAGTAGTTTAGATGTGTTGTCAGAACCCAAAGGTTCATGTACATGTACATGTGCCTTTGGTGTGGCAACCAGTGCGCTAATCCCCTGCTTTGCTAAGCTTTATCATTGCAACCAGCTGAAGGAGGGAAATGCAAAATAAGGGACTAAATTCTCAGGAACTTATGCTTGCATATTTCCATCTATAGCCATGAGTGCTATTAAATAGTAAGTACTCCCCGGTTCCTTGTGTTGTTCAGTGCGAAGAAGAGGGAATAATAAAGCACTTCCTCTTCTCCGTGCCCCCCCCCCCCAGGACATGCACTGGCAGCCGTGGAGGGGTTTCAGTGGGTGTGGTGAGGTTAGGGACTGGGGAACAACTGCTCCCTGAAGCACGCTGCCAGCTACCTGCAGTGATCCAGGTAGGTACTCGTGCCAACTGTAATGCCTCTCAGAGAGGGAATACTGCGCTGGCATGGACAGAGTATGTGTTGGCCTTGTGGTACAAATGGGCAGATGCATAGGACATCTTTTAACTTGGCTGGCTCTTCCAAATTTCTGGCAGCTGTTATTAATATTTGCATAGCATACTAGCATATACCGTTTGGGCTCAGCCAGGCTGCCTCCTGCACAGACTTCTAAGCCACGTTCTTCTTCACTGCCATGTTCAGCCTCCCCAAAAGCCAGTGCGCGGCTGATGGCGTGGGTACTCTTTCCTGGGCATAGCTAAGAGCAGACTTGGGGTTGCTCTAACATCTGTTAGCAACTCCCTGCTCCCTCCCCCAGCCCATCTTTCTCATCTGTTCTGGTGTGAGTACCTAGTGAAATGCCACTCTCAGTCCTCACCAAAAGCCCACTCCAGCCTGCATATAAGGAACAAACCAAACAGAAAAAGCTGCTAATTGAATTTCCCATTCTGTGGAGTTGTTAATGATCATCAGAGTCTCCTAGGGTTTCCTAGAAGTTACCCCTTTTCCACAGAGAGCAGTTCAAGGGATTATAAAACAATATCAATGCCAGAGGTCCTTTTAGGGTGTTCATAGATATATGGTATCTCTTGTTACATCTCTAGTCCTCCGAGGAGAAATCTTGCTACCATGGCTTGTTCACTGCGCCTTTGTAAAATCTCTTTGGCTAACAGGTACACACCACTAGAGAGACTGCAGCTAGGAGGTCAGAGCTAACGCTGCCAAGAGAGATGCAGGTGAGCAAGTATAGTGCGGGCACAGACGTATCAGGGTTGTCAAAAGTGGTTATAAATGTTACCTACAGTTTGCACAGTCACTTGCTCAGTTCATCCCTTTTTCATATCAAAGTTATAGCCATATGTTTATGTCTATTAAATCCTCTGCAGAATATAACATTTCTCATCTAACCCTGTTCCCTGATGCCTCAGCCCTGAAATATATCTATGTGGGTAAAAATACCCAGAGGAACCTGAATATCCAGTGCTGAATAATCAACATGTTCTAATGTTGGAGAAACAAAGGATCAAGCAGTTTGTAATCAGTTCTAAATGAGAGTGCGCTTCAGAAGTAGACACATCTCTCTGCAGGAACATCTGGCTGGAAGCAGAGGGAGTACCTGGTACTGCACCTGGGTGGGAAATGGGTTTCTTTGTCTGCAGAGGCTTAATAAAAATCAGAAATAATAATTTTGATATGGGATGAAATTGGAAGTGGAAAAATCCAAAGCAACTGAGAAACTCATGCCGTATCACTTAAGATTTTCACTTCAATCATTTTTAAAATACTGGCAGTCTATTAGACCAGGAGATGAAACTTCTTGGCAAACAAGATGTTTGCTAATTTTGGTATTTTGTGTGAGTCAGAAATGTGTGGAGGGAAATATATTGAAACTAACCCCTTCTTGTGAACTGCTTCAGATTGCATAACTGACATTTGCCAATAAAAATGTTGCATCAGAAAGTTTCTGAACATGTCCAAAAGCACAGGCTTTAGAAGGTACTGCAAACACTCCCCCACACATCACTAAAGGCCATCGGTCACATTGAATTTTCACAATGGTCAACATAATAAATGTGTGCTTTCCACTGTGCCTAAGTCCAGCTAGTCACAAGGTAATCAAGTCCATTTATAAACCTGCATATTTCCACATCATTTACTTGATCATAGAGCTACACCGTCCCATTTCTTTTTATTTTATGTTTTCAGCTGTTTTGTGAAAAAGCAAGGGGATAGAAAAACCCAACTCTTTGAAAATGTGAATATATCATCTACAAATCAGTAAAAAAGTCGTGTTTCCCTTGATAGCATTTTCACACCCACATGTATTCAAAACTCTTAAAATTTTAATTTTGGCTTCTGGAAAGTACATTTTAAAGTGAAAATTATGGTTACAAAATTAGAATTGTGGTGTTGAAAAATCTACAAGTAGTTTGATTTAAATTATCCACAATTGTCTATTTTTCCTCCTACTGCAAAATAACATGTCACAGGTTCTTAGGATTTCCTTTTAGTGATGCTAAAAAAGCCTTGAACATAACTTATTTGCTTAGTGCACTTTTGAACTGAAGCATTTAATGTTTGAAAATAAGCACTAAATATATTATAGTTAATTGGAGAAAAAGAAAATTTTGGAAAGAATTTTAGCTTCTGTGACAGCTTAAAAGTTACAGTGAGAAGTGGTTTTATTGTCTTGATTTATGAGACTCATGTTGAATTCTAATTGCATTAAATGGGCAAAATACATTAAGAGATATGGAAACTACTGAGGGACAAAATAAACAGTGAGTATCTAACTAATACAAAGAGTGGAAAATCCTACTTAAATAACCTCTTTTTGTAACTAGTCATTCAAGGATTTCAATGGAAACAGTGAAAAAAAAAGTAGACCTTTTGAATATTCAGGAAGTCCTTTATTAAAATCTCTCTGGCTTCTAAGAAGTGTGTGAACATGGGCAGTTTGTAAGGATTTGAGCAGGCAATAAAAGAGTCAAGGCCATAATTCAGTAAAGATTGAATATCCTTTCTGAGTGCTTCTAGTGATATTTTGAGGCCAGATCTTCAGCGATATATCAATGATGATTCAAAGTGTGTAAGGCCATGGGGGCTGGTCCTCAGTGAAACAAATCTCTGCAGAAAAAGATTTCATTTTGCAGTGACTTCAACCATAGCTTGTAGCTCCGTAATTGTGAAACAATAAGGCCAAAAGGAATAGGTGACTTCTGATTCTTCTGGAAGCTTCTCAAGACATTTTAGTGACTGCACGCACACCTCAAAAACAAAAACTTCATGTTTCCACTTATCCCATGGGCACCAAACTGTTGATATGAATCGATATGGACAAAAGAAGATGAACCACAATCTGACACAGCTATACATCTGAGTTACAGCTACAAAGTGAGCAAGACTTCAGTGGTGCCTGGGGGAGCAATGCTCTGTCAGGATGGGTGCACAGAGCAGTGCCTGGTTCTGGCGACTACTTTAAAGCCACAGGTGTGTGGACACGCTGGAAGTGGTAGGAGAAATGCCCCTGCAAGTCTGTCTGTCTGAAGTGCTATGCCCTGAACAAGTGTGATGAGCGTCACACTGAAGGTGACATGGATCTAGTGGATATGCGCTTTTGCAGGGGCCTTTTGGAAGAGGCTCATAAGGACTTGTTTTTTCCATTGCTTCTCTGAGGAGTACTATGAAGACCTAGTATCTTCTTATATTGAAACCTGCCTTGTCCTTCAGTGCCCTGCAGATATCTGAGAGGAGTGTCTGCCATTGCCAAGGAGAGAGAACAAGGGCGGCCAACACTTTCTGGCTGATGAAGTTGGCTTGAGGTAGTGAGTTTTCCTGACAACCATAAGGCTTTTCCTCTATCATTCTCCTGGTGAAGCTGAAGAGAGGTAACACTCTAGTAGTCATCAGCTACTTTATCTGTTTATTTATCTGCCCTTGTTCCGGTGTCATGCCTCTCTTTTGTTCCATGAGGTGAAGTCCTGGCAAGGGAATTGCTGTTCACATATGGGGTCCAATAATCACATAATCACATAATCATATTATAGAATGGCTTGGGTTAGAAGCGACCTTAAAGATCATCTAGTACCAACCCCCCTGCCATAGGCAGGGACACAGCCACTGGATCAGGTTGCTCAGAGCCTCATCTAACCTGGACTTGAATACCTCCAGGGATGGGGCATCCACAACCTCTCTGGGCAACCTGAATAGTCATCTTGGTGTCACAGCACCAAATGAGACAAAAGGAACTCTGGCTAGGTCTTCTCGCCAAGCTGTCCCACTCCTGAAGTCAATGTAAGGCCAGCACTATGGCAGCTGGCGGGAGTTAGAAGTTCCCTTACGCAGAATGCCTTTAGATCCGATTTCTTCTGCATGGTGGGGGGGGTCATAAAAATCATCCCAAGACACTGAGAGATAATGAAAGAGAGAATACTATCAGGAGTTAAAGCTGTTTTAGGTTCTCAGCTCCAAATGTGGTTTCTTTGTGGAGTTATTTCCAGTAATGACACATGGTGGGTGGTAGGTTGTGTAGTCAGCTCCCCAATTAGTTGTCTTTGCATGAGTTCCACTTTTATCAAATTAAATAGAACAAAACTCAAGACAGATGCTACCTGCTGATCAGGATAGTGTGGTACATATGCCACAAGAATGCTGCGACAAAACCACGGAGGCTGAATAATCCAGATTGTGATTTTGTTACAGCTAGATCAAAAATTGATATTGATCTAAGTTCCAACATCAAAAAGTCTATTCACTTGTCCTCCTCTACAGAAGTGGTCACAACCTGAAAACATTCAGAGTTGGTTTTAGTACACCTTTCTTCTAATCCTTGCAGTTGTCCTTGTAACCAAGGACTCTTGGTTATCTGAATATACCAGCTTAACATAACCCAGGCCGTGGTATTTCTATCATCAAGAAATTTGCTGTGAAGAAAAAGGAGACGTAACAGAAATCATTCTGGACATGAGATACGATGAGTCATTCTCCGTCTCATAATTCAGCATCATTTTAGGGCACAGCACAGTCGATGTAACACAGAGCCCTGTGTTAACTCACTGAATGTGTGCGCTAGTTCTTCCCTTTTCAGGAAGTCCACACAGCTTCTGTGTCCCTCTGCTATGAGAACATAGAGGGATCATCTGACCCTACATAGTAGAGAGCCTTTGCCATGGAGGGATCTGTGCACCTGCCTGTCCTGTGCCTCGCAGAGTGCTCTCATGTTGTTTTTTTCTTATCAGTGGATGAAATGCAAGAACAGATTGGTCATGGTGTTGCCAGTGCTTGTGGGTTAACTTTAAAAATAAGTTAATACTATTTGGGTTTCAAATCAGCTCCAAACTTTTTCCCCCCAAAATGTGGAACCTTCTCTAAACCTTGTTTCAACAAAATGTTTAAAGATCCATCTCTCTGTCAGCACAGATTCCCCTTTTCATTGTGTATACA
This sequence comes from Anser cygnoides, assembly GCF_040182565.1. Taxonomy (NCBI): domain Eukaryota; kingdom Metazoa; phylum Chordata; class Aves; order Anseriformes; family Anatidae; genus Anser; species Anser cygnoides. The sequence continues at coordinate 8,159,874 of NC_089882.1, read as the reverse complement.
TATGCAAACTGTTTAAACCACACGTTATGTCAAGGACGTGGAATGGAAAGAAAAGTGTGAAGACTGTTTTGCCCATATGCTGAGAAAAAATCTGCAGCAGACAGTAGAGAAGCTGGTAACGGGAAAAATATATGAAGTTACGTTACAAGGTAAAAGACAGGATTGTGGCTGTGAAAACAAACTAAAACAAAAGGAGATAAAATACCCTTTGCAAGATAAAGTGATAGTACTGTGATGCCGTAGGTTGTTGGGGGTGGTGGTAAGGTCACTGTAACAGTGTGGGGGCTGGCACAACTGACTTTGCTGATGCTGATATCACACAAAGCTCCCTCTCAACTCACAATATGAAATGGAGCTCTGACCAGGAGAGAACCCAGAGAACAAAAGACAGGAAAGTGTGCATGAGGAAGACAGGAGGCTGCATCACCTGAGAAGGAGCAGGATGTTTGCAGTGTGGGATATACACCAGGGGAAGGAATCCCCACTCTGAGCTGCAACGTTGGAGAGTTGTAGATAAACACTTGGAGAACATACTTCATTTGACATTAATAATGCAGTGCCTAAAGTATGTTGGATGTGCTTTAAATATTACATGTGAATCCCAAGCTTCTCTTGTTATAATTTTAGGAAATATCCATAATCTTGTCATTTTAACAGCAGAACAAGTTTTCTGGCCTTTTCATCCTTCTTGGTGTATTAGGAACTGAGATGTGCATACCTTCTCCACATAAAAATTGCATTTACTGTTATTGCTGCCTCTGCAGCTATACAAGCAACAGCCTACCTGATTTCAGACACTTAAAGTAAATTAAGAGAGGATGAAGACCCAAGCCCTATAAAACTGCTTTGGAGTCATCACAAGACATTAGCATAGAACAGTTGGCAGGTCAGACCCAGGTCTGGCATCAACAGCCTCAGCTCCAGCCCTTACAAGAAGTGCCTGTAAACATCAAGGCTACCCTCATACATCAAAGTTTGTGCTGACTGGAAAATAATTTGGGGCTTTGGAAAGCAGTACCAACAGTGCAACAAGATCACCAAATCATCATTGCAAGGTTCTTGCCAACATGATTTCCACTGGCTTACTTTACAATCCAAAAGAAGCATTACTGTGCATACAGACAAGGACGACACAGTTTTGTACAATGTATAGAATGAGGAACAAATCTGATTCATTTTTCTTCTTCAAAATTTGCCCTAAATTAAAGAGTAAGTCATAAGGGAATGTATGAACAGGAAAAACAACCAGGGGAATTTCTTTTTCTTTCTTTTTTTTTCTGGGGAGAAGTATGTATACTTCCAGTTAGCATCACGGGGACTTTAGAAGTATGCTTGCAAAAATACAATTTGTTCTTTAGATATTAAAAGACTCAGCTTGCTGCTGTCAACAATACAAGATGGGCAAGTGACACAATGCCTGCCTGAGCTAAATGGGTAGATTAAATATATATGGATTTCTTTTTTGTTTGGTTTATCCCACAGCTTTTGTACTGCTGGATGGTAAAGGTCACAGTGAAGGCTGAAGCTTTCCTTTGATATGAGGCATTATTAAAGCAGTGCTTAATTAAATTAATCTGCAATATATTAAAAGAGCACAGTGTTGCTCTTACACCAGGCCCTACCCCTCTAAACTTGGGGCTGACAGAGATTCAATCTGATGCAGAGCCATAACGATTATCTTCCTATTTTCTGACTGTTCAGTTGTACTCCTATTTTTCCTGTTTGATATGATCAACACACTGTTTATACGCTCAGCTACCCATACTGATAAATACATTTACTCACCGCTGGAGCTGCAGAGCAGCAGTTCCAACAGAAGCTGCAGTCATCCCAGTTCAGTAGTGGAGGGAAGAGAAGCAACATTGAACTGGGAATTAGGAGAGCAAATGCTCGTGTTGGTCCTGTACAGCGTGTGACTACAGGCAGGTCACATCACCTCCGTGTCCTGCCTCCTTTTTTGTTGGCTTTGACATGCTTTGAAGCAGGGAATGCCTCCTTCCCTGTGAGTCTGCGAACCCCCTGGTGTGTTTTCCTGCTGATGTTAGCCCTTGATCTTGAAAGAGGTGCCTGAGGGCACCATGCTGATGTTTCTGCTGTGCCAAATGTCCAAGTGGCGAATGGGAAGGCTGAACAGGTCAAGCCGGAGGCTCAAACCGTAATGGACCCGTTCAGCGCCCAGGAGTTAAAATCTCACTGATGCCAGGTAAAAGTTGAGCCCTTTGCTACCCGATGGTGAGTAGGGAGCTGTGTGACACGTCCCTTCTGCTCCACCTTGTACACTGGTAGGGTGTGCTAATGGGGGGTTACAGACCTCTTTACTCCTTTCTGCTTTATTTGCTCAGAGAATAAACAAATATGCCACACACACACACATGCACACTGAACGCAGAGAAAATCGTGCAGAAAGCTATTCAGCATAGAAGTCATAAATACACAAAAAAGAGTGTCACTTCCATGGTCTGTGTTATATGAGGTTCCTGACTTACTAAAACGTACCCAAAGAGAAGTTAAAAATGGCTTCCCATGGCCAAGACTGCTAAAATACAACATTTTGCTGTGGAAGAGAGGACCTCTGCCAGGGCTTCTGTGTTTACAATGTCACCAAAGGCAGGGAGTGCACATGAAAACGGGGGGAATTGTAGTGCAGAGGAGAAGAAGAAAGCTGGAAAGAAGAAAGAAAGGCACACAAAACTCGAGCTTTTAATCACATCCCTATGTTGCTAAAATATTTATGAGATCTCATTCAATTAATTAGAATAAACTATGTAACACTGCAGGAAACAAATTGAAAATTTAATAAAGTAAGTTCACTTCCAATTTCTTTTGAAGAAAGAAGCTAATTATATTTAGTTCTGTAATTATAACTTTAATTAAAATATAATGCAAAATATTCCATAAAGTGAAAACAGTTCTGTGTTAGAAGATGGAGCCTTTAAGACAACTTGCTCCTCAGACAGAAATTCATAACAATTTCAAACGGACATTTTAATACACCAGTTTCTAAAATCCTTTCAGACTAATTTTAATACAAATCCATCTTAGAACTGCTCATTACTGTTAGCTTTTATTTAAAAAGTAATGTCTTACCTTCCTGCTTTTACATAGAAAAGTTTTTTACTCTACATTAGTGATGCATTTTACTTACTGTATTTAAACCAGAGACACACTCCTTATTTATATTTGCCTATTGCAACCTACAGAACCCAATTTTTATTTAGAGAATAATTTCAAAACACATTGTAAATTATATCCACATAGCAGCTACCTTTACCTGAACAACAAGGGAAGAGAGTGCCTCAGGCAGAGGCATCCAGGCAGGCACAGGGAAATTTGGGTCTAGCAATATAAAACGAGAACACTGACAAAATGACCTTTTGTTGATGTTTTTGATGATGATTTAATAGCAACAGAGTCTTCTAGGCTTGTGTGAAATGAATTTGTCTTTAGGACTTAAAAAATAATTTTACAAATGATTTCTAACACACAGTTCACCGGGGAGTCTGGGATGATGTGCTGTTTGTGTATTGTTGGAGTTTATCTGAACCGTATTTGAAGTCCAGCTGCATTTCTCCCACTTTGTTGGATTCTGATTCAGACAAGCTCCTAAGTATTTCCATTTAAGATAGAAACCATAATTAGATGCTTAAATACATTTTTAAATAAGTGTAGCATGGAGTCCTGTTCTCAGTGAAGCCGTTAGAGTCCTGGACCTTTAACATTTCTGTGGTTTCCAGTAGGAAAATAGTTATGCCAGTGCACGACCTTTGAGTCTTGTCTCTCATGTGGCTTTAGCTACCTGCCCTAATTGGCAGCTAACAACGCTCATCTTCCCGGGCCCTGACCTGTTTCCTGCCATTTATTCTTCATCTCTCAGCCTGCACACATCCTCTCCCAGCTGGCTCATGACCCCCACCTCCAGCTGAGCAGCATCAGTTCAGGACCACCTAGCCCCATGCGTACGAGGGACTTCCACGGTCCCTTCAGAGCATCCTGACGGTAACATTTCTCTCTTTTTCCTGGCCCATGCAGCTGGCAAATGCCACGTGCTAGGTCCTGACCCTCTCCCATTTTGCTTCAGCATGCTAACCATCCACCACCATTGGCTTTTTAAATGCCAGAACTCAGGCGGCAAGCTTTGCTCGATAACCATGGGAGTGCTAGCAGGTCTTCTCTGTCCTTCCCTAGTTTTCTGCGCTGGGATAGTCTGCTTTTTTTGGCTAAGCATGGGTAGTATTCTCTCCTGTCCTCCTCTGTTAAATAGCTGTATTCCTAGTAACACACAAATGAAACAAAGAGATCACATGGAAGAAAAAAAAAATTGTGAAAAAAAGTAAAAAAGATGATTGCTCTTACCAATGTTATCGTACAGCAGTGGTCACTAATGACATCTGTTACAAATGTGCTTTTTGCTTCTATTCAATACCAATCCTAGGGAAATGCCTTTGCCTACATTTTGAAAAAAAAAGAGGGCATCAGACCTTAGGTCTTTCTCACGTCCACCTGTGCCTGTCATTGCCATAAAGTTGCTTAACTATAGATTTTCAGTGCTGACAAAAACTCCTTCTGTTCTCTCCAAGCAGATCAGATGTAACATGAGTGAGTCAGTTGTAGCGGTGTTAATTGAACAAAACAGGAACCCAAAATAGAACTATTTGAAGGAAATGCTGGATTGACATATGCTGTTTTCGTACATTTGTTGAACATTATTGAGCATTTCTAGTGCAGTAATCAGAGAGTAGGAAAATATCTGGGAGTGTTTATTTGATAGAGTTTACATTACACAGCCTGCAATACAGCCAGAGCAGCGTTTTGTGATCTTTCTGATCATCATTCACTTTCTTCCCCTCTTTGCCAAGGAACTCATAATGATCAAATATGACCACTGAGTGACCAGAAGCTGATGTCTGTCTAATGAATAAGAAGCACTGTAGCAGTGAGAGTCCTCTCAGGGTGGATCAGAGGCTGTGGCAATAGCTCTGTGCTCTGCAGAAGCTGCAGAGTAACTTCTTTACAGCTGTAGCTCGCTCTGCCTGATGAGCTGATCGAGGTGGTGGCCTTTCATTCCCCACACCATAAAGCCCTTCATCCCTCAGGTCCTGTTTCTTGGGATTTCTTCATCTCAAGGAGAGCAGCTGAAGACATTTGCTCAAATCTACCTTGCTTAATCCCTGTTTGGCACAACTGAGATATCCAGTGACATTTCCACCTCCCTGCAGAACTGGAATGCTAAAGATCTGGATGGCTGGACTCATACAGGTGAAAATCAATACTGAAGTCAATGAAACTAAATCAGGACATAATTCATGGAAATCAGTTTTAACTCTACTGAAGTTACTGGAATTGCTGCCATTTCAATTATAAAGTAATCCTGCTAAAGCCATGGTGTAAAACATGGTTTTGCTTGGTGTAAAAATAATGTTAGAATACGCTTACTTGCTACTGTTTCTACAGGCACAGTATTAACCATATGTTGCTTTGTGCCTTTGCTCCACAAGTAAACTTGCTGGGCTGGACAGTCCAAGACTTGGGCGAAGATAAATTGTTAAGAATTTTTTTTTTTATGTGGCTTAAGAGAAATAGGTACACAGCTACAATTAACTGAATTTGCAGAAAGATGTAGTTTATATTCATATCTCTGTTGGTACTGTAACATACTGTAGAAACCATCTGTGGTTTCTGAGCATTCTCTTCTGCTGACTGCTATGGATGTGACTTGAAAGGCAGGGACACTTCCAAGGTGCTTGCAGCCCAAGTATCATCTCTAATCTAAACATAATATATTGCCAAGTTTGCCATGAATCTTCTGTGTATCTCTTTCTGCTCTGATCTTTTGCCTGTTGGGTTTATGTAAGTTCAGCATTCTGCTGCAGGAATTAACCTTTATGGCACATCTATAAAGTACCTAGAATAAATGGGTGTTGATCTCAGTGGGGAACTTTAGACAGTGGCATCATGCAAATTAGTGTTTAATCTGTAACACTTCTGACCCTGTTGTTATCAATGCATCTATGCACCCAAAGAAAAACTAATAATGAAGAGAAACAGTTGTTGTACAAGAGATGTGAATACTTAAATAGCTGTCTGCTCTCTTTCATATTTTTAAGACTTAAAAGTTCATGGATTTTTTTTCGCTGCCTATGTTAAATGAAAGCATCTTTACTTGATATTCATCATTCTACAATGGCCATTTCATCACCTAGACAACATGAATAAAAGTTATTATTCTTAGTCATTAGTCACTCAGTCAGGAAAAAGAGAAAAATTGAACGTTTTAGAACATTTTACTTTTCTGTCATTTTAGAGTAAATGACACTCCTAAATGATGGCCAGTCAAACCTACAGAATCTATTAGTAACTTGATAATAAGTGTGAAGGGATGCTGGGACCCAAAGGAGTCTTAAAGTGGCATTTATCAGGCATGTCACATCATTGCTACTGGTAATAAAAGCATTTTTGTTTTATGCTGCAGCGTCTATAGAGAATAATATTTTTTTGTGCTATACCTAAAAGTGATATTGCTACATTCATCACACTGTTTGATATGAAATAGCCTAAAAGCACTGGAAATTGGCTGTCATTATTTGTTTCTTCCTTTTATTTTTTTCCCCTCCTAATCAAGCAGCCTGCTACAGTGGTGGGAAGAGTTCTCCTTGCCTTGAAATTAAGATACAAAGACAGAAAGCAATTTCTCCATCATAAGTCTAACCTTCTTTCTTTTTTCCTTTTTTTTTTTTTCTAGCACTGCCTTAATGGGTTAGTGTCTTTTCAAGAAGAGATTTATGAGAATTTATAAGAATATTTATGATTAACATTTTGTTTTCTGAAAGTAAGGTTCAGAGTGTTTGGTTTACTCTCCTAGTCTTCCTGGCAAAAGCTTCATTGACTGTAGTGAAAATTCTGTGTGTTTGGGAACTGCAAGATGATAACTTTATATGTTAGCATCTGAATGTTAGAAATCAGAAAGAAAGTGTAGTGAAAAACAAAACAAAATGAAAAACCGAGGCTTTCTTCTTTTCATCTGACTTCCTTGGTAGGAGAAAGTTCCATCAGTTGCTTTCAGTTGATGGGTCAACCAGTCACGGCCTTGTGCTCTGTATCCCCTGTACAGCTGCTGCAAATTTGCATGGCAAAGCTTGTGCAATTTCCTATGGAACTGTAAGACTAGGATAGGCAAATGCATCACAGGAGCTCACTTAATAGCAGAGAGGAAACAGAGCACATTCATCATATTGAATTCTTTCCCACTGATATTCATCATTTGCATGTAAAAATGCCATCTGATTTTCTCCCTCATAAACCTGGTGTGATGTTTTCCTTTTTTTCTGTTGTTATTTTGGTTTGGATTTAAATCTGTCACTTTTGTAAACTTATGCTTTGTAAGCTCCACTGCATTCTGAACATAGAAATGAATGGGATTTTGAAGGACTGGAGAAGTTAAAATACTCTTTGTTAAGCATGCTGGTGCAACACAATGGATTTTATAATTAATTGAGCCTGTTCTGAGTGGTGGGGTTGCTCTTTGAAGGTAAATTCTGCCCTGACCATTTTTTCCAGACTACAGAATTTGTCATATTGACTGACTGGTGAGATCTGGCATGCCTTATTAACAGTCTTCAGCAAAGCAACCCTCTCCTTGTCTGAAACATAGAGTCAGGCTAGACAGTTGGAACAGCTAGAGCAACCTTAACACTTCTGAGGGGCATGGTGGTGCCAATATTGTAAATAGCCCTCTGCTCTTCCCGCACATTAATCTTATTCCCTCTTTATACTGTGCAGACATATCAGCTGACTCCATGGGACATTTAGTCTTGTAAAAGTATGATGCTATGACAATTTAATTCAGGTTTTTAGAAGTTCATGCAGCCAGTCAATAAAAAAGGTATACCATATAAAAATGCAGAAAAGTACTACAAATGTGGAAATGCAATACGGTTAGCATGGATGACCGTATTTAAATTGAGTGAACAGGTTATGCCTTTCTCTTCCTGACTTTTTATATAATTATTGCTAGTTCTCTGCACAGCAGTTAAGAACTTGAAGATGAAGCAAGCTGCTGCTTTGAGGTCAAATATATCACTCATAGAGTATGGTGATAAGAAGTGGCCCTTACCAAATAAACTAATTTGTAAATAACATTTACTGAACTATAGAAGTCACTGTGTTAACCTGTTCAGCCTTCCAGAAGATATGACATGCCTCAAACCACAGACTGAAATACCCAACAGTTGCAACCACGTGCAGGTCACTCTGAGAAACGAATGACAGGAATCATTTTCTTTTTGAATGCCTTTATAACTAAACACTAATATCACCCTGCACAGACTTTATTATTTCTACATTCTCTTTCCCTGACAGCAGTTCTTTTTGAAGCTGTTTCTGGCAGAGATCCATTTGTGTGGCCTTAGGGGGACTCCTGTGGGTTATGGGTGCTGTTTTCTGCCAGTGACTGTTTTCCCCAATCTTCCCTACCCCTTGCTCTGGTAGCATTTGCTGATTTATTTCTGAAAAGATAATGCATACGCTAGCAGACAGTTCTGCAATAATCATGTCTCAGCAGTTGTCTTTGGTCACCAGTAATGAGAAGAAAGGAACGAGCTAGAGAAAATGCTCTAATTAGTTCCTGTAGATCAGAACACTTTGCCGACAAAATAAGCCATGTGTCTTCACAGAGCTAATGTCATTGCACTAAAATGTTGGTTTTTCTGAGGAAAGAAATTGCAGTATGTTTTAAGGGACAAACCAAAATAATTCCATTATGAAAAACAAACAAACTGCAATAGTCTGAGGAGAGGAAGTTCAAAGTTTGTATCTGAAAATCTCAAAATCAAATATGCTCGTATTAATCTATTTATATATATTTATATTATATTCATGTATTTATAGCTCATATTTAGTTTGTGTGGTACTCCATGGATATTTTCAGACTGAGTATCTCATACTGTTTGCAAAAATTTTTCTTTTGTCTTTACAGTCATCAATTTCTTGCTTGCTGCTTTCAAACATCACTCCCCCTCTTACTGCATTTGAACTGAGCAAAATGACCCACTTTTGCTTTTGTTAGTATTTGCATGGAAAACTAGAGATGTTTGTAGAGAATCCATGAATTTATTCTACAAGAAAATGCTGCTACTATTGCCAGCAAAGACAGTTTTTCTAGGTTAGCACAGTGAAATTTCACCAGGAGCAAGCCACAGATGTGTTGCAGTGAGACAGCTTGCCATTTGTTAGTGGAAACACTTTGCAGCTTCTAAAATATCACTTCTCTCAGGAGCAGCTGCCTCCGTCTCCACTGTATATTTGTTCTGTTGGGTAAGGTAGGTGTCTGGATTGCTCACATTCATTGCATACACACGTCCCCCATACATATGCACTCACAACTTGTCTACCTATTCCCCCTGCAAACAGAAGGAAAGCAGAACAGTGACATTGTTCCTACCCAGATAATTCTTGGCCCATGTTTGTTGTTTTGCTCCAGGGCGGCATTCCCTTCACCTCGCCATAAGAATGTGTTGTGAGTAAAGTTGTCTAGGCCAATATTCTGTCTCTGACAGTCATCGGAAACTGATGGCTGGGGAGGAGTAGAAGAAGGAGCACATATGTGATTCTTCAGCCATTTTCAGTATGGGTACTAAGTTTTTAGTATGCCTAGATGGGTTTTGATTCCATGAATGAATTTTGATTCCATGAACTTTCCAGACTTCCCTCAAACCACTCTAAACTTCTCGCATTCACAGTACCCTTTGACAAAAGGATTCACAGACCACGTGCCTTTTGTATGAAGTACCACTTAGCTTTGTTCTAAGCCTGGCTAGGAATTATCTTTTTCTGTCTGTCTGTCCTTCTGTCTTTCTGCTTTTCTTACAGAAATGCTACAAGCTGTTTTGAGACATCTTTCCTTTCCTCCCCCGTCTTAAAATATCTTGATCTTTGTAGTGCTTCTCGTTTCTCAACTCCAACCTTCTCCAGCTCTTCTATATGAAATCAGTAGGCAGTACCCTTGGAACATAAGATCCTCAGAAGAATATCTTGTTTAAAAGGTTTTACCCCTTTAGGACATTCTCCCTCCAATAGGACATAGGTATTTAAATAACAAATGCGCAGTCTATATGTTTGAGGGTTGACATTTCACTAGGGCATGACAAATAAGATCAACTTGCTCTGTTCCAGTTTTTTTTTCTGCCATTGAATGCATAAGAATTCACTTCTTATCTTCTATTCAAAGACTATCCTGAGGCATTTCAGAAAAATTTATTGGAATGACTCAGCAGTAATAAAATATTGCAGGCTCAGATGCAAAGTCAAATACAAAAACATTTCAGCTTTAGCTAAAATCTTGGAAAGAGCATCCTAGCTTAGGAGCTGGACTAGGCAATGGGTATTGTCAATCCAATTACTAAGGTCTACTGTTTTTCCAGCTGCTTCCAGTAGCACATATGACATTGCTTTGAGCACACACAATAGCTTGTGACACTTACAAGCCCATCTGGCATATTTTGTTGTTTTATATCTTTGTAAATACTAATGCACTACTCTAAAGTCATTTATTTGGTGTTCCTAACATCCTACTTTCCTCTGAACCCCAAGGATTTTGGAAGCCTGTCACACACATGAATGTGAAGTCTGCAGGAGCAGCAGTAAGTAGTTAGCTGTCAAAAGGGCTAGAGGAGCAGTTAGCTAGCAGGAGTGCACAGGAAACTGCAAAGGAATCCACATAATGGGTAGAAAAGAGGAGAGAAACCAGAAGTCGGGAGTTGAATGCCTGAAAAGAAAAAGCATAAAAGTGCATATGAAAGCACTTAGCAACACGGAAATCGTACCTTCAAGGCCACTGGAGGAAAGATACAGAAGTGAACCTTCATTTTGTGCTTATCACTCAGTGAATTCTTTGGATTCCTAGTTGTTATGAAAAATGCAAACAAGAAGACAAACTTGCACACAAAATAAAACCATGTAACAATGGAAGGGAAGATGTGAAGCTCTCTAACACAGAAGCTTAAAACTGCTGTTATTTTTCATGATCACTTGAGTAGGACAGAAAAGCAGTCAGGAAGTGTCTAAAAGACAGCAACTGTATCTTGTTTCACAACTGTGCCTCACAAAATATGCGTTTACTCTTTAGTGAACCAATGGAAGGGTATCTGGATTCATAAATTGATCATTCTCATTAAACTTTACTGATAGCCTAAACAGTTAAGCTGACACAGATGTAATAAAAAATACGGAGACCTGGAAGAAGGTCAGAGTAGGTATCTCTTAAGTTCTAGATTTATTACTAGATGTTTATAAACTACAAGGAAATGCTTCATAAATAAAAAGGAATTAAGGCTATCACTTGTAATTCATCAATTTATACTGATAACATCTCACTGTATTTATAACCCAGCCTTACAGAGAGCATTTTATTCATTTGGTAGAGAGTAGCAGCAGATGTACTGTCTTCCATTAAAGCTGTGAGTGTTAAAATGTCACTCATCTTTAAAAAGCAAACTACTGAATGTTTTTCCACATTCACCAGTTTTCTGCAGTCATGTATTATTTGTGAAACTTAAGTGATGGCATTTCTGGGACAACCTTGCATGCAAGAAATTCAGCATTTCCATCCTCTAGAAGAGGCACATCTAGTGGTGACATTACCAATGATACATAAAACAACAATGATGAAGTAGGGATTACATTTCCTAGTCTAACTCTGAGTTTTTGTGCTTTGAGAGGTACCTAGGTTTCTTCAGTTGTTTCTATAGCATCCCAGTGTTTGTGTATACAGTCTGTGTGTATGTAGTTCCAAATCAAAGCTGATGAAGGTGGGAGGAATATGGAAAGATGAAAGAGTAATGTTTGCAACAGAAGAGCTGGAAAGAAAAGAATTTCACTTATCTGGACAGCTAGATTACAGTGGAAGGCAATATTTGATGGAAGACCCATGCAAATGTCAGGTGAGAAAGCAATACGTTCTGGCAGCTATCAGAGATCTAGACAGAAAGATGCCTCTGAAAAGTAAAGTGAAATTCTGCAGCAGCAACATCTTCAGTATTTTCTGTAGAGTGGAGATGTGGCAGGTAAGACAGAATAGAAATTGGGTGCTTTAGTATAGCATTTCTAAAATCCATCTGGAACTGGAAAGCAGGGAGGGGAATTGTTAAACAGATTTCTTGCAGATCTACCAGCCAGATATTTGAGTCAAACATTGTACAGCAAAAAAGACTACCGTTTGTAGTGAATTCATTGTTTTTCTGTACTACTCAAAGCTTGAATAAGCAAGTGGTCAACTGTAGCTCCCAGGGACAGTGAAGAAGTGAAAGAGAAGAATGACAGGTTGGGGTGGTAGGACTGAATACAGAAAGGGAGGACATCATCTGAACTGAATTTGAATGCAGTGCAGGCAACTGAGATGCAAACATGTCACCTCCCAGTCTCTGCACGAAGGAACTTACATGGTCAAAATCATCCGGTAATGCAAAAAACACCCTTATTACTGCAGAATGGTTTGAAGAGGTACAGTGTTATGACTTTCTAGCTTGGGGAGACTGATACAGGTATAGTAGCTCCGTAACCACCGTTACCACCTCTTCAGTCATTCTTGTATAAAAAAATAAAGCAAGATCCACGATTATCTTCCTGAATGGCAGTTTCTATTGTAGTGGGAAAGCCACTGTAAATTAATCATGCTTCAAAGACCTCATCACATTGTTTAGTCCATTCTCCTAGGTAAGTAGTAGACTGTATAATGCAGTTCCTGCAGCTTACAAAGGATCACAGAGCCTGCTTTCCTAATTGTAGGAAGAGGGCACTGTTTCTTTCAGTTCTAAGCATGCTTTTTTAAGAAAGGAAAGGGCAGTATGAGTGAAATATCAAAGATATTTCCTCTGCCGCCTCCTCTGGAGGAGGATTTTTATCACATATAGACATGCTTCGGATGGGATAAGAGAGAAATTCTCAGCCTTGCCCACATAGGCAAATATCAGAGCCGTAGATTTAAGGGAGGAAGAATGTATCAAGCCTAGGTGCATTTCCTGGCATTTTAATTTTATCTCTACATAAATTTCTGGGTCCTTTGTAGGTAACTGTTTGCATGTACTCATCTGATTAACCCTTGGACAATTCTTACCTGCAAGTGCAGCCAGAAGGAGGATAATTTAGAGAAGCACTTTACTTCAATACTCTGCAGCTTAGGGATCAATGGGTAATGTATAGCTATTAAGATCTAGGTCAGACTATACCATTAGATTATGTCAGGTTTTAGGAATTCAGAGATACAGTTTCAGAATATGCGAGTGTTTGAAAAACTGGCTGTAGTATAGTAAGTATAGTGCTGCCTTCTATCTCAGTTTCTATCACTAGTCATCCAGGGTATTTGGTAATATGAAAGTCTGTCTGATATTCAGTTTTTTTCACTTTGCCCTTGAACCTCTTCTCCTTTGAAAAACAGTGTTAAGCAGAGGTTACTGACTAGCTTCTCTGTCAGGTGAGCTACCATGTTATTTACACCAATTTATCCTGCCCCATTGTCCATCTAAACCATCCCTGACTTAAAGATCACTGTTAAATAGTATCTTTTTATAACATGAAATAGGAATGATTGTTATCTGGCCAAGTGGAACAGAAACAAGATCCCACAGTTTGTGATAATAGCTTCATTGTGTGTCCTGAGGGCTGCTGAGCAACTGCAGTGCTATTGATTTCAGGATATTGCATACAAGTTTTTAAGATGTGTTATTGAATAGGATTTTCTCCTATTATTTGTTACAAGTTCAATGTGAAGTACCCCACAGAAAGTCACAGTGGAAGGACAGCTAAGATGGGAGGTGAGTATGGCTTGAGTCACTGTAATACTGATGATGCTCACCTTGCTCTTATGCAACCAGGTCTGTGTGAAACAGCCACAACAGTTTGCAGGTGGACCTCTCAATTTTGTTGTATGCCAAGTTCGTAGTCCTTTGACTCTTCTGTGAGATTTTTAATCCTGCAATTTAAAGGAAGTGAATTTCAGGCACGGACTTTTGCATTGCTTTCTAATAACTGTAAAATTGCCCGGTCCTTTGGAAATCGCCCAAGGGTCATGAACTACAACAAACCTTTGGAAAATATTGTTGTAAGTTCCAGATGCTCTTAGGAGTGTTTCCAACGGGCTTCAGTGATGAAGCCTGGAAACTTTCCAATGCTGGTAAATGCATCTAATTCCCTTCAGGTCCAATAGCTACTGCAACCTCTCTTGGAGCCTTGAACTGTTAGCACACTGGACTTTTGTTGGGTAACTCAGACTTCTCTTTAGCAGAAAATCAGAATGTAATCATGTTAGCAGTGAATTTTACATTAAAGCAATCCCAAAAATACTAGCAATCACTTTAGGTTTGTGGAGCACATCTCTCAGAAATGAACCTGACTGAGTAACAAGAACTCTGTAAGAGTCAGATAACCCTTCCAGCTGCAGAGAGCTCTGTAAGTAATTGTTTTAAGCTGTTATTGGAAGATGAAAACACTGCTTTAGTTGTTGAACAGTAACAAGTGGGGCTTTTTCTTGCACAGCACTTTTTTTCTGGTCATCACCTGATCATCTGTATATTTAGTCTGATGCTTTAATGGTTTATTTCACTTTTGTCTCTTGGTTCTTTTTGGCCCAGAGGTGTTTTATTTCATTTACTCACATTCTCTAATACTTTCCTATTATGCATTTTGCATTATGATTATCAGTATCATTTTGAATGGTTCGTGATTGGAAAGATACTACAATTATTTTACCCGCTGTTTCAGCTTTGATGGGTTACAGAGATGGATTGTTATTTTATATAATAGTAGGTTTTACATGTTAAATCCTTTCCTTTGACCTGTGGCATAGAGCATTCAAAACTAATAGCTGTAAAAATATTTGGCTGCAGGCCCATGACTGACTGCATTCTAGTTATAACAACAAGTTCACCTGCCCAGTCAAGGCAGGGCTTGGGACAGTAATATCAACTCTGACAGCTAAATCCAGCTGGGCTATCTATTGGAAAAAAACAATAGCAAACATCTGGTCAGCTTCAGAGCTTAGCTAAACTGCAGATTGCAATCTTGTTCTCACTGGATGGGGCAATCTAAGGAGTTGTTTTTTATGTGTACCAGACCAAAATGGTCTGTAGAGACTTCAACAGTCATCTGGGGGATGAAAATTAGATTGCACCTGGACATCTAGCTCTGTGCCTAATCCTGATGGACCTATTTTTTCATCCTATGAGACATCCTATGGGACATGAGAACATTTGATGAAGGACACCTACAATTTTTCCTCTTGGTCAGGCAGAGCACAACCCATCCTAGTCTGCAGGGCATAGTCCCATGGTTTGCACTAGCAGATTGGGAGCTTGAGCGTCTGTGTAAACAAACCTCCAAATTTATAATCTATTAGAGCTCTTTTTCAGATCATGGGTTTTGATCGATTTTCTTTTGAAGTATTTTATCTTTCTGGATTACACGAGATTGTGGAGAGGTTTTCTTGCTTCAGTGCCTTTTCTGGCACAATCTTCAGGACACTAAGATGATCTGGCTCTAGTCTCATCTACTAAAGCTAGATGCTATTTTAATCTTTCAATATAAGAGGACTCTAAAAATCAGTCTACAAATTCAATGGTAGGAAAGGAAATGATGAAAACTTAATTCCATTAGCATAATTGTTTAACAATTTTTACCTTTACCTGCTTGTAATAACTTAGTGTAACTTCAGTTATTAGACTTTCAAGCAATGTACTTTGCCTGGAATTTATGGTTTTAAATATGGACAGGCTTCAAAATGCTGTGGTAGACTGTATCAACAAAGTTTTTCATCACACAAACTCTAAATTTTGTGTGTAAAAGTATTTATTTTTTCTTGCAAATTTTCTTCAGTTTGTGGTGACTGTAATGTCACCATCTGTTCAAGAAGAAACAGAATAAGGTGCCAGCTCAGATATGTCAGAGAGATTAAAGCCCTGTAATGTTTTAAAATTTCATATTATGATAAATCTATTTGGTTTCTCTATACTGTTTATTGTTTATAGTCAGTATTCCCAACTATAAGAGTCATATGTGAGAAACTCAAGCTTGACTAGATACTTGGGGCAAAATCTTGACCAGACTTTTTTTTTTCCTTTCTGACTTCAATTTGCAGTGTTTCTGAAGTTCACTCCAAAAATTACCTACTTATTTTGGGCCTGCTTTATAAAGCACTTCAGTACAAACATTACCTGAGCAGACCAAGCCACATTCTGCCCAGTCCTGCATTTCAGCTGTAGCAATCACCAACCTTCGATGATTCATCAAGAGTGATGCTTCTATGTTATCCTTGTCTAAGACAGTCTATCAGAGACTAGATTATGCTAGGTGTAAGGTATACATACACCTTGGCAAATGCAGTTTTCAAATCCAAGTTTTGTGATTACACAATTGCACCCTTTCTTTATCTAGAGCATTTCGTGTGGATTCTGGCCCTTTTGAAAATTAAATATGAACAAGGTTTTCTGCAGGAAATGCTTCTATTATTAAAATATGTATAATGGGAGATACAGCTTAAAGAGTTCCCTTTTTATGTAAAGGGATATTTGCCAAACAGATTGCATAGGAAGCAATGATTAGCAGAGCTATATCCAAGCTACTTGTTTCTGTGAAATTATCCAACGCGACTGGATGTCCCCTTTGGAAAATAACAAACGGGCAGGGTGGACTAGGTTCAGCTACATTTTAACAGGATTCTCTTTTGGTATTCAGATCCATTAATCTGTTTAATCTTCTGGTTTCTAGACTCTTCTCTTCATTCAGTGTCCAAAGTACATACAAAATTTCATCTGCCATGATAAGGCCTCTCCTCTAACAGTAAGGATTAGCTGAATTCTTTCCCTTGCAGGGCTCCAGAGTTTGTCACAGTGTTAAATTTTGAATGACAAAAGAGTGAAACTGTGATAAAAGTGATACTTGCATCAACAAAGAGTTCTGCCATATCTCTGCATCTCAGAAAGATCTCCAGGGCCTCTGGCTTCAAAACGTTATTAGGATCTTTCCTCTTCTGCCCCAAATAGAGCTTCAGAACAAGAGGCAATGGACACAAACTGAAGCACAATAGGTTCCACCTAAACATCAGGATCTAAAGTTGATTCTCCTGCCGGCATGGAGCTAGTGCACCTATGGCATGTCCAGAAGTAAGTGTAGACAGCAGAACAGGGTGTGAAGGTCTGACTGGGGAACTGTTCAGCCCTGCAGATATTTTTAGATGCCTGAATGTCTCATTTAGTATGACTTTTAGAAATACTTTTGGGGAGATTTACATAATAGTTCACTTCTGTGTGCAGAAGGAACATTTCTCAAGATTAATGGTCCAGCATTAGAAGCAGTGCTGGTACTGAGTACCTGATGAAGACAGCCAGTGAAAAGGTTAGTGTTCAGATTATTCCAAGGCTCTTCCAGAACTGTTTTCTTACCTTGTCTTCTGAAGCTGTCCATTGCTGGATAGAAGGATCAGACCATTTTCAATATGAAAGCCTATTCTAAATACTAACACTATCAAAATAGAGAAGACACAGGAAAAGAAATGGGTTCCCACATCTAATGAAGATAAACAGAGTATTTGACAGTAAGGACCTCAATAGAAGTTACTGTGGATTGTCGTTCTCCTTCAATACACGGTTTGAATTTTTAAATTCAAAGTTTTAAAGTTTTAAATTCAGAAGAGATTTTACTCTAGCAAAATTGCCAAGCACTGACTAGTATGAAGATCTGACTCTGGCATAGCTAGATAATAAATCTGCTTAATTTAACTCTAACATAAATTAGCCATCAGATTCATACATGCACGTAAACACAGTAATATTCCTTCAGGCAACAAGGCCAATTTGTGAGCACTATCTATGTAAGAAATGGATGTATCTTGACAGCAAACATACGGTATTAAAACAGTTCTTCCTTTTGTGTGTAAAACATTCAGCAACTCCTCTGTGCAAGAAACCTGATGTACTTTAATTGGACATATTTTTGAGAAATAGTTATGTTTTAGAACAAACTGTCTCACTTTGGAGAGGAATCATTGCAAGTTAAATGATCATTTTTTTTCTGGCCGGACAGTATGGTTAGGTCACACTCCTTGTGAAAAGCAGCGTCTGGGATTCAAACAACTTGTATGGCTTGGAGGGCAGGAATGCTCCTGAGATACTGCATCGTGGAACACTCTCAGTTCAGCAACTGACTCTGTCAGTTTAATACAGTTCCTGTATTAAGGCAAGAAAACAAGTTAAAACAAACAAACAACAACAACACAAACAAACCAGAAGCAATACTAATAAATAAAGTGCAAGTCTGTTTGTGGTATTTTAAGTTCAATCTGAAACTTAATTCATAACAATATGCTTCAATAGTTTACATTAATTGCAGTACTAAAATATCTGGATACTTTAGTGCCTCTACAAAATGAAAGTAGGAGATGATAATCTTCAAAATCCCTAAGGCTACTTTTTTAAGCATGTTTAACCCAGAGCTTAGCTAGCACGAGGAAATGGGTGAAAAAGGCTTTAGGCATATTTAAGAAAACCTAAAATTCATAGTCACAAATCTCATGCAACAGGCAGGACTGGGTGATATATACAACCCTGTCAAAATCCTTTTTTACACTGAGTGAAACAGAGGCCTCTGGGCATGTGAGCTCAAGCGTGTGAAGAAGTGAGAAAATGTTTCTTGAACAGTTTGGGTGTTTCATAACCTGTTGAGTTTGTTCTTTTAGTTCACTTTAGGGTAGGATACCTACAGCTGTCTAAGGCACAAAGTGATGGGTGATTGAAAATTATAGAGTGGTTACAGGGAAGACAAGATCTGAGGTCAGACCTCTACATTTTAAAATAATTCTGTCTCCTGTCATGCTGTCAGTCATATTTCTATTAATGGTTGGTACCTAAAACCAGAAGGACTGAGTAAGAAGTATAATGGTGTAAACCAATCTTTCTCCGATGTAAAAAGAGGGGAATTAATGTTTGACCCCTGCGAGCTGACTGGCATATGTCTGGAAGTATGAGATTTAATTGAACAGATGGTAGTACGCATTACTGCTTTAGAAATGTGATTAATCATTATAAATGTTCTAGGTCCTTTAAAAGAATGACTAGAGCATCTGGCTATCCACACTGAAACAGTATACACCCACCTGACAGGAATCCATCTCCTTAACGTAGATGATACTTGTATTTCTGTTAATTACTTTGCATCTTTATGCTTCAACTGAATGGACAACTCCTGGCACATTCTTTTAAATGAGGCAGGTTCATTTTGCAGTTAGGTTACATTTAGTTTCTATTTACTGTTGAATTTTGGCATCAACAAGAAGCACGAAGCAAACAAAAAATGTAACCTTAACCCATCAGTTTTCAAGAAGCCCGGAGATGAAATTTTTTAGCCTAGGAAAAGGCAGAGTGCCTTCGCCTGTTGTTGCGGTGCTTTTCTTCATCAGATCAGTGAGGAACCCCATCACAGCAACTCCTGGGCAAGTGCACTGCCATTAGTCCTAATGCGATCTCACTGCTCGCCATCTCATTGCAAAGTGGCTCTTGTGTTACACGTATCTGCGATCCAACTTTGTTCCCAGTCAATGAACAGAAAAGCTGCCTGGCTGCAATTCACTGCTATTCTTGTATGTCATCCTACCACTCATGGCCACCCACAAGGTGTCTTTGAAGTATTCCTTATGCAGGTGCTTGGGAAGTGCCTAACAACTCGCCTGTGATTTTCTGAGGGACACAACATGAATCAGGAGGAGATGGCTAATGCCACTCAGCCCCTTCTGCTGGGCTCATACCTTTCAGATCTTGTCCTTGGATGGTTATGAGCATGGTGATTTATTTGCCTCAAATAGATATTTTATTTTTTAGTCCTCTATATTTATCCACATTCTGTCATTTAGTTCCATCTGCTGTACAGGGAAAATCGAGTCTTTATTTTAGAATCCAGTTCTGCAAACTGCTGTCAGTTTAAGGCTTTGAGAGATTCGCAGTGCTTAAAGCTGGACAGGAACGTTGTTTTCAGTCTGGTCTCCACAGTGCATGCCTCAATTCATTTGTGTCCTCCAATTGCACATTGCTGGCTGATCTCTGAAGTATACAGCAGATTTGCAGGAGCTGTTCAGTGCTTGGCAGGATGGGGAGATTCCTGTGAAGTGCTCTGAGGTCCCTCTGCTTGGGAAACTTTCAGTCACACTCAAAGAAGTAAGTGATGAGACCAGCCTGAGGCTGAATGATAGCTTTCAGGTCGGTAGCCAAAGCTGCTAAACAAGTAATGTAGTCTTAACAGATATCTATCTGTATGGGCTTCTAAACATGTCTTCGTTTGCTAGAAGTCACATTAAAAGCCAAAGATACTAGGACAAGCCAGCTTGCTGTTTGTTCAACAGCTTTTGTTCAACAGACCGGTGGATTAATACTCTCTATCATTTTCATATGACTCTAAAAGGCTTACAGAAACAAACTTACTTCAGAGGATTACCCTCTTGTTTCTGTGCATTTATAAATGCCATCTGTTCCTATCTGAGAGCTGGGTGTTATGGTAACCTGAGTCTTTTAAACTCGAGCTAATTGCAGATCTCATGCCCGTAGTCGTGGATCACACATACATGTGGGTGCATAATGCTGGCATGAGCACGGCGACAGGGAACGATCCAGAATACAGCAAGCCTTTGGGTCAACCTTTCCTGACACAGCACGCACAGAGAGGGCTGATAGGAAGGAAGGAGGTCAGTCTCCTTCACACGCAATGCAAGGGAATCAAGGAATTTTGCTTGTAATACTACAATATGCCCAGAGGCCAGGCAACAAGGGCTTTGCTCTTTTGGGACTGTAAAGCAGGATCTGGGGAAAAGATGAGGGTGGAGTGGAAGCCTCCATGCTGCAAATACTTTTTCTGTATAAAATTTAACATACTTTGTGGCTGTTTTTGTGATACACTGGCTGCTTCAATGTGAAGGTGTCACCTGTCTGGTTTACTCCATCTGTACAAAGAAAAGCTCATGATTATTACAGCCATGGAGTGAATTTGAGTCATCATGTGCACAATTCCTTGTGCATTTACCAAAATTCTTAAGTTGTTCTTCATAGAAAAAAATGGCATATGTAATAGACACCGTCTCAAATGACTTTTGCTCTTAAAAATGTCTTTCAGTATACAAGCATGTAGATCTAATAAAAGTTAATAACACAATTTCATAAAGTTTGACAGGTGCACAGGCTCATTCCCCATAGGTGACTGCTGTATGAACTGGCATCCTGCTACTGTTTTCCTCCTCTGTGCATCCATTAATTATGGATCAATTATTCAATTCTTTAAGAACTCAGGTGATGCTTGGGCTACTGAGTTGTGAAATTAAAGCAATGCCACAGTGAACAGGGAAGAACATGCATTTACTATACCACTATTATCCTATGATGCTGATATCCCTGGGATAAAAGCATTTTTCTTCAATCAATAATTAATCTAATTCATATGGATGTCCCGTTTCTCCACACTGCTTCTACTCTCCTTGCAAGGCCTATCAAAACCTCCTTTCTGAGTAACAATCTTTCCACATATTTTTAATGGCACAATCAAAATGTGAGAGCCAGATGCCTGTTGTCGTCCTAGGCATAATTCACTGTGCTCTACATTTTTCCTAAATGAAGCACAGCACAATTAGCAAAAAACAACTGCTTTACAAAACGAATCTTGTAGTTCAGTAAACTTTAGCCACTGAGGATCTGCTCAACAAATCAAGTATTAATTTGCTATTTGACATACTCGAAAAAATGTCAAACCAAAATGAGAGAGATGGCTTCTCAGCTGCTGGGACCAGGATTAGCACTCTCCAGGACATTGCTCATTGTGCAGTCAGTCTCTAGCTTACAATTTCACAGAGGTTCCTGTAACATTTTGCTGGATAAGTCAGTTCCTCTTTACCTTCAGGGAGTGAAATTTCAGATGACAAGTCTTTTGTTAGTAAATATTGTTTGCTGTTGAAAAATGTTCTGTAGCATAAGAATGTGAATAAAATCGAAAGCAAATATTTACTCAAAATAAAAATACGCTAACAAATAAAGATAATGGCTCGCTTTTCATTGCCTTACCCTTTGTTCTCTCATCTATATCAATCAAGTTAAGCAGTTAAGCAAATTACAGGAAAAAATATCTAACACTTCATCTTTTTTTTTACATGGGGGAGAAAGATGACTATTTTCAAATATCTGCTGTTTTGTTGAAGTGATGTGTTCCTAAAAAGTATTGTACTCAATCCCTATCAGCTGCCATATTATCTTTAACATTGTAGTGAGAGGCCATGCTTGTATAGATGGGGATGCTTTGTATGTTTTGTCTACTTCAGGGCCGAAAATGGTGTCTCTCTTACCCATTTGTTGCATTAGCCTGTTGCAAGAACAACTTGTGTTCTTGTAACCCTGAGAAGCATGGCACCGATATCTAAAAAACATGGTTACTTTTTAACCTGCTAGGTTATCTGGAATTCTGAGTTGAATAGAACAGAACTGTGGCCTGAAAGAAATGTTTGTGAATCAAGCTTGTGTAGAAATGAAAATGGTTATCTGGACTTTCTGTTTTGGTGGTTGTTGTTTGTTTGTTTGTTTGTTTTTGTTTCATTTTTCAGGGAGGAAATCATGACCTTCTGTGATGGGAAAGGTTGTCTTCTCTCATGTGGTCTGGGAAGGTGTGAAATGTGTAATTTGAAAGCCCATAGTGCTGCTTTTCCTTTTCTAGCATTATAAATGGCAAGAAAATTTACTTCAGGATAGTCACATAGCACTGATATTTGAATCATGCAAGTACTGATGTTTTAGCTTGGTCTTGATTATGGGCTGTATTTTTTTCTGTTGTTTGTTTGTTTGTTTGTTTGATATGCATGATTTAGCATAGGGTCATTGTAGAGACTTTTTTAATGGGAATTAAGTAACATTTAAAGAAGTTGTGCTGGAACATTAGTTTGCTAACTGAAATGAAAAGGATGAAACTTCCCCTAGTTTGTTTCAAAAACCTCAACTTACACTTCTTTGCCAGTTTCTTCAGAAGAGTACTTCTCAGGTATTATAGCTGCCGAAGGATGGTGACATGGTGCAGTGCTCTGGTGGTTATTCATTCATTGACAAGCTGCCTGCTTTTGACACTAGATTTATATGGCCATTTAAAGAGAAAATTCAGCGCCTGTAGACTAGACAAGAGCATCATAACGTGCTATTTCTCCATCTAATGGAAATGTCCCGGTCAACCCTACCTTCTGCCCAAGAAATTGTCCACCTTTGAAGGATGGGTGTGTTTTATACAGGATGAATCCAAAAGAACAAAAAAACGTTTTGCTTCATAATAGATTTTTTTTGAGTTTTTATGTTACGTGTCTGCACTAGGTCCAACCCCACTCACAAGAACAGACTTGTTCATCACCACCAATGACCATACTAAGGGGCCACATGTGAAACTCTCCAGAGAAGGGCAAACCTGGAGGGAATCTGAGCACTCATTTGTTCCTCTGATCTGACTGGAAAGAACACCAGTGAACTCAAGTCCAGTTCCCTTCAGGTTTCAAATCTTCCGGAGTTGAATGAGGACATCTTCAACCTGTCTGTGCCAGAAAGCATAATGAACCTATGGATGCGTTTGCCCAGTTCCACTCCCAAGCCCAGGATTCATCTTGCAGCCCAGACACAGCAGAATCACCTTGGCTGTGAACTTATTTAGGAGCCAGGGACTACAGTCCTAGAAAAGCTGTATCCCTGGGCCTCAGCGTGGCAGTCCTTTTAATGGGGGCCAATAATATCAGCTTTAAGAGCAGCTAGAGTAATTTAGATGAGCTAGTTAGTAGAAAGTATTATTAATAGATTTTTTTTTTCTGACAGCCAAAACAGGGCTGACGCTTCTCACTGTTATATATTAAATGAGTTTTTTTTTTTCCTTTTTCATGAGTTGGAATAGCATTAGAAACCATGACAAACACATTTCCTGATTGCTTTTTCTTTTCTTTCTAGCATCAGAATACATCACTTCAGGGACTGTGTATTATTTACTGAATTGCTTCTGTTTGCCTCCTCCAGCTACTTTGTCAGCAGTCAGGGATCCAGCCTGTACCATTTTTTCAGTCCACATCTCAGATGCACACGGTGCTGAGTCCTGCCCAGATGCTTTTGCACATTTTTCCCTGAAGTTTAATGCTACAGTTGTTCAGCTGAGTAATACTCATAGCAGGAGGGGAAGGTCTTGAGAAAGAAAACCAGACAAAAAGCAGGCTCACCTCAAATATTGAAAACAGTTGGAAAAGAATTTGCTTTCCATTTAAAGGGCACTTCTGCTTTGCCAGTTCTGGAGTGCAATGTGCGGTAATAAGAGATGATTATGCTGCACAATAGCCTGAGTATAGTCGTTGAAGCAGGTTGAAATTAAAAAAGGTTTCTTCATATAAGGCATGATGTAATGATTTCTGTCACGCTTACAGACATAAATGAAAATAGCAATTCATTACACACCAAAACTAAGCAAATAGTTGAGGCTGCAGGTAGTGCATAAGCAATAAAACCAAAGCCAATATAAGGACCCAGAGGCTGAGTGCATTTTCTACTTTATTTATTACCTTTGATCTAGACTAGAATAGACTAGGCTAGAAATAACTATCCACCTGCTCTGAGCACCCTGCCAATTATTTCAATCTACAAAACCAAAATGCAATATGAACAGCTCACTGCTTCTAGCAAAGTGCAATACCCATTCAGATATTCCTGCCCCTCCTTTTCCAGCAATACTTTAATTCATTTCTCTCTCTCCCAGTGCCAGGTCAAAAGGATGAACATTGCAAGCACTGCTGATAGATGCAATAATAAACTATTCTTTTCTTTTCCTTGTTTTCAATGAAAAGTAGGGAATGTTGCCTAAAGTGCGATGAAAACACTTTACAGGGTCTGTGTTTAGAAGCAGCCTTGCAAATTACTCTTTTTTGTTCTCTGTTCAGACTTCTCTTAAGAGACTGCTTTTCTCTTCTTTTCTGTGTTTAGCTAGATTATACAACACTTCAGCCTAACAGCTTCCTCTCTTTCCTCCATTCCACCCTTTGACTTACTAAAATGTGGGAGGAGGAGTAGCAATATTGCTTTTAGTAGGAGAAAGGTATATGAAAATCTGCCAATGTTCTTAGCTATTTAACCATCATGCCCTTGTTTCTTTTAATCTCACTAGAAGTTAAAAGCATGAGTAAATCACGTATTATTCTGAAAGGATTAACACCTTACCAATTAACAGTTTTAACAACAAATTTAACAGGTGTTGTTATATAGATACAGACCAAGAGAATAACTTTGTTTTCCTAGACAGGTAGGAGTGATGAGACTTGTGAAAGCATGGCTGAAATCTTAGTGCCCTGGAAGTCAATGACAGAACTTCCTAGTGTGCCAGTACTCAGACTTTTGAACAAATTAAGTGCCCAAATCCCAGTATGCATACCTTAGGTTTTTTTTTGTTTTGTTTTGTTTTTTTTAGTAAATATCATAGAACCTCTGAGCTGAAATGTAATCTTTTTTTTCTCTTTCATTTCAGGAGGTGATATATAAATAAATCTGAGAACTGGAGATGATGATGCCAGACAGAATATTAATAAAATCTCCTTACTCCTGCTTCTACCATATCTCTGGGTGAGTCTTTGCAACCAGGCAGACCAGCTAAAATCTCATATATATCGCTCTGATCCCTCCCAGCCCTTGTTGCATCTCCAAAGACCGCTGGCTTCTCCCAGTATCTGGGTGTCTGGAAATGCTGTAGGCTCCTGTTGCCCAGCCCAGCACCACTCCCTCCTGTTCACCAGGTGCTTTATTCCCAGAAGCTTCCTTCTGGTCAGGTTTGGTTGCTCCTTTGACCAGGAGAAATGTTCACCTTCCCAAAATGGGTACCTGACAATGGCAGTGACCTTTCAAAGGATCTTAATGCACAGAATAGGAACAAATAGGTGCTATTGCTCACAGGAAACTGAAGCCTTTGCTTAAGCAAAAGGTGTTGTACAGCCTGTTTAATACTCATAATATTGATTTTTGAGAATAACTCTGAGGGAAGCTTGATGCACAACTTAACTTATGTGTTTTATAAAAAGGCTGAAAAATGCTTCTGCATTTCTAGACTGTTTCTTTCCTCTGTTTTAGTGGCAGCAGCAGTGATATGTTGCTCTGAAGTACCTTTGTTTGGGTGCAGAACCATATTTGAAATGACATCAAGCCATCCTTTAAATACACCAGCAAATAAAAGGGAATAAAATCCAATTTATGGATACAGATTCTAGAATTCTATATTCAGTGCTCTTTAAGTATTGCAATCCTATGTTCTTGAGATTCCTTACAGATATATTATAGATTTAGAACTGAGTAAAGGTGAACTTCATTATATAGGTTCATTATAATGGTATTTCATTGGTTTGGGCTTGTGATTAATGGCTTATTCATTTATACTTTAAGACTGGAAGAACATGATCATATAAATAGTCCTACTGAAGTTAACAGGGCTGTTCATTGAGGGAAAATGCCATTCAGGAGAACACTTAAGTGTATGCATAGCTCTAAGCATATGTTTAAGTTCAAATTAAGTCAATCTATTTGGTTTTAAGAGGACTTGACTGTGCTTATGTTCCTTGAAACATTTATACTCATATATAGGGTAGCAGCTGAAGTAGCCTTGGGATGTCATTAATGTCTTAGAAACAATAGTCTTTCTAAGCACTCATGACCATTAGGTAAGAGAACTGCTAGTAGTTCTGGCAGCCAGATTCAGGCCCTAAAAGCTCTGTGATCTGACATGTTTATCTAACTTATTTATGCATTATACAGAGGTAAAGAAGAGAATTTAGCTGTGTACCAGTTGCACACAAACTACTCCCTACTGCCAAATGTTACAGACAAGAAGTTGCCAGGAAAGCAGTGCATCTCAAGAATGGCGGTAAGACAAGGAATTTCTCTCTCTTATTTTTGTACTTAATTATTTAAAACAAAAACAGTGGATTTGTTCTGGGAATTATTTTCCTTGGGCTATTTAGGACTCTTGTCAGGCTGATAAAGACTGTATGTTATAGGAGAATGGAGAATACCGTTGTGGTTACCATTTGCTGTAGTGGGGCAAGCACAGTGTGGTGAAGGGACATTGCTGACACAGTAGCCACTTTGCTACATATCTCTTACAGCAAAAAGCTGTGCTGTATAAGAGTAATTTGAATACAAAAGTTCATTTATTATATTTTTGTAACAAAGAGATAAAATGTCCTAATTACAAAAGATTAATACAGAACTAACAAGAACGTTGTACATTATTAAATGAGGATATAGAGGTTGAAAGTATTTTTTTTGCTCTATACACATAGGACACTGTATACACAAAGCCAACTGCTAAAGTAAGAATTCGAAGTGTAATTCTCAAGGTCTTTCTCATAGCTAATCTATAAAGAAATGCAAAGTAAACAGCATGCTTAATCCTCCTGCTTTTTAGGTGTATCTATGGGTTACTTGGCAGCACACAGTGATGGCAAGCTCCACAGAGCATCATTTCCCTGATTGGAATGAAGTCATCCCACAATTTTTCTCCCCTTGATTTCCAAAATAATTTTTACAAAAGAAATTTTTTATGTCTCTGCAGCTGCCACTCTCTACAATCTAAAGGATACTGCTACTATCCCACTTGTGTCTATAGTCCAGTTCATACCACAAATTGAACGAAAACCTACTGACTTCCATGTTGTAAGGGGTTTCATTCGTATCAAAGAGGTGCTATAGTTCCTTTGACCTTATGATCCTTTTATCTAAAGTAACAAAAATGAATAAAAGTACAGAAATGATGATTGATCAAATCTGCTCCTTTAATATTTAAGCAACTATTTTTGGACATCATTTTACTGTACTTTTGGCAATGATTTCTTAAAACTAGAGATAGAGGGGGAGTGCAAGCATAGAATGCATGAGTTTTTCCTTGTCATTTCCCAGCTATAGTCTGAACTCTGCTATATAACACTCATTTGCTTCTGTCTTGAATAACTAAATTCTCATTTGCATAAATAGGATAATCCAACATTTTCTTTAAGTTATTTCTTCCAGATAGATGCATAAAAGCAGCAGATTCATATCACCATGTTTTTTTTGCTGGACACAAAACGGTGCAATTCTGAAGAAATTCTGTTGTGCCTTTTTTTTTTTTTTTTTTTTTTTTTTTTTTTAAGAAATGGATGGATATGCATGACTTGAAAACAGCAAAAGCCCTTACCTTTCTGTTGGTACTGAGATCCAGTACAATGGGTAAATGTTGATTAAATGCCAGTTACACCACACTGGGCAGTGCTTTAATCAGGTTTTTTTCTATATGTTCTGAAATGAGATGCACACTTTGAATTAAAAGCTTTGGGAAAAAAAAAATAATAAAAAAAGACAGTAGTGCTATAGTCAACAGGATGCAGAGAAATACCAGAAGTCTCATTCAAACATTTCGAAGCATTGTACAGCAAAGCTATGTAGGGCTTACAAAAATAGAATGTCAAAGATGCAAGCTTTTAACATTGCTGTTCTGTTTCAGTGAGTGGACATAAACATGACATTTATGAGGTTTTGTGTTTGCCACTCGATCATCCAACATAAAACCTATTTAGTTTATAATTAGAAATATATTCTGTTCCATTCTCCAAATTCCAGCTTGTACTTTGGAAGTCAAGATGCAAACTTTCTATCCCACACATTGACAACAGAAATGAAAGCTCTATGTCAAATTAGGCCCAAATTAACACCTCAAGAACTTCAGATTCTTCAATTTCCCTGCACAAGACTAAGACTTACTAAACAGCTTGGATGATGGTGGTGCAAAGGAAGTAACTTCCATCTCACTCTTTTATATCTGAGCTGGTTCTCTGGAGCTGAGAACAATTAAAATATTTTCTGTCACAACAGTCAGCCAAATAATGTCATTGATGTATGAAAAGAACACAGAGCATTTGAGAGGGTGGTGTTCTTATATGATCATTTTCTCACTGGAACCAAAATGTGGCTTGCAGTGGATATCCTTTATTCTCCATACAGAAAATTTTCATGGAGCTGGTGTAAGGGTGCTATGAGCAAGGTATCCCTGGATGTTTGGTTATACCTAGAAAAATAGAAATTAGCTTCAGTCCACTAGCAGCACACCAGTAAGTATAGTTTACTAATAATAAACCTGAAGATAGACTCATATATACAAGTTAGGCAAGTGCCATTTGCAATCCTTTGATCGAGCAGTATTCTGTATGCATGTTCACTACTGTCAAATGGCTCAGAGTTTTTGTGGTCTAGTTTCACAGCAAAAAGATGTAGACACTTGCTTTGGAACAGCACCTAGCTTACTGTTTGTCACTTTTTACCAGATCATTTGAATAAGATTTGGGAAGCAAAATGTAACAGTTTGTTTGTTTGTTTTGCCCTTTTTTTTTTTTTTTTAAATTTAAAGTTTACAGAAAGAAAGATTAGTGTGTGTGTCTTTTGAGTATTCTTATCAATTTCTTCTGTTCTGAGTTCTTCCTTGAATCAAAATTAATTCCTCTGAATGGAGATTTCCTCTCCAAGTTGGCATTTAGAGAAACATTTCTCTAGTTGCAGCTTAGCGTGGATGCTCAGGAATAACAGAAACTTTTAAATTATGGAACTAATTATCTACTTACAGCTGATCAAACACTTTGCACTTCTAGCTGTGAGTGCAACTCACCGCATCTGTTGGCCTCTCCCTGGGTAAGTCTACGCTGCAGTTGCTGCTGTGAATGTTACAGAGTGGAGACACACCAAAGGCAGCATTAAACTAACCAGCCTTAGATTTGTTAGCGTGTCAGCACAAAGCTTCGTGGTGGCTTCTTGCCTGGACCCATTCCCCAGCTGCTTGCTGGGTGCTGGAGCCAACGAGGAGTTTGGGGGTGCCACAGCTGGGCAGCCGCAACAGCTCTCGCTGGTGCTGCTCTGTCCTTCACAAACTCTTTCCGCTGCTGTCTATTTTTTGGTTACTTTAGTTATGCTAAAAGCTGACTGGAGCTACAGATGGCACTTAATGCTCTTAGAGGGCAAGGGGATGATGACAGCGAGTTGGCACAACATCAAATCCAAGCAGGGAAAGAGGCCAAGCAGTCCATGAAGTAGTTTGTCCCTCCATTAAAAAGTTTGAGTGTCCCTGGGTCATAGCTATGAGAAAGGGGAAATTTGTTTAGACAGGTACAGTGTTCTCTTGAGTGCCTTACATTGTGAGAATTATTTAATATTCAAAATATCCTTCCCTCACTTAGATCGTCAGGACTCACAGAGTTGCAGAATATAAACACAATTAATGCACAATGTATTTTTCCTTACCTGACACATGGACGGCCTTTATGAACAGTCTTTCATACAGGCTTTTGGACAGTATGAATAATCTTTCGGTGAAAATACATATTCCACGTGCAGGAGTGCAAACATTGTCATCCAGATGCCTTGGGAAACCCTCCACTAGTATTTTCTGTACAATCGCTAACTTGTGCTGTGTGTTCAGCCTTACCTATGCATAATAATAGCACAAGAAAGGCACGTGACGTTCCATTATATGTTTGTGTATAATAACAGTGCTAGAAAGCCATATGATACTCCATATTCTCTTTGCAAGCAGAAGGGAAGAAGCAGTTGAGTCTTTTTTGTTCAGAAACATGCTGTTCTTCACCTATCCTGATCAGCAATTGTCAGCCCATTGTTTAAATTTCCCTTGTACTGGTCCTGTTTGCAGTGCATAACAGCTTGCTTTCTCTGACTAACAAAAAGCTTCTTTTTATTATTATTTTTCCTCCACTGAATGGAAGAATAAGGCCAAGCAATTTCTGATTTAACCTCCTGCTGCTGACTTTTCAAATTTTAAAGTGTTAACAAAAGGGACTGCACGTTTTCAGTGCTGAAAGCTCTGACTACAATGGCACAAATTTATAAAAATCAAACACAGGCAGAGAATAGCAGGTTAGAGATATGTGACTCTCTTAAACTGCTGGCCTCCTGTACTGGAAATTGAACTTTCTCAGGAAAGCAAGCTGTAAAAAAGAGACTGTTCAGCCGAGTCTGAGTCCGTGTCCATTGTTGATAGATTTAGTTAACCTGCAAGGGAACAACAGTATTGACATATATCACTTTGAAAAATGCCAGCTGAATGAGATATTTTTGTTTCCTGGGTTACGCGGTGAAGCCATGTCATTTGTTCTGATTTTTTTTCTGTCCCCACTAACACACTGTTCCTATATTTTATGATTACGTATTCACTTTCTGAACTACCCTGGGGTTATTGATTAGATTTTTTTTTAATTATTATTTTTCTGTGTGTTTCAAGTTTTCTTTGTGTGTTTCATGAGTGGTTTTTTTGTGTGTTTAATTATTATTTTTTTGTGTGTTTCAAGTTTTTTTGTGTATTTCATGAGTGTTTCAAGCAAGCTACACAAAACTCTCATATTTGTTTCCATTTACATAATTGTTTAGATGAGAAATATAATTAGATGAGTTAAATTCTTCTAATAAAGAGCCTTAAACCTGGCAAACAATTTTTGGTGGGAAGACTTTTGGTTCCATAGCTTTCCTCGGCTGACATCACACATGAGAAAGTGTTGCCCCCAAAGGAGAAAACTAATGAGATTAGTTACATTTGGGTGTTGCCTCAGTGAGTTTTTCCTAAGAATTAATCACTGCCTGGTCCTATGCCTTCTGAGTCTCCCTCCTGGAAGGGTAGTGAATATTAAGGGAAAGAACCTTTAAGTTTTTTAAGTCTTCAGTAAAACTATGGATGCAGCTGCCTGCTGAGGCACCTCGCAATGCAGAGTCAGATCTGGGATTTTAAGATTCGGATCTCTTAAGATTTAGAACATGATCAGAAAACCAGAATGGAATGGACAGTGTCACCACTGCTTTTACTTAGAGCTTGTTTGGTGAGAAGGGTCAGGATCAGGCTTGTCAAGAAATGTTGATGAGAACAAAGCTTTTACAACAGAGATGTTCTCTTTTTCTTTCCTTCTTTTCTTCCATCCCCTACCCATGTAGGAAGCGGAGGTCTGTGTGGACAAAACCTGCACTCACAGCTGTTTGCTGACACCCCTTCAAATTTGTGTGCACAGGGCAGAAATGCTTGAATAATTCAAGGTAGGGCTGGTTAGAGCTGACTTCTGGATACTTGCTTTCTGTGAAAGCCATCTCTTGTTATTTAGAGAGGGAGCTGATAGTGTTGCTAGCAGTTCGGAGCAGCTTTGCTCCCAGGCCAGTGCCAGAAAGCAGATGTGTGATGTGCCATATCCTTAACAGATGGACATGCCATATGCCATTAAAAGTGCTTATCCAATTTTCTCTCACATTGTGGGTGAACAGCATCAAAACCTTAACAGGCAAAAAAAAAAAAAAAAGAAAAAAATAAAGCATTAGTTCCTTGGGGAGGTGAGTAACTCAAAGGAAGATTTCCCAAGTGTCTTCCAGAGTTTTCCTCAGTGTTGAACACTTGTGTGCGTTTCAAGGGTCTGCGTGCCTGAGAGTTTGCTGTCCCCATGTTCCTGGCTGTGGGAAGTGTCCTCTCCTACACACAGTCCTGGGATTACACTAATGCACGTCCAAGTCTGAGCTAATTTACTTTGCCTTTCCCAAGGCAGGCCTGGAGCCAGGCTCACGTGGTCGTGGGGCATCTGGAATGACTTGGCGTACACTGTAGCTCCCATCTTCAGAGAGCAAAGGCAAGGCTTGTACAAATGAACATGGATGTGTAGCTGCACTCCAACTTTCTTACTGGATGGAGTAGAGCAATGTTCAATGGCCCAAGAACAGCTACAGACACGATTTGTGTTGGTTAGATTGTGTTGGTACCCAGCTTGGATGGGACACTTTCAGGCCATACTCCAGAAGGATATAGGTACTGGGGTACTGGACCACTCCGGTGTTTTAGGCTTATACAATTTTAGACCCATGAATAATGCTATGGCATTGTGTGGTTAAGTCATTTGTTGGACTATTGTGTAGGCTCTTTTTAATTCTGAGGAGGAAAAATTATTGTCATACCACTATTTGCTTGTAGTCCTAAACAACAAAGCTGAGATGATACAGTTTTTATCTTTTTAGGGTACGATATGCATCACATAAGGAACTAAACATAGGAAGTAGAATCACTCTGCCAACTCTGGGCTGAAAATGTTTATAATGCAAAAAAGTTGGAATTATACTGATAGAAATAACTTTTATAAAATGTCTTGTGCTTAGGTGACTAGCTTCCTATGAGGAGCATACAGTTTTAATAGAAATGTGCCAGAGCAAGACTGTTTTAAGGCTGACTGGTATACTGGTTTTGGTTTCCCTCTCTCTCTGTAAACTTGCTTTATTCAAATGAATGACTGGGCTTGGCTGCCTGGTGTTTTAGGTGGAGGTGGTACAAAATGGGAGTTGAGGGGAAAGGATGTGTTGAAAGTCTTCATAGGTAACATTTTTTCAGACCTCCAGCAGCTCCTGCAGGTGGCTGTGTTTCTGCCCCAGGTTATTCAGAACGCCTGATGCTGGATTAGGATGAATGGTTTCGATTTGGAGAGTCTGCAGCATAATGAGAGACAATGGCCACAATAAAACCTACATAGATTGAATAATGCAGAGTCAATACACGAATGGAAGTGTGTGACAGGGGTTGCTATGGCATCTCCCTTATTTAATAAAGGAATAAATAAAGGAATGGAAATCTCCATAAATGGTCTGAGCACAAATGAGAACTGCTCCTAACTGTTCTAATATATGCAGTAACATTTTTGAAAAATTAATTATCTTCTTCCTTAAACAAGAATGTTATGTTTTGATCATGGTTAAAATTACTTTAATTTGTCTAAATCTATGCCAATTCCAGTTGAACTCTCACCAAAGCTTCACTTAGGGAGTAGGGAAATTATGAATACAGAGATTTGTATGAGTGTTTTGTTCAAATGCTTTCTGCCATTGTGTGCTGGAAGAGTAAGAGGACAAACATAAACACACCCCAAAACAAAGTTCCTTGGAGGATGTGGGACCTAAATCTGCAAGAACTTGAGCCCTTAGTTTTATTACCAGTCTTGACAAAGAAGGGGCAGTGACAGGATTTACTCTACATCATTGGAGCTGAAAACAGTGCTGGCAGTTCACCTCTGAACCCCAAACCGATTCCCTATTCAGGATGTTCCTGAGCTACAACACCCATGCTCAGATTCCAGATCACATTCTCGTGTGCTTAAAATTGGGTTCTCTAAGGAATTAACAAGATTACACAACTTGGGTGTGGAGAGATGAAAGGACAAGTAAGTTACATGCAATGAATAATTAATCCATGGAGTTAATATCTGGTTTTGCTTGTCAAACATTGATTTTCTCAATTTAGCCTTACTAGCACTTGATAATATCACACATTTGAATAGTTGTGCCCGATTTGAGACTTTCAGAGTATGATGTTTAATTTTGTGCTGTTATTCAAATGGCTTTTTTCTTTATCTTGAATAGGACAGCGCTGAAGTTGTGCATCACATCTTGTAGGTGTTCAGATATGGAATTTATTGTCCACAAATATTTTCTCAGTCACATTTCTTATTGATAAAATCTCATGCAAATGAATATCAAAGGGGCATATTCTGGCAAAAAGTAATACAAAGAACATGTGGGTGAAACTTCTTTAAACGTGTTTCTCTTTCATTTCAAGATTGAGTAGAGGTTTCTCTGTGCTTGAGCATTTGTTACCCCTTAAATTTATAACACCCCCACATCTCCTACTGTTCCTGGAGAGTGTGTCAACCTTTAAATGAATAATTTAGAGCTAACTTAACTTTCCTGAGAACCGGTCTAATGAATAGATGTAAATGATGCCCACTAGTTAACACATTCCAGGGTACTTGGTGAATACATTATCTTTTTTTTTTCTTTTTCTTTTTTTTTTATTTCTGTTTTCCCTGCATGAAACAGTCCTCATTTGTGGAAATATGTTTGCTAGTAAAAATTATCCTTCAAATAATGTATGCAAATAATGTATACCAAATAGTATGTTTTGTGCAAGAGGCCTTCACTCACCTGAGTCACAGGTGAGTTTGTACTTCCAGCAACAACAACAAAGCAAATACCAGAGGACAAATGATGAATGTTTGCTTAGGAGAAAATATCTTTGATTGCAAAATGAGGCATTTTTGTGGGCCTGATTTAAAGCCTGCCACTAATCTGAAAGTCCTTACACGGGTCAGGCAGTTGACAAACACCTTTTCCCCGAGATTTTTGTGAAAAGAGCAAATAGCTTATGGGAATATTTCAAAATAGTCAAAAGTAACAGGTATAGACAAACAAAAATCATTCGAGTTGCTCCATATTTCCTGCTATTTGCCTTAGTTACAACACAGAAAAATAGAGCAAATACATATGAAATACTTAATCTCATGAACCGTGGCCCATGGTTGTAATGCAAGGAGGTTGTGGGGCACACGCTGCACAAACAAACCTCCAGAAGCTTAATAAGGGGATTGCAGGTTTAGTTACTTACAGACAGTGAATTGCTGATGTTAATTAAAAGTATAAATAATTTGCAACAAGAGGAAGAATGGGACTGGGAAAATTATTTGTCCACGTATTGATTGTAAGTGCATTTTTCAAATTCCTTGTGATGTGATAAGTCCCACTGGCAGTAAAAAATTGGGGCCAGATCATTAGCTGAAAAGTCAGTAGCATTTGCACTGAATTCAGAAGGACTGAACAGATTTGCCTCACCAGTAGCTCTGCTCTGTAAATCAACAAGCAAAATTTGACAGCTGAGTGTTTTATTCTCTCTGTTTATATTTACTATATAAACTATACATGAAAATGTTTGCACTTATTCTCTTCCTTGGACTTGCACATCATGCTACCCTATCTATGTTTCTTTGGCATCATGTCACTTTTCAACCAGAATTTAACAAGAAGCTAAAATATGCTTATTAATTTATTTTCATTTGCCCTTTAGGCTGTTTTATTTTTTTTATTTATTTATTTTTTTGCCTTTTAGCATGAAGACATTTAAACATTTTGACCAAAAATATATAGTAGAAAGGTTTGTACAGTAGGAAAGTTTATGGCCATCCTCTTTTGAAAAGGGATTTTACATACGCCTCGGGAAGGGACAAATAAACAACTATGTTCACTACAATATCACTTCATGCAACTTTCTCTTGCCACTAGTTAGGCCTTAGTACACTTAGAAGGTTGCTCTTCTAATTTGAACTGTGTGAGACTTTGGCTGGAGGCTACTTCTGTGTCCCAGTGATAAAAGAAGACATAAAACAAGCTGGTGCCTGATCATTCTCCCTGGCCGTCAGTGAATCATGTTTAATAGCATCTCCATTGCAGTTTTGGCCAATTTGCTTGCAATGGCATCCTTTTCCATGGGCTTACTGCTCAGCAGGCCCTGAAGCAATCTATGAATAACTTCCCAACAGATGCTGTTTATGAATTGAAGCAAATGGCTTCCCTGTTTCTCTTTTTTCTCACTTCAATAATTTTCAGTTACATTACGATGAATATTTATAGTCCTATAGCAGTGCATAAAAATGGGAACAAGCAGACCTGTGCATTGTTTCATACGTGAATGCTGTTCTAATGGGTTTTGGCTCAATGGTTTTAATAATGTTGTGTTGATGGACTGAAAAGAGAATGCAAATTGTAGATCAGTCACTTCCATTCACTGTTTTAGCAGACTGGGCATTGACGGAAGACTATATTAGGAGCATGTGTAGTGCACCTTATCTTCTGGAAATAATACACCCTCCTAATACAAGCCTACAATACCTTTCTGCTCAGCTTTATTTCCTATGAGTGATTCCAAATACATTGCTAAACACAGGATCTTACACTACTGCAGCTTGTACTAGGTTTATCAGGGTCTGGCTAAAATATCATGTGTTTTAGAACAAAATTAACGTTTAGGGGTAGAAGGTAGCCAATGTTACAAGTGTGTCATTTCTATGAATTGGGATGGAACAACTGATTTGTGATAAGCTGTCTTTCTTTAGCAGAACAGCGCAAAATTCTTGTTCAATCCTAAAAAGGCCACTTTACAACATTTTATAATTTTACAACAGCTCTTTAATGTTGTTTTGCCAAGAAAAGTGATGAGATTTACAACTGTATGTGTTTATTGAGTTTTTTCCAAGGGAAATGTTCTCAACACTGCTCCATTCATCTTCAAATGTCTGATCTGCTTGTCATTTCTATTAAACAATGGAGGCTAAAGAAATAATGCTTTTACTATCACAGTAATTCCGAGATTATTAAACCCATTAAATTACTGGATACACTTGTACAAATACATCGTGCAGACATATATACTACATGCTAATGTATATTTAAATACAGAACGTGTTAAATCATTCAATTTTCCATTGCTTTATAATAAATTCATTTATACTATAAAAGAAATAGGAAATATGAATGACCACATGCACTATTCATACTGCACATCCTTAATACAACATTTTATTCCCTGGTACTGAATGTGGAAGCAGGTAACAATCTGACCAATTTCTTGTATCCTAATGAGATGGCACTCATGTATTACAACTGTTAAAATCTGTCGTAAATAGGGTGCACTGAATAAATACGACTGTTGGGCCTATTAAACTCAGACTGTGTGGTTTCATCACTGTGGGCTCCCCATAAATGAATAAAAAGCATATACCATGTTAACTTATATTGTCAATTGCCATCTTAGGAAAGTAAACTCAGACATGCACTCTGTCCTGAGTTCTAGGCCATTAAGTAGCAAAATAAACTTCTACTTCTTTAACGTTCTGAAGTCTCTTCTAAAAGGCACATAAAATGGAAGGTTGGCATTTCTAATTCACAGGATAATGTGATGTTTGAAAATGTGTATTTGTTCCATTTCTCATCAAATCAATAAGCTGGCACGCTGGATTACTGAGATGGTGGAATTTGGCCATCAGGGTGAGGTCTGGCTCCCCACACTGGGTGGTGGGCTCAGGCTCTTGGCCACCAGGAGCATTTGGCTACAGCCTTCCCTTTCCAGCTCCTGACCCGCTCTTCTCTTCTTCTCTAGGCAGTGCCATCTGCTACAATTGCTGTATGAGCTCTTGGCACTTCTTTTCTGCTCCTTTTCCGCCAGGAGAGTGCAGTGTACCTGTGTCTTTCTCACACCTTTGTGATGCTTTTTCTGGCCTCCTGTAAGTGAAGTCCTACATACTGTATAGAATCATAAACGAGTCCTTCCCTTGAGACTAGATCAAATTAAGAAAGGCAACAAAACCACAGTGACAGAAAGGCCTAATTTGAAATTTTTAGCATCTTTTAAGAGTGAAAAAAATGCATTTAAGTGTTGAGCAGATATTCAGAAAAATGTCTTCTCCCTGTCAGTCATACACAATGCTTCTTTATTTAATTATTCCATATAACTTATCTTCACAGTTCCTTCTACAGCTCATTTCCACAGCTCCCTGCTTCTTGGACAGGTTATTGATCTAACGTGTACAGAGAAGGTTTTTTGAAGGCAGTCTTTTAATAATAACCACCTATGCACAAAATCAAGGAGCTCTTTAATGTAGGCAGTGGTAGAAATTTGATCAATGTGGGCATTACAACATTAGGCTTTGAATTAATTTTTTCAGCTTACAATTTTGGTCGCTTTGACATCACTTCAATATCTGTTATTTTCAGAATTTTATCATGTAGGAAACATTATCTTCATACATCACCATCAGCTAAGAAATTTTGCTGGAGAAGGAAGCAAAGTAAGTGGTGTGAACAATTTTCCACTGGAAGTTGGCAACTGAACTAGATACTAGCCCTAGTTTCCAGCTCCCACAACAGTGATTTAATACCTCAAAAATCCACAGAGAAAGCAGCGAAAAAGCTCTGTCCAAAACATTTGGCAAAAAAAGCTTATAATGTGTTACAGAAGCATCACTCAAATGGGCAGTGGGATACAGAGGTTAGCTATGCTTAAAGCAGAGTTTGGGTCTACATCTGAGATATGTTTGATGTGTGTTTTTTGTTTGTTTGTTTGTTTGTTTGTTTTTTCATTTTACCAGAGATTTTGACTGCTGAGGACTATTGCCATTAGTTAAATCTTCATTAAAAAAAACAAGTGTCGTATTTTTTTTAACCACTGGACGAAGATCAATGCTCTAGACCCAATACTCCTTCTTTGTTAACCTCAATTACGAGGGGTAAATAGATGCTTTCTCAGGTTAAACATAAAGAATTGATTTTTTTTCAAAACAAACACCTGAAGCAACATCTAGACAGTGAACTGTCAGGGTCACGCACTAGCACGTTTCAGATCACACACTGGTCAGCCTCCCGCTGGTCCTTGGGGACTATTGCTGCTGGCTGCAAACACCCTTCAGTAATGGTAATAACGGAGCAGGCAGTGAGTCTGCAGAGATGCCAAGGAGACAGTGTTCTTTCCAGCAGGAGAAAATGTGTATACAAATGCATATATATTCCTTCAAAGGCGTTTAATGGTTCGCATGTAGTTGTGAACAGTTCTAAAGCTTAGTGTTTCTAATGAGTTGTTTATTACTGTGGACCTTCAATTTGCCACCCACTAGCAAGCTATAAATATTGGTCCTCTATAAATTATTAATAAAATCAACATCTTTTATCACTTTCTTTCCTGACATAAACTGTTTTGAGCTTTAAGTCCTACAGATGCTTTTAAACCTCCCCACCCTCGTACACATGAAGGAAATATTTGCTTTTATGCAACTGTGGAAGTGATTTTGGTGTGGCCAGAGTAAATTTCCTCTGACTTTTTACAGTGGATACCAGTAACCAAAGTGGCTTTGTTATTGCCTAATAAAAGGCTAGCATGCTTTACCTTTAAAAAAACATCTCTTTCCTATCATCCTGTTCATCTCAGACCTGTTTTGTGATATAGTTAATTATTTTTCTCATAGACAAAATAAACCCCGTTAGTACTAAACAGAGAGATTCAGATCAAGGGCTCACAAAGACTTGATTCTCAATGTTAACATTATCATGTGAGCATGAATTTATCAATTTGGGATTAAAAAGTAGTCACCAAAAATGTTTTAGGGCCATGATTCATAGTCAAACCAAAATATTAGAATGTTTATTTTATTCCATAGAAAAAGCAGATGTCTTTATCTTAATTCTATGGGAATTATGCTGGAAAATAAAAAGGTGTATGTCTTTAACAAAGCTAAATTTGAACCATCACATGTGATCATTTCACCTCTTTTTTTTTTTCTTCTTTTTTTTTCCTTTCTCAGTGTGACGTTACTCAGACAAAAATAGCAGGATAATATCACAGATGTTCTTTTACACCAATCACCAGTTATTGCTTATCCAAATGATGTTTTAATACAAACACACAACTGATCATTCTGGTTTATTGCTGTCAAAATTTTGTTTCAGATTTAATAAATGGAGAAGTGTGAGCAGATGTGTCATTGACAGCTTGCTTCCTTCTCTGAGCTCCATGGCAAGCCAGAGGATGTCAGTCACATCTGCATTTTTAGAATATCTAATTCTGCTCCTTTTTCACCCAGTCTGGCACTCCCCAGTTAGCTGTTAGGGCCGGTGCAAAGGGGCTGTGGTTGTGCATGGCATCTGGAAAGCTACCGCAAGCCTGGAGCTGTGCAAGCAGTCAGCACCCATCGCTACCTCCTGGAACTGCAGGTATCTCACTGGCTTCTTGGAGAGCATTGGGAAAACTCATTTTTCCAGCCACAGGTGATCCCTGAAAACCTTAGCTATGTCTGCATTTATCCCATTTATTTTCAAGGTATTTGACATCATACTGCACCGTCTCTGACTGCTGCACAACTGTGGTTACAGACCCAGCTGTGCTCTGGTAAAGCCCATGATAAGACTGGTTGCCAAAATTAGATCTGCAGCCCCTGGGATGTCTGGGCCATCACAGGAAAGGCATTTCTTATCTGGTAGGGGAATTTCAAGGGCTATTGCAATGTGGAGGGGGAGTTGGACAGGAAAGTCGGCTAGATCCTAATGAGGATCCCATAATCTGATGAAATGGGTAGCTGATGTTTCTGGGAACAAGGCTGAGAGAAATCCCAAGGAAGAAATTGTCCTGCTATAATAACAGCTGAGGCCATAAAACACTGAAATAAATAAAACTTGTAAACATAAATTGAAAAAATTAGTTCCTCAATTACAGTTTTTATGTGATTTATGTCTTTAATTTATTTAAATCAGTGACCCTTTGAATGCAGACACAAATTAGAAGTTCAGCAAAAATTTCAACCGCCATAAGGAAATACAGAGTTTTTATTTTCTCTTCTCCTGTGGCTGCCTCTCCATGTTACATGAATTTATCTCAAAATGTAGCACAATGAGGAATCATCTTCCCAGAGGATTATTGATCTGTGATTTGGGTAGCAGGCTCAATACTCTATAGACACAGAAGTGAAAGAGACAATTTTCTCCCTCTCGCACCCAAATTTTCTGGGAGAGTATTTGGTTTCAGTTACATAAGTTCATGGCAGTTCTGTGACCAAATATATGCCACATATTACTTAGGGGATTTTTCAACAAACCAAGAATGAGTCAGTATCCTTGTATTAATCAGATGGTCATGGTTTGAAAGCTGCTGATATCCGTGTCACATGGCCCAAAGGGGTCCACAAACAGCAAGCCTGCTCTGCAAGTTACTGAAGGGATTTTTTATTTCATTTATTTCATTTTATTTTTTTATC
Source organism: Anser cygnoides (assembly GCF_040182565.1). NCBI lineage: Eukaryota > Metazoa > Chordata > Aves > Anseriformes > Anatidae > Anser > Anser cygnoides. The sequence continues at coordinate 8,118,212 of NC_089882.1, read as the reverse complement.
CTTCTCATTGGTTACAGCGGGATTTGGTTCAAGCTCAATAAATTCAACAACAAATATTGGATCTTCAGCTGGTGTAAATTTCACACATTGCTACAAAAGCAGCCGCTGCCTTTCACGGTGGGAATTTTCCTGGTATCTTGGGTATACATATTTTGCAAGTGATGGACTGTCCACCTCTATAACTTTGAAAAAGATGTTTTCCATGCTTTCCATGCTAGTGTCCATACTGTGAGTAGTACTTTTCTCCTCCTTTTTATTCTCTTTGTTGTTGATCAGTAAAATGATTATTTGTACAGACATTTTCCAGAAATACATGACCAAATTATGCCTGCAGCATTTGAGAAAAATTTGGTCCATGTGCCAGGACGAGGCCAAAAACGCACAGCACAAGATGTGTTTGATTTTCTTGTAGGAAATCATAGTATTTACAACAATCTGGCCCTCCCTGCCAAAATAATCCAACCCTCTTTCAATATTTGCCAGGAAAGCTAGACCAATATATCAATCTTTAATTATAGAAAACCATGTCTGAGTACAGGAAAAAGGGAAGTTTTAATTCTCTTCAAGGCATTGATTTCTTTTGCAGCCTCTGAGAAGTCAATCAACCTGCTTGACCCTGTGGTGGCCACTTATTCGTAATATAGGTGATGCAGGAAGGGCTGATGGGGGCAAAGTTTATATGTGGGTTGTCCATGGCTTGAATGAAGTGCCTCTATGAGGGACTGACTTAATAAAAAGCCAGCTCATCTTTGCAGGCTTGGAATTGTGCAAAAACTACTCAGAAAAGCTCTCTTATTTTACACAGAAGTGATTCGTTCAACTCACAAGCATATTTCTTCCTTAGGAAGATATCTTTAGGATTAGGCTCTCTGAAGTGCAACAAAGACAAGTTGCAGTTTCTAAAGGCTCTGACATATGTAAAAGCTTTTTCTGAAATTTGGCCATTTAAATTATTTTAAAAGTGTTTTTGTTAACAAATTGAACCACAAATACGAGCTAATGGCATCCAAATATTTGGTTTTGCTCCACAGTGATTACCTTATTACATTATCTATGTCAAGGAAAAGCTCTCATGTTCATGATGCATATTTTCTGCACGTGATTCCCGATAGCTGTGCAGTTAAGAGGCTTCTGAGGGCCCATCCAGCGCCGCTCTCTGCTCTTCTGTGGTGGCCACAGAAATTTCTTCCTCTTCATGACAGGAAAAAGTAGAATGAAACTATGATGATTTCTGAAAGATGAGGATCAGTAGCTACTACCTGTTGTACCCTGCCAAGACATATGGTTTACGAGTGGCACCCTGCTGGTCTGGGTGTATTTGATCTGCATCAGGCATTGATGCTCACTACATTTGTGTCTCATTGACAGGATTCCCTGGCAGAGAAAGTATGCCAGGTTTTGCTGAGTCCTGGGAAGATAGATGATACCAGTTGTCCTGGTTCATCAGTACAATGTCAGGTCCAGAGGAGTACAAGCCAGAGGTATCCATGATCTATTCTTGGTAAAATCAAGCCCCACTCAACCTATCTAACGCAATTACGAATGTGTAGGTTGATTTTATACCAGGTCAGCTCTTTACATTTTGCAGGTGTGACTTAATATACAGACTTCAGAAGCTGAATTTGCAATACCATCTAACCGCAGCTCCAAGAAGAGTTTGTAATCCTCTCCCCGTGTCATCTCTATTGACCTCAAAATGAAACTCTCTTTTGCCATACTTTGTGGATTATGGAGCCCTCTAATGTCAGGAAGCTGCACTGGGTGAAATGTGTCCTCTCCTCTGAGTTCATTCAAGTTGTGGATACTGTCAGATTCATTACTCTGCTTTGAGACACAGGATAGTGTACTTTATGAATGACAGACATGTATTATGTATGCTAGCACACTTCCAAATTGTGCTCCTGTTTACACTCTGAAATCTGCTGACTACAGTGGTACATAATCAGGACAGAACTCATCATTGTTTCTTTAGGAAACTCATATTTTTCTTGTTAGAGATGTTTTTGCTGCAGTAGCGACATACGTAGCTCCGTCAAGTTCTGATCAGAAAATGAAGTAAATAAGCAGTTGCATTACAATTTCCTTCTCAGAACAAATACAAAGCAGATTTCTGGAAACATGCAGTAAGTTAAAATTAGAAATAAAATCCTGCCAAACCCTTAAAGCTGGGCAAAATATGTTACCAAAGAAACCAAAAATACAAAAAGAGAGCCATGTCACTGAACCTCAGACATTGCCCTCTTGCTAAAAGCCAAAGTAATCTATATTAATGGAGAGCTTAGCATGTAGCAATGACAAAATCTGTATTAAATGGCATAAAAAGCCAGTCTAATTTTCCATGACCCTACATAAGCCTAGTTATACTCATTAGTGTCTACACAAATTTGTTAAACCTTCTTAGCATTGAGAAAACATGACTTCTTTCAATTTGGATTTGTTTGCAGCTAAAACTTTCAAACGCTATGGCTTTCATGAGGGTGACAATAACTTATATTTGAGGATTAAGGAAACACATTATGTATTCCACATCTCAATCAAAGTAACTAAACATTGTGACCTACCACCTTTCCCAAAGCAATCAAATGGCAAATCTCTGCCCTTTAAAGTAAACAGGCTTTCCTGTAAGAGAACCATTTTGAATTTCATAATCAAGTGAAAAATTAGATGAACGCAAGTGGGGTTATGAGTTGATGCAGTTTGATTGTAACACGAGGGCCATTAATAGTTATTAATGATAAGTGGGATAAACTGTCAGATATCATCCATGTGTAACTAGGTAGACATGAACGAATGATTAATAAAGGTGTCCTAAAGAAAAAGAATCCTTGGCTGAGACTTTAGTGAACTTGTAAGCTAGGAGAACAGATACAATAAAATGCTGAAACAAGGCATAAGTTTTAATTTTGGATATATTTTATTTGAGTACAGACCCCATCAGCAAGCAATGGCCTGCCATGGAAACAGCAAAGTTACAGATTTTAGAAGTCAGTCACATAGAAGTGCCCCTTTTCGCTCAGAAGCCTTTATCCACCCCTGACTAATTTCATTATGCTGCTCAAGCTGACATACTGATTAAAAGAAAGTCATTCCATTTACTGTTCCTTTTAATCATTAGGTAAACATAATACAGAGTGCCTGGTACATTTGGTAAATACGAAGTAGATCAGTTATTACTCCTCAGGTGCTGATAGCACTATCACACTGGGTTATCTCCAGTGTTATCAACACCCCATTCTGCCATATAGCAACTTCTCGAAATTTCAGCATTGTACACAAGAGGCCTTTGGGTATTTGCTTTTCTCTTTTTCAAATATACGTAATCACTCAGTAATACCAGGATGGTTAAATTATCCGTACAGCCAAATGACTTTGAATTAGATTTCTTCCTTAACTACATCAATGCCCCATATGCCACTGATATCTGTAGAACTGAGACAACAATAATTTCCTCTGCTGGGGCCATGTTCTGCACCCATCTCCAGGCTAAGGTGGCTCTGATGCACAAAGCCCCTCAGTAGCTCTTGCAGCTGCTCGCAGAGTACGTGCTGCTCCAGATGAAGAGACGTCCAAGTCTGCCCACGCTGGTGCCAGAGTCCTCTCCTACGTCAATGCTGTCACCCCTTAACGAAGAAGGACATTTTCAAATAACCTGCATGACACTGTTTTCAAGGCTAGTGAAGGCATTGCAACAGAAGGGTGGGATTTTCAAAATGCTGATGTAGATCTCGTTCTTCTTAAGCAATGGGAGCTTCACTATTGATTTCTGTGAGAGTGGAATTGGTGTACAGCTTTCCAAACCTCTTCTCTGCAAAAAAATGCAGAACATATTTTAAACTTGAGGGATGATGTAATGTGGATAAGTGAAGCCAAGCTGGAACACTGATGGGCCTCCTTCATCCTTTTATCCCTCTTTTGGCCATGCAGAGCCACTTCTTTTCTTGCATTGGCACTGGCAATATCTGAACCTGCAAACATAAGGAAATCAGTGGATAGGGTGCACAGAGATGGGAGGGGTAGGTATAGCACAGGCAGCAGTTTACCAGCATGTAGCTGATCCTTTCCCTCATTTCCACACAAATATGGAGCCATGCTCTGCTGTCTTGCAGGGGTACCACACAGAAAGATATATGTCTAATTCCTGGTTAACTCTACTAAGAAGGATGTTATATCATTCTGCAAGAAACAGTCTCCAAACTTTCTTGGGTAGGGGTTTTGAAAATCTCTAACTTGCAAATTATTTGTTTTCAGGCAATTCCCATCATCTTTATTATTACAACTGCTATTACTATTATTGGCATTTTTGACCATAGTTGCACATGCATTTTTCACAGAGTAAGGGTAAAACAGGAACCCAATTAATTTTTCCAATTCTAGTCTCACAACTACAAAAACAAAAACAAACAAACAAAAAAAACAGAGGTTGTCACCAGCCTGCCTATTATTTTGTTTGCTGCATAGTCCTTTGCCTCCTGAACAGTTGCAACAAGATGAGCATATATGTTGTCATTTCTCTTTGTTTTCTCTTTGCAAGATGCTGATGGCTCGTTGCAGACTGGAGAAGGTTCCCGGCATGGCAGCTGTCTGGACAAACTGCAGGAGCAGGTTAGCTGGGAGTAAAACCTTCCAGAGACACAGGTTTAATACTGTTTGCATGGCTTTCCCTCTTTGGTTTGCAATCACTCTGACTTCAAAGAAGTGTTTTATGGGTTCCTACAGTCAGAACATTGCAGAGAAAACTATTCGTTCATTCTTTCCTTCAGCTACTCCCAGGAACAGCCTGAAAACAGTTGGTAAAGGGGAGGCGTTTTACCTTTCTGAGTCCCTTAAAGCAGCAATATCTTGCAAGACTGGAGGACAATTACAGGTGCCATGATTTTTTTGCTATCATCCTTCCTAGTTTGTCTATTCCAGTTTAATATATTCTCACAGCTATGATTTTCCGTGGGCATAATTAATATTTTGCCTTCTGAATGCAGCAAGATAAATTTGCTGGTCTGTTTAGAGGCTGAGCCAAAATGCACTGTTTCTCACTTGGTAACATTTTAATATTCTCAGAGAGCACTGATCTATTTGTTAAAATTTTGTTCAAATAGAACAGCAGCCAAAACCGATATGTGCCTTTTCACATGAATCTTTCCAATGTCCTTGTTTCAGGTATGAATTTTCTTCAGGGGCTGTTTATTTACTCTATTATTATTATTAAGGACATTGCAGATGGAGAAAAATAAAGGCAAGCAGGCAAACCTGTACATTGCTGAGATTCTCACCCAAATAGCTACATACAGTGACATGTAGAGTTTGCTGTGAGCATAAAAGTCTGGTCATGAACAATGACTGAACTCTCACTGTCTCCAGGAACATCAGCATCTCCTCCAGTGTCTCTCTCATAAGACCAGATGTTCTCATTCCTTTGTCTGAATCTTTTCTTCTAAATAACTCATTCTCAACACTCTCTGATTTCAACCTTATTAAGAACTTTATTCATTTTCCCCCTTCCACTAAAGAATAACATATCTTTAAAATGAACTATGAATTCTACAGAAATATCCTGGTTTAGACAAAACAATTGTTGAGTAGCTAGATATTATTGTCAAAAAGACAGTAAGATCATGGCATTACTTTTATATCAGTGCTGACAAAATTTAGCCTTCAGGCTCATGTCTGAATCTCTTGTTTGCTTGATTTATTGCAGATTTTTCTCTTATCAGGTGAATAGTTTGATCATTTGATTTTATTGTTGGTTTCTTTCCAGGTGCCAGAAGTAGCGAGTATTTAAATATATGTCCAACGTGGAGCAGGAAATTGAAAATTGATTCTCTACAGCATTTATCTGAGATGTGGTTCAAGTTCTTCAAGTCAGCCAAAGCAAAGAGCTTCTACTCTCAGTGGAATGCCAGCTTGGCAGACAGTCTGGAGTTGATTCGGTGGCATCTTTGAAGAGAAATTCAGAAATTGTGTATTTTTTAAACAAGTTTCCTAAATAAGCATGGAAGGTAAAAAAGACTCCAAGAAGGATTTTTAATTACCTATGTAATGTTCAGGCACCTTTTAGTGGAGACAGAGGTGATGAGCTGGCAAATATGATTGATGATCAGATTACAACTCCTAATGATTTTCTTTAGCTGTGCTGTGGAGTGACTGCAGGCTCTGACACAGATCAGCCTTCTTGTGCTAGCTCTCATACACGTAGACATAAAGGAGGTGGCTTCTGCCCAAAGCATTAACCCACAGACTGCAATAGCAGCAAGCTTGGAGAGGACCAAAAGCTAAGAAGACAAAAGGTGACAGCCCGTTGCTGGAGCCTGAATATCCTCTGACACAGACGCCTGGTGTGTGGGTGGCTGTTCCCACAAGCACACAACCGCTGCACACTGGTGGCTCAGCCTCTGCCATGGAAGCACATTTACTCTCCTTCAGCTTTCCAACCAGTTCCCAAGGTTGCTGAGTACAGCTGCAGCACACGAGTGCACTCCAGGAAAGCTAAGTGCCTACTGTGAAAGTAAGTGGCAAGACATAAAGTCATATTTTCACTAATGTTTCCATGAATTTGATATAGTAACAGGGGTGTACTGATTTGAAACGGTAACCTTTGTCACTCTGAGTCCTCTATAAACGAGTGGTTAAAATGGCACTTGAGTGTTACACAGTTTAGTGATGCTTTTCTCAGCAAAATCAATGAAACTGGTCTTGGGAAAAATGTTTGCAAGAATATAAAAGTGACTTAGACAATTCCATGCCTAAGCTTGAGTTTGGTAGAGCAGCACCTTCAGTGGTGGCCCATAAAACGCTGTTTGGAGTCCAGGAGCTGTGATGTGCGAGGCATCTCTAACCCTCTTTTACGCTCCAGCAGGAGAGAGAGTGCAATAATGATTCACTGTTACAGGCCAGCTCAATACAGATTGATTTGGGTTCCATGTCTTTTTGTTTAAAATGTATTTCCACACAAATGGGTCTGGTATGTTCAAACTTCCTAAATAATAACTCCAACAAAATTCTGCAATAAATAATTTTAAATTACCCTAAAAAATCTATTGGAATTAGAAATAAATCAGCAGATTCTCTGTTCAGCAGGAGCAATAAATCCTTCTACTATCACAGCATACACTGTTTACATTTGCCTAGGGGCTCTAAAACATTATGAGATGAAAAGATTTTCCTGTTCCTTGGTGTCTGGCTGCCATAGAATTTAAGTGTTTCATGAATTTAATTGTGAAGCGGAGAGTTTAACATCTTTCAGTCCCCTGTGGGAAGTGGAAGGAGGAGTCAAACACATATTATGCTGCCCCTCCAAATTATTCATATTTAAAATTTTGCTATGATGACTCTATCAGGTGAGATTCAGAAGGCCATCAAATGATCCTAAGTCCATTAGAGAGTAAGCTGTCAGAAGAAGGCTTTGGAATCATAAGTAGGACCTAGTTTTCTGCTTGTGGTGGAATTTCATCCCAGGTTGCAAAAATATCTTTATTTACGCAACATTAAGCTAATTTTTATCATTTTCCTGAAAATCTGTTAGTTGCTTTCATGCCCTCTGAAAGGTATCATATTTCATGGCATGAGAATTCATCTGTCATACTTTGGAGAGAGAGTTTATATCTCCAGCAACTAAAAGCTTGTAAAAAAAAAAAAAAAAGGCAGTTGCAGTCTTTTGCTGGAGCATAGGTAGAAGAAACAAAAATTACTGTTGTTGCTTAGATGTAAAAATATATATATATATTTTTTCAATTGAAAAGACTGTTCTGGTTTACCTTGATTACTGGAGCCAAGGAAAACATATAGCCTAAGTCTGACATACCATTTTTGTCCAATTTAGAGAATGAGAGAGAATTGCTGTACAAGCTGGAAAAAGAAGCAAAACTACTAGTTGAACCTCTTTAAAACATATACCTCTTTTTATTTTCATTTTTCAATCTCTGTTTCTTTATCTCAGTTCTCTTTTATTCATTTTCATGTTTTGCAAGCAATATGAGAAAGATTTCTGTGCCATTGTGTATGCTTACTTATTCTGACTTCTCTTCTTGGCGCACAGAATTCAGTGTGACACGAAAAACAATTTGATGTACAGAGCCTACAATGCCAACAAAATCTAGTATTTTATTCCAAAGTAAATGACAACAAAATCTTTGAAAACCTGAGAAGAAGGTGGGATAGTAAAAGGGATGTGTGGGAGAAGAAGAATATAAAAAAAGGATCAAAGCAGATAAATTTCAGCTGGCAAGTGATAACATACTCCTCAGTTTCCTACAGTTAAATTTGTAGCTTCCAGTATATTTTAGTGACGGATCCCGCATAGCAAACTTAACTGAAATTATCCATTATAAATTTGTTTCCAAACAAAAAACAAACAAACAAACAAAGAATTAAATATCATCTTATAAATTTTGCAGATGTGCTTGGGAGTGAAGCAAAATCAGCAGTCAGACAAAGAGCACTGTTGACAAATTCAGTGAAGTACAAAATCAGTCAAGTATAATGTTCATCATTCCTTATTTGCTATGATAATTAGTTCCCGACATTCTGCACTGTGATGTGCATGCTTGCTTTGTTCAAGATGTTACCCACATTATATCTTTGGGTGTTGTCTTCTTTCTTTGCCACCAACTCAATACACATGCTTTTGGTATACATACACAGAAAATGGGTGCTTCAAAACTTCCTGATCAGCCCCACACCTCTCCACATGCATACCAAATGACACGGAGACAAATGAATTTTCTTCCAGGGACACAACTGTGTGAAGCATTGCTTTGGTTCATTAAAACAACTGCCTGGATACCCACTCAATAAACGTTCTTTATCACTGAAAATTAGCAGTGATGTGGATGTGTCTCTCGAACTTTGTTGCTACAGTCGGGGTTACAAATGGCACAATCTGAGCATTGGGAATTGGAAGAAATAAAAGAGTAAATCTGAAAACAGAACAGACTGGAGGCTGGAGCACTCCTGCATCTCTCTTAGGGTAGAACTGTGCATTAGCAGATGGCAGCCTAAAAACAATATGCGCTGAGAGAGCTTGAGATGTATGGCAAGATTTTCAACACCTACGCAAACGTTCAAAAGAGTATTGTCTGTCAGGGGTGGTGGAGCAATTTACAAGTTGCTTTTGTGTGGATTTCTGAAGCTATTATCTACATACGATCAGCTAGGAAATGTTGGAGGCAAATTCAAGGCAAATTTTTACAAAATGGAATACGAGAACTAGTCACAATATTAATCCATATGTTTTGATGTGAGCATTGTAAAACTTATACAAAGCAGCCCAGACCCTTCTTATTGGTAGATCATGTAGCTAGGTTGCTTGTGCGAGGCAGCAGAAAATTGCAACTGAAGAGCAAATCGTGATCTTGCCATCTGCCTGGAAGGAATTATTATATAGGGTTGGCTGTCAATCAACCAACCTGTTTTGGAGCAAAGGCAGAACAGTATATGATTTTTTCCATGCTCATTTCATGCACTAATTCCTTACTCAGAAACTCCCCATTTCCAGCAGTTCAGTACACGGGGCTCTGGCTGCGGCGCTCTGCCCAGCTCTGCAAACAAGTAGATGAGATGTGGAAGGGAGTGCTTGGAGTATTTTTCTTAAATAATGACAAAGCCCATAGCAGTGACAGCGAATTAAATCATAAGGTATCGTGTTCTTCAAAGCAATGGCATCAGGGATGCACTGGCTGCTGTATATCACATACTCATGCTGATTCTCACTTTTTCTTGTTCCAGTGGGAGAACTTTCCCCAGCCTCTTTTTTTCCTCTCCTTAATGGAGTCTTTTGTGTTGCTTTCAAATTTTTTTCTTTTTTCTTTTTTTCCCTCTTTTTCTTTATCATTTTATTTTTCCCCCCCCCCTTTTTTTTTCTTTCCCTGAACATAGATTGTCCCTGTATGCCTGCTTTATCTTTCCAAGGATTTTCCCCCAAACTCTAGGCTATAGTATCACACACTGTATGTTTTTTTTTTGTTTTTGTTTTTTAATCCATAACCAAAATTGCCTTGTGCAGCACCTCTAATCTGAGGCACTCCAAGCATGCTAAAAGAGTTGTATGGAAGCCACTCCACGTCCCTTCAAAATTAAAGATATTTCTTAAGTAATAAACCTAAACATATTTTAAGATCAAATAGTGAATCCCTCATAAGTGTTCATGCTACAGGGAGCAGGTAGCAAAGAAACCTCTCAATTTGTTAATGTTTTTTTCCACCATTGGCTTGCTTGGTGGTAAATTGGAAGCAAATACACAAATTTGCAAATAAGCTGTTTGGTCAATGCCCTGGTACAGCACAAGACCTGACATTCCCTCTGCAGCTGGGGCCAACGCAGAGTAAATTGACTTTAAGTGCTATTTTCAGGGTAGCACCTGGAGTTATAAAGACCAGAAGTGCAACGCTGCAGAGCTGAATTGGCTCCTTGGATCTATCTTTTGCAGAGGTACCAGCCAAATCTTTCTTTCTGAAATAAGATGTTTCTGAGTGCAGATGCTGGGTTGGGCAAAGACACACATTTAGTGTGTGCTGGAGCACACAGGGGTGGTGCCTGGAGGTACTGTGCAGCAAGGAAGGGCATTGAGCTGGTAGCGTGCCTCTACGCAGTGCTCCCTATCACACAGCACAACCATCCTGGCTTCCTTCCCAAATCAGCCTGGTCATGTCTTATCACAGAGACTTACTGTAACCAAAGAAATACTGTGTATCTGGTAGCTTTATGAGCTTCCAGAATGGCTTACACCTGTGTCAGTTTGTGGCCCCTTCAAAGTGATCCCAGGTGGCCTGAGCTTATAAAGGTTCCCCTCACCACACATGAGGAAGGAGGTGTGAGGAGTAGAGGTAAGTTAAGGAGTTTGCTCCAGAAGTAAGGTTAAAAAAAAAAAAAAGTCACAAATTTATTTAAAGAAGTCTGTGAGTTAGGGGGAAGCAGAAATGAAAGCTAAACCTTTCTGAGAGGTCAGACCTGGATATTTCAAGGTGGGGGCTTGGGGGTAGGCGTTTGGGGCTGAAGGAGCGCATTCCTGGTTAAACTGAAAATGTGCGCTTTGAGCTTTCACTGTGTGTTGGGGCAGCTCTTTCTCTTCCCGATGCTGTGCTGGGAGGGACTAGTAGTGTCTGGGAAAGGGCTGATGCATTTTTGAACTGTGGTCAGTGTGCAGGCCTTTCTGCTCCTGGCTGCTTCTCCCGCTGCCTTCCTGGGCCTAGCTGGAGGCCTGCTGATGGGGCTGAGGGAGCGCAGGGAAGGAGGTGGGCTTCTGGCTGCAGCACCTGAGGAGAAACCCACTTCCCCGGCAGCCCTATTTCTGCCTTTCTGAAAGACAAGAACTATGACAGAAGAGGCTTATCTTAACTGCTGCTTTCATTACTTGGAGATAATGGAGCCCTATTGTTTGTTAAGTTTAATTTAAAGCTGGGAACACAGCAAGGCTAGAGGGAATGAAGGCAGCCCAGTGACCATGTCTGAGCTCTCCTCAGTGAATTTGCCTGCCAGCATATCTCAATTGCTTTGTCTTTGTTGGATTTCTTTTATTTATGTTGTGAATTTTGAAAGCACTTGTACCTTCATGTAAAAATTGACTTTTTAGCAGCAGAAGTAAATGCTAAACCTGTGCCTGGGGACAGATATTTGACATCCTGAAACTGATTAATCCAATATCAAGTGTCCTCTCTGACTACAGATACACTAGTTTTCAGTTCATGCACCATGGCCCCTGATTTGTCTGCTGTAGGTGGGTCTTGGATGGAATGTGGGTCTAGCTGTTCCAGAAGGACAACCACAGACTAACACCAGTAAGAGTTCCTTCTGAAACTAGGGGTATTTCAAAAGTATTTCGTTTAATGGATTCAACTGTGCTAACAGAAGAATGCATGGGATGAAGGCTCTTGAGTTTGTGCCACGCAGAAGCTGAGAATCAATGAGAAGAGTTTCTGAATTTCAGATCAGGATGATCTCTCCAGCTGATGTATAGCTGATAAAGAATAACAATATCATTACTTGACAAGAACACCATGACCAGCATCACTCTAAGGCTGTTTTAACTTAGATTTCTTTGGTTTCTTGGGCATCTCTGAAATGAAACTAAATAAAAATCATCTCCGTTATACAGAGCCTACGTTCACCTGCCATAATATCCTGAGCACAATCATGTTTTTATGCTTATAATGTACTTGGTGTTACTGAAGTTTTGTTGCTCGTTGGTAACGTACTGCATAGCTAATTCCTCTTGTTACTCCATAGCATGTACTGATCTTGTTGGCTAAAGGCAAGTTATAGATAAGGATTGAGATTTGTTGTGTGTTGTCCTATGTACTTTAAAAATAGCTTGGGACACAAGCTTTTGATATAAACTTCCTTGACAAATAGTTTTTTTTTCCTTTCCCTCCTCTTAGGTATGGACAATATGTATGAAGCAGAATCTTTGCCTCTCAAGCACAGAAGCTGTGAATACTAGACCTCTTGTTCACCAGGAAGAGCAGTGCCTTAAAGGTAGGCTGAAAAAAATTACCATAAAAGTCTTTCCTTTTGTGCACTACATAGCTGTGGCTGCAGCAGGATCAGAGCAGACTTGCTCGCACACCATATGTGAGGTGGGATGATAACCATGTGAACTAGCCCCTGGACTCCCATAGGAAATGGTTTCCCTGCATGTGCTGTTGTTCATCTCTGCTTCTTTAGGCTTTTGGTGTGTGTAGTCTGTACTTGGCCAGTAGAGGCTGTGGTCACAGCCAGACAAATCACCAAATGTGATTCCTTCACAAAAAGTTGAGTAGCTTTCTGGATGAGCTTTTCATGGTCGGTGTGGGTACACTGAAGTAAAATCTTTGCTTTCCACTAAAAAATTTAAAGGAGAGAACCTGACAATACAGACTAAATGATTTAATGTTATTGTAGAAGACATAAGAAGAAAGGGAAATATATTTGGTTCTGTCATTGAGGTTAGACCAGACCCCTTTCAAGAGAGGAGCAAAAGCACTGGGGACTGAGAAAGGAAAGTTTCTGGGCAAGAAGGGGGAAGTAAGGTTTTCCTGGGAAAAAGAAATAAAGCTCTACTGTGAGCGTCTGACTGGCCATGGGAGATGTGCATGTAAAACTCAAACTGCTGCAAACACCTGTATGCATTGAGCATAGCATATAAGTGTTTTTCTGGGCACAGCTGCATCCACGCCTAGTTTTTAGGAAGCTCCTAGACTTCTTGTGCTCTCTGAAAAAATCCTGCTTTAGTGTTGGTTCTCCCTCTTCCACTGGGGGAAGAAACCAGGAGCCAGAAATGCCTGGGGAAACACAGGACCCTGAATGAGGGGTTGTTTCATGGCTGTTTTCATTCTGAGCTTCATGGCTGCTGTTCTGGCTATTGTATGTGTGCAGACTGATCTTTGTGTGCCCAGCTGCTGGCAGTCTATGTGGACTGGCTTTCAGTGGAAGCCAGGCTTTGCTGTTGCAATTGATGGTGGGGTAGGAAGGCAAGCAAAAGCTCTGTTCTGTGGGATTTTAAAGAAAGCTTCCATAAATGTTGTAGATATGAGATGAGAGAGTCTGTAATTTCCTTTTCTGGTGGAGGTAAGGTAAAATGTACTGTTAGGCTGGCTCACCTGGAGTAGGAACATGTAGGTACTGATGAGCTGCAATGTGTACTGCCTGTTGCCCAGGCAGCAGCTGAAACTGAGTTTGGGTGTATGGAAAAGAGTGGTGTAGGGTGGGTGGGAGCAGCTGGGAGGGATGGAGAACACAATCTGTGAAAACCAAAGCTTCATTGTCCCAGGAGCACTAGAACTAATGAGCTTTGCATTTCAAAGGTGGTGAGCCTTCTTCAAACCCTGTAAAATACACGCCTGGGATTTGTCGTGTTAAATTTCTACATGTGGAAAAGGCGTGTGTGGGGGAGGTGGAGAGGAATGGAGATGGCAGCATGAGAAAGTAGAGGACAGAGGCCCTTATTTGGGTGCAAGTACCAATCTGCTGTCTGCATTAGTCTGCCTGGGTTGCATATGCTCTCCTTTTCTGTCTGCACAGAAACTTGTGATAAATAGAGGTTCAGGGATTGAAGAGCATTTATTTTTATTTGCCTATTTTTGTCATTCCCTTGGCATCTTCAGATGAATGGTGGAACCAGGAGGGAAAGGCTATTCTTCTTGTGAATACAATCATTGTTTGTGTGAGGCAACCTGTCTCAAAGGCAGTTTAATGCCTGCCGACCCCTTGCAACCTACCTTCACCTTAGAAATATCACATCAGTGTAATGGCCTGCTTTTGGCAACCCTGCCAGCAACCCCATAGAGTTTTTTGATCAGAGCTGTGGATAGGCAATTTTCCATTGCTCTTTGATTAGGGTAGCTCAAAACTCCTGGTTTCTGTCATTTCTTCTGTTTGCCATCAAGTGTTAGTGGAAGTGGAAGGACCAAGTGGGGAGGAAGACAAGCCAATGTGAGTAGAACACTCGAGTGTTTCTAGCATAAGCTAATAACTTCACCCTCACCTTTGCTGTGCCTGGCCTTCTCCATACCTGTAAGCCTTTCTTGTTTCTGTGATGGGCAGATCACAGGCTCCTCTCTGCTGTGGCTGCTGCCAGATGGTTGGAGGGAGACAAGGGGCAAGACCTTGTTTACAAATACTCTGCTTCCCTGTAGTCCTGCTGCAAGTTGCTTTTAGACAAATAATATCTTGTTCACAGGTAAACTGTGTGCAAACTGCACTGGGTGTGCAAACTGTAGATCTCCCTGGCCTGCCTTTGCTATTGCACTTTTTGCCACTTCCCCTCCCAGGCATGGATCATGTAACCCAGGGGCTGGTCTACCCCTGCTGCAGGGCCTGGTTCCATATTGTCCCAGCACTGGACAGAGCTGCCATTGCACTGGGTGGCTGGCACAGCCTTTTGCCTAATTTTCTTTCCTCTAGACATAAATTACTCTTTCAGCCTTTCCTTGTTATGACAAAGGATTTTGAAATGTGCAGACTGTTCACTGGTGTCTTATTTTCCTTCACATCTTCTGTTTCCAGCCTTGTCAGTGATAGCAGCTCCAAATTCTGTACATGAGCCTATGGGCACATGTAAAGCAGCATTCCCTTCCTGTCAAAGCCAGTGACTCCTGAAGTGAGGAGGCAAAAGTAAGCCCCAAAGCATCAGGCGAGGACACTGCCCAGCCTAAAGCAGGGTGAGAGGAGCTGTTTCATGTCTTGTTGGTCTGCTGAAAGTTAAAACTGGCAGCAAGGACATCAGAACAGGTGTAAGGATGCTATTGCAAGATTTGCCAAGGACTCCTCTGTTCCCATCTGATGCTGGGAGCCAGGGCAGGGAGGAGACTGCAAGTGCAGCCTGTTTGGTATTCTATTCTGTCCCTCTGATCTTCCCCCCTACCCCGCAGAAGCAACATGTCCCATGTTTCTGCAGAGCTTGTCCTGAGCAATAGCAGCATCTGTCAGGGGTTATGGTGGCATTAGCCTCATGGAGCTGGGAGTTAGCAGTGCTTGGCAGAGTGACAGTTCTGCTGTACCTTACATAAATCTGCATCTTGCATAAATCTGTCTCTGCCTACTCTGCCAAGGTGTGTGGTCACAATTTGTCTGATTCCTCCTGCTGTCCAGAAGGCCTTTAACTTTCCTAGAAGATCTTATTTGCTCCTTGAGGCCCCTTTCGCTCCTCTTGCCTCACACCTCCCCATGCTGCACCCTTCCCCACTTGCCCTAGAGGGAGCACATATTGTTAAATGTGTTATTTTTAAAATAAATTCCCATCACCTGCCCCCCAGGTGTTGTGGAATGCTCCCCACATTTCCATGGAAAGAAGGAAGGTCTTGAGCCTCTTTGTGGCTTTGGAAGGAAATCACAGCAGCTGTGACCACCAGTCCTCCACCCACCCATCACCTCCTGCTGTGGGCTGCACCTGGTCCCAGGTCCTGGTTCCTTAGGCATCAGAACTTGATGTGCTTTGGTTGTCTCTCTTATCAGCATTTTTTTTGGAAACTTCTAGACCCTTCTGAGGCCAGGAAGTAGCAGCAACTGCTCCAGTTCTTGGCCTTCTTCCAGTATCTAAGGAAGATCTTAGGGAAAACGTGCATTAAAGAGAACATTATGTTCCCAACCGTATTAGTGTTGTGTGGTTTCATATGAAATATCCAAAAGAAATGTTGACCTCTTGAAAGCATCTATGGCCGCTACAGGACTTGTCCTGAGCCACCCTCTCCCCAGGGCAGCTTTGGGACCTGTCAGGAGCTGTGCTGCAGTGGTGGCCAGGAGTGAGGGGAGGGCTCCTCCCCTGTCACATCATCCCTCACCCCAACTGCTTTATTGTGACAAGGCTGTAATAGAGAGCTGCTATGAGTGCTGTGGTGGAGACCAGTGCGATGATCCTGTCAGTCTGTAGGGCCAAGCTCTTAATGTGCAATCCCCAATGAAATACAGAGGCTCCAAAGGAGAGTACAGACAGGTAAACTCACTGCAACTCTCAGCATCTCCACTGAGACATCTGTCCTTGGGTGCTGAGAATGAGGCGCTTGAGAGTAGGGTACTTATCGCTGTTACTTGCTATTGTTGGTGTCTGGAGCTGGTAAGCAGTGAAGGTAGCGTGCTTTTCTACCACAGGTTTAAGAAAATACCAACACAGTTACCCTGTTCACCCTGAGCTCTTAAAATGGAAACTTGTTTTGTCTCCTTGCCTTCTTCCTTTTGTAGGCAGAGATGTGAGCTGTAATGCTGAGTGAATGGTGTGCTTCGATGTGTATTAAATATATACAATGGCTCTTTAAAAAATAATTACATATGGTACGACAGGGAGAGGAAACCACTCCATTCCTGTAAATGGCCACTTAAGACGTAGCCAATAAATAAATAACCGTAATAAATAATTTTAGCATAAACAGCCTTATCATCTTAGCATTCAGGAGGAGTAAAGCAAAGCTCGTTTCTATTGTCTGTTGAGCCGCATGGCAGCGGAGTTGCGAGCAAGCCCCTCTCTCAGGTGCGGCAAGGTGTTGCAAAAACCCTGCTGGCGTGCGGGATCCGGCCCCTGCCCGCCCCGCACCGCCCCTGCCTGCTCACACGCGTCTGTCAGAGGAGAGAGAAAGGGAGAGACGGAGGCTTTCTTAGCGTCTTCCTCGCCTGTCGCGAACAAGTACGGGAGGAGCGCCCGCGGAGCGAAGGCGCGGCGCAGCCCGGCCCCCCGGCACTGCCCGCCCGGCCCCGCGCCGGTGCCGGAGCCGATCCGCAGCTCCGGCGCGCTGCCTCGCCACCGGGGGCCGTGTCGTTTTAAGGCATGTGATACCCTCCCGAGCAGGGATGCATTGATACAGGCTACGGTACTTACAGCATCGTATAGCGGCGTGCCTACGGCTGCCCGGCTCTGCACTGCCCGCGCTGGAGTGAGGCTGCTCTTGTCGTTGAACTGCTTCTCGTCCTTAAGTATCCTGGAAGCTGCAAATTATCTCAAGATCACTTCAAAGGTCTCGTCAAGCAGAGGGTGATGCTAGGAGATGATTTAAAGGTGAAAATGAGAAGGTTTCCACCCCTCAAACCTTGGCCACTTTTCTGACGGCAGTGTCTGAGAGCTCAGATGTCGTCTTTACTCTGGGAACTGGATTTGTAATAAGAGATTTTTTTTCCTCATAATCCTGATAAAGAAGATTATTGGGAAGCTATTAAAATCCCTTATTGTGGTACAGATGGATTTTAAAAAGTGTTAGACCTTTCCAATGAACACTAATAGAGTGCTCTGCTCTTGGTTGGATTACTCAGGTAAGGAGCCTCTTTAGGATTTAAGATTCAGAAAGCAGATCTAGAACTCATCAGATCATAACAGGAGGAATGCTTTCTACTGTGTTCCTTAATAATAAGATGATCTGTGCATAAAACTGTGTATGATAAGTCTGCTGACAAACAAGTGCAAGACAAATGTTTGTAAGAAATGCTGGGGCTTGAGCAAAGGTAGTTTGTAATAGTGTAGTTTGGGAAAGGTTTAAAAAATAATTAAATAGAGACCATAAATAAATAAGAGTGGATTAAGGAAGTCTGCTGTCCATGTGGTTTAGAAGATGATGCCTGAAGAAAGACACAGGAGAATTAAGCAGACCGTAGAAGTTTGGCTTTGCTTTACTGCTTGGCTAGGTTTTTAAAAGTTCAGTTTAAATAACCTGAATACCTGAAATATCCCTGTGTCTGAGAGTTACCTTTCTCTCTTACCTTCTTGTATAAAAAAACATAGGAGCACCAAATATGACAAAAAGAAATTTCTTCTTGAAGACACAGGAAGCCTTTTGGGAGCTCCCTGATCTGAGGGGACTGAATCTATTTTGCAAGATAACTAGGTCTAAAGAGAGGAGAAGTACACTGTATACTGGGAAGTAAACATTCAGCAATGAAACTAATTATATGCTGAGTAGTGCATCAGATCCTCTAAACAGAGAAAGAGCCTCATGCTGATCAAAATAATGTTTGGGTGTTTGCTGTTAATTAGACTTGTCAGTTTACGTGGCTCTTTTCTGCCAGTTAGTCTTAAAGGTTCCCAAAGGCTATGTCTATTTCTTTAAAACTGGGCGAAAATATTTTTCCATGCATATATTTTATTGACATTGAATTTCTCTATATTAATGCTGCTAATCTTCCTACTGCAGAAATCCCACTGATAAGTCACACAGACTTTTTTTTTCTGTAAAAGCATGGTTTTTCTGTGTGAGAGATTTAATCTTTCAAAGTCTTTCTTCCTCTGTGAAAATGATGTTCAGCTGATTGGATTATTAGATAGAAAACGACATCATGTCATTGGCTGGAGAAGGAGAGTGCCTGAAGTTTGATTAATTTAGCAATATGAAATGCAGCAGAAGGTGTTGTTAAGGGAACTGGACGATGTGTAGCGTAGCTGAGCCTTGCAAACCTCCCGATTCTTGCAGGCATTAAGGAAGAGCTGCTGAAGTTGAAAAGTCAGGAAAATTTAGCCAGCTAGTACAATAATGAAAGCTAGTACAATAATGAATACAAGTATGAAAAAACATGACCACCTGTACTGGATGCATCTGTACATCAGCACTGGAAGACAGAAAGAAAGTGCCCTTTCCCTTTTTTCAGGAAGTTTTTCATTAAAAATTTGACATAACCTCTTTTGTGAAAAAGATAAAATATTCTACAGAGTATGTATGAAAGCCAGTCTGGCCATACTCCGGTCCCTTTACATGCACAGGTAGAACAAAAGGAATCTGGTTGCATCTGGGGATTAGAAGATAATTCTGAGAAACAATTACTTTGTTTAGCAGACAGCATCATGATTAAAAATTAATGCTCCCAAAAGTAAAAATAATAATAATAATAAAATTACCTTCTGGGGCAGTATTAGTCTTCCAGTACTGTGGATGGAGTATTTTTGAAATGCATCTCAGATGCCTGATAATGTTGTATCCCTATCTGCAACGTGTTTAAAGTAGTTTTGATGCTGTCTGGACATCACAGTATTTTTAGCTGGCCTTGTGATTTCCCTTCCCGCTTTTAAATTCAGCAGTGAACCAGTGTGGGAATATTTCCCAGCCTTCTGTTTATATTTTCTTCTTGTGTTTCCCCCCCCGCCCCCAAGTCCTCAGATCGTTACAGTTTCATTTTTGCCACTGAATTATTAAAGTTATCCAGGCTTCTGTGCTGACATAGTGTTACATCAACTGTCCTTTTTGGGCATGACCTTTGTTGTATGACAATTGCATCCCATGGGGGGAAAATTGACCAGGTAAAAAAAAAAAAGACATTTAACAAAAGGAGAAGAAAACTAAAAATACTGTTGTAATGGAAACTGACTACTCTGTGTGCTGCAAGGTGATGGATAATAATGTCTGTCTAATATTTTGTTTAGAGAATGGCAGTGGTCTCTGCAATGTCCTGGGTCCTGTATTTGTGGATAAGTGCCTGTGCAATGCTGCTCTGTCAGGGGTCCCTCCATCACACTTTCCAGCAGCATCACCTGCACAGACCAGGTAGGACTGATATCATCTGTGGGATGCTGTAAGATTACAGGCTTTCCCCCATGCTCATGTCTGTCTTGATAAATGACTGACTAATCATAAAATCCATTTTATCATTTAACTTTTATCCGTTTTCTGCCTTTATGTTGTAGAGCATCCTTTTTGGTCTAACGTGTTGCGCTTTGCCAATCTGATGTTGTAATATTCATCCTTTAATTTTGTCTTCTAACAACCTACCAACATGGGAATCCCATTCTGGATAATGGTTTAGTTTCTACCTTTGTCCTTATTTCTATTTCCCTTTTTCCCCCTTTCATGCAGTTCTGGAGTGGGTGTACAACACTGAAAGACGTAACAGCACAGTTTTGGGTAACTTTGTTTGCATTATCTAACTTAAGCTGGACAGGGGTTGCTTACTTGAAATGCTGTTACCACATCTCCCGCAGTCTTTAGGGTTCACTGGAGGTCAGGTGTTTGCCTTGGTGTAAATGACAATACAGTTTTTCTTAGGTTTACAGGCTTACCTCTGAAACTTGCAGACATGCAGCTCAGAGGAAAATTTGGGTGTGTCTCTCAATGGAGTCAATCACGTGCAAGGCTTTCAGAGTCAGACCCTCAGGTTTGCAATGAATGCAACTCACTTTGACTGCTGTGATCCACAGAGACTGCACATTAGTTTTATTGTACTTGTGTTTTTATTAATAAATTCAATTGTTAATTTTTCAACTGTTAATTGTGCTTTGAAGAGGATGAGCCATATTTAAAAATTGAGAAGTTGGCATATTCTAGTGCAGTATTATCATCTAGTTAAAATTAGATAGACCATGAGTTGTGTATTACAGATCTAGAACCACAGAAAGGAGGGAGAGGTCTTAAGAGCTTTAGAAGTGGAAGATGGTAAATGTTAACTTGCAGTGACGCATCACCTAATATTTGGCAGCTAATACTTGGAGTTTTTTATAATCTAATGGCATACTTGCAAAAAGAGATGTCTTTAACTGTAGGTCTTTATCAACCTAATTATTCAAAGTTTTTCCCAACTATTTCCCTTGTCCAAGAGTCATAGGTCTTGCTTTCTTGGCATAGTCTTGTTTTCTTGTAATAAAATTTGTGTAATATAGAGAAATAAACTTAAGTCCTTCATAGATCAGTTCTCGGTAGCTACATTAAAACATTAGATAAATGCTATTATCTTTACTAGCTTGCACTGGAAGTTTGAGTCTTTGAATGACAATGTTTTTATTTGGGGCTTGCAGAGAAATGAGCAATATAGTTGTTACAACACAATTGTGAGTAATGCTGCTAGTTTTTTAAGTCTGTCCCCCAGTGAAGGAAATAGGAAAAAACAGCTCAACTAAGCAGGTAGGTAAAAGGAAAATGTAATCTTGTTTTGCAAAATCAGTTGAAACAAGTGACATTATGAGAAAAAATGAGAGCTGGACAGATTCAGAGCTCTGCAACATTTGCCTAAGGTTGAAAAATCACCTCTTTTATGAGGCAAGAACAGCAAGACACTGAATGCATACCAAGTGTTGGAGAAATGTGAAAAATGACAAAATCTTTCACTCAGAGATGTGATACAGATAGAGTGAAGGTTTTACAGCTGCCTCATCACCTACTTAGGCTCGCAAGAGGAAAAGCTTGGCTGTTTCTTTCTCAGGCAGCATCTCCACACCCTACACGAATAAGATTGATGGTGTTCTGATCCCAGGCAGCCAATTTTGGTCTCTCAAGAAATAATCCACTACACTGACAGATGAGTAGAATTTGACATGATGTTCACCTCGGTTTCAGATTGTGTGGCACCTGGGAAGTAACAGTGAGCGGGCATCCTTTAGGGAAACTGCTCAAGATTTTGGGCAATTTCTGCTGTCACAACAGAAAATCAAGACTGTTTTTTATAAGGCCATGAATTCGCAGTCTGCCAACTGAATGCAAAAGGTTGTACATAAAAGGGATGGAAATATGTTAACTAGCAAACTGAGTGATTTTAATGTATTCAACTGCAGTCCCTGAGCACACCCTATTTTTCATATTTATAATATTAGGAATGCGTCATTTACTTTTAGTTAGTCACTGTGTAAGTAAGATTAAAATGTTCAGCCAAATAAAAGTGAATAAAAAATGGATGCAGATGAACCAGAACATAATTTCAGTAATTTAATATTTGGTATATGAAATTTCAACTTATTGGATCATGGCAAATGTAGCTGTAATCAATAGCATGCTCAGCATACCTTTTCCCTCAGTTTGTGATATTCCATAGATAATGAGAAGCTCTAAAATAAGAGCAATTCTGAGCTGTTCAACTCCATTGTGGGGCTACCTTGGTACAACCTGATTAAAAAGGCAGATTCCACCCTGTCTTATGCTTCTCATACTTGATGAATAGAAGAGTCTCATTAAGCACAGGAAGGTGCAGGTAAAAGATAAAATCCTCATGGAGAGGATTTAGCACAATAAACTTGAACTGAACTCAATGGATTAATGCAGTGAATATACCCATCTGTAGTACTGTGGTTAATTCAGTTTTGAAACACTGGAAATCGAGGGTAATGTATGAGAAGATTAGTTTATTATCAGACATTTCTGAGCTTGTTCTTTTTTTCGCCTCCTGTAAATATCTTAAGCAAGCATCTGAATGGGTTGAAATAAGTTTCTACACTCGGTGTGCAATCACAGAAGTTTAAATCTTCCTTTAAGTGTCGTATACAGTTTTATAGTTCATGATTTTATTCAGTTAGATGACTTGGCAGAAGGTGCAAACTTGAAAACAAATGTGATGAACCATTTTACGTGACAGCATTTGTAATTGACTGGAGCTTTATTTTCTGTGAAATGTTGGCATGAGGGCACAGATAGTAAGAGCATATTGCTTGATTTTTAAGATGTATTATTCTGTATTTTCTGTACCTGTTCATGAATTCTTGCTTGTCCTATTAACACAATGAAAAGTTTCAATGCTGTGGTTAAGTACCCTTAAGTGATGATAGCTGTTCCTTTCGACTGAGACAGGTGAGGTGGGCAGGGTGGATTTTTGAGCTTTTTCAGTAGGATCCAGAGATCTTAATGGGGAGTAAGCTAGCTGAATGCCATTACTGAATGATTCCCCTTGGGTAATATGTATAGTTTTCTGCAGCTTTTTATGAATATATTTCATTTTGATGGAAATTGTTAGGCAAAGGATGTGTGATAGCATTCACAGGAAATAACTTTGTGCAAACAAATTCCATTTTTCAGAAGTATGTCATTTCTGTATGATTTAATAAGAACCAGCAGTAATGAGTAGAATTCCACATTGGCCATTTTACGCTGTAAGAAGCTCTATGGTTGTAGAGTTGTTGAATTGGCCTGAGGATTAGAGTGGACAGGTTGTGATTTGCAGAGTTAGCTGAGTGCCTGTGATAGTCCATTGATCATCTGATTGACAGTATTGACTCTGTCCCAGAGGCAGAGTGTAAATGCTGGCATTTGGCAAGAAAATTAAAATATTCAAAAAGCAGTGTTTCATTTTTTTTTCTAAATTAAAAATAATAATTAACCCTCCCCTAAACTGTGCAATTCTTAGCAATTTTTCTGGCTTTGTCCCATGAATGAGGGACGTCTTGCATCCAGTGAGGACCATTAACTAGCACTGAATCACGGTGGACAGCACTGGTCATGTGTTGCTTAAAAATATGGGAAAGTATACTGGAACCTGTAAGTTCATGCAAAATAATTGGCTACACGTTAAGGATGCTAGGTTAGTCTTGCGCACAGCATAAAGATGTGAGGCAGACACAAGCAGAAACATGTACCTACTATAGCAGTGCTGACATTTGCAAATATGTTAATTAAAAATAGGTTTATTCAGAGGAGGGAAGTCATGGTCTGAATCAAGTATGGCTGGAATTGTAAGTCAGTAAATAAGAAAGTATCTTTTATTGTGACAGTAGTTAATGATGTGTCCATTAAAAATCACCTCAGTAAATGATTTTCTATACCTCATATTATGAGGAGGAAAATTGGCATCAAAGCAATTCTACGCAAGCTAACAACCAACATCAACCTAAGAGTTTTCTGAGCATCTTTCTTAGCAGACAGCATTTTGCAGAAACTTGAGTTTGTGGCTGTGAGCAAAAAATTTCTTAGTTCTGATCTTGGCCCTCCCACTGATTTTTATAGCCTTGAGGGGAAACTGCATATTTTCACATTTCAAAAGGTCTGCTATTTTCATATGCCCCAAATGCAAGGCTACTCAGTTCAAAACAGCCTGGGAAGAATGTTGGTCTGAATCTCACTCCTCAGTAAAGTGTAAATAAAATATTTTTCTGTACTTGGCAGAGTAATTAAGATTTGGAAGATTAATTCAACAGGGTTTTTGCTCTTGGTGTTGATAGAAGCAGGTCTAGAACTAGGTAGTTAATACATGAATGGGTACACTTTCTGTGATCAGTAAGAATTGCATTCTATTAATAATTTGGTGTGAATGTGAGTTGCCTTCAGTATATAGTGTCTGAAATGTTGTGCAGCAACTTGGCCTGTATGCAGTAGATCAGATCGTGGACATGAAGTTGACAACTGGAGCTTCCTGCTGTGTTAATTGAAAGGAACAAACTGATAAGCTTTAATGTCTGGTTCAGATGCCATTTATGTCAGTAAATACACTTGAAGCAGCATCCTGGTTGGTTCATGATCAGAAAAACCTGCTTCCAGCTCGGTATTCCACAGGTGCTAGGTGGAAATCCTCTGCTCTCTCAGTAACTTTCTGTTGTACATTTCTGGCCTTCACAGGCTGTATTTGAAAATGGGGAATCATCAACTGCAAGGTAAAGCAATCCTGGAGGTACCTACCGTGTTCCTGGTCATGCATGAAATATATCTGGATGAACATGTTTGTGTTTTGTGTAAGCAGAGAACTGATGTAATGAAGCCAACACTTTGGGACAAGGTAGGACTGCTGTCAGCCCAGTGGTGATGAACGGCCTGCAGAGCTTGTGTGGTGCACTTGCTGACAGCAGCAGGCTTTTATTAGAGGCGTGTGGCTTTTGAAGAATCAAACCTCCAAACAGGAGCAGACTTTAGGGCTTTAACAGTCTCTAAGGTAGAGTGCAGAGGGTATGTAGCACTGCCAGGCAGCAAGCGGAGCTCAATGGAGGGCCGAAGGCAGGAGGACACCTCTGTCCTTCACCAGCACGTAGCTCAGCTGCAGATGGAGGAAAGGTGTCACCGGTCACAATGCTGAATGTGACACCTTGTTACTTCTGATCCGGGGAGACTACGCAAGCTGAGGGGAGCAGGTGTTGCAGCTCGATGGGCTGTGAAGAACAGCGTGGCTGCGCTGTGTGGTGTGAACCAAGCTGCCCGCTGCGCACAGCATGGCTCCACAAGCTGCTGCAAGCACCGCTGTGTCGTCCTGTGCAAGAGCCCAAGCCTAGGGTGCTGATGGTGGTATTGCAAGAGGAAGGCTGTGTCTCTTGCACATGCAATTTCTGCAATTTTTCTGTGCTCAGGTTTGGATCCCCCTGCCTATGCCATTTCAGCTCCCCCTTGGACCTCTCTGCAGGTGGCCAGGCAGGCAGGAGCAAGGCATATCCACCTGCGTGGTGGGAGGTGCTCTGGGGGAGCTGGGACCAGAAAGCCCCTGTGAATGCGGTGGTCCCAGCAGGTGCCTCCCCCTCCCAGATCAGCCCTGGGGCTGCGGTGAGTCATGGAGGGACCTCTCAGTGCTCTGCACTATTTGTAGCTCACCATCGTGGTTTTAAAGACCGTGAGAATTGATACCATGGTGGTTGAGCTCCAAGGAAAAGTTGGCACCTACAAATATAACCCCCCAACGGCAATATAGGTTGCTCTGCACTGGAGTATTTCTGCTGATAATGTCAGAAACCTGCCTTTAATGATTAGCCTACTTAAGTCCAATACTCATTTATATTTTAAAAGGCAATATCCAAGTGCATTTCCTCATAAGATAGGCGTCTTTTTCTCCCATTGGTTCGTACTGTTTTATCCTATCCCTCTTGCAATCTCTGGATTTCTCTTTGAATGCTTTCTTTTCTGTGCTGCTGTGAAATCAACCTTTGCTGTGAGAAAGATTTATTTTCCTGTTGGGATTCAGCATTTTTGCTATTTCCAGATGCTCTGTATAGAGCAGCTATCTCCAGCTAAACTTTTTTTTTTTGCGTAGTAGCAGTGCTGGAGACTTCTTTTCATTGTGCTCTAGGCAGGGTCAGCTACGACTGCAGCACAATTGGACTCTAAATTTATTAGACTCAGTCAATGATGCACAGTAGGGAATCGGGGGTGTAAATTAAGCTGAATGAAGTTACAAAGCCCCATGTATATATCTGACTCATATTTCTATGCTCTATTTAGAAGACTGTTATCTGACATCTCTCGCTTGCATGTGCCTTCTGTGTCCATTCCAGAGCAGTGGTTTTCCCCTTTTCCTTTGCATTGGGTGAAGAAACCAATTTAGCTGTCCTTCGAAGGTAATGTCTTCAGTGACAGGATCATTGTGGCTATTATTTGATAATCGATAATTGTCATAGTATTCTATTGTAATCTTTATTTTCCCTTAGGGGTTTGGAGAGGGAGGAGGGAAGCTGTACCGGGGAAGTGAGTTGACTGCAGGAAGGGAGGACCTTACTAGTTTTTGGATGATGTGAGTAAATCAGGATTTTTGGAATCAAGTCCTAAATACTTGGAGTGATCTACACATCTGGCACTCTAGTATTAGACACCCATCAGCTCCTGATCTTGAGCTTTTTTTTGGAATTCAGCACTCTTACAGCTCAGTCCATAAAGGTACTGGGCAGGTTCTGCACTGCGCAAGGTCTAGCTGAAAGGGGCAGTATTCTCCTTCCAAGGCTTGGAGCTCCTTTCTTCCTTGAGAAAGGCCAAGCGAAGTAAGACAAGGCCAATCTGTAGTCAGAGATGGCTGAACTTGCTCAGTGGTGCTCTTATTGTGGTGCCTTGACTTTGAGCTACATGTAATCTAGAAGACTGCTCTACACCAGCAGCTAACACTGACAGTCATGCATGCTGGTCTTTTTTAAAAATTATGTCTAAATATTTCTCCGCTGAGCTTTGAAGGTTTATTTGTATATCACGCATCCTGACACTATACAAATAGGCAGCTAAAATGCAGATTAAATGGGAATCATTGCTCCTTTATTATTTAGGAGAGCTGCTCATTCAAGTCAAAATACGCATTTAATCTGTCCTCTCACATGATCCAATGGGATTAATAGTTTGGATTCTGTAGAATACAAATGTGAATCAAGAGCCTTCATGGCAAATACACTAAATACAATGAGTAAAAATCTATTCTGTAGTTAACTTTCATGCAAGTGAAAGTTTCCTTGACTGGGAAGCACCTATGATCAGCATGATAAACCGTTCGAGTTTGTTTGAAAGTGGGGAACTGGGCTTTGGAAACTTCTGATGTAAATAATGCCAGCAGGCTATATAGGTCAGTTTGAGTGCAGGCAGGAGCCTCAGGACCTCAATTGTACACACTTCGATAAAACTTTATTATCTTTTTTTTACTGTCCTCGTTAATGCTCTTCAAAAATGCTGTTAAGTATTTCTGGCAAGCAAAGCTTCAGTGTAATTTTACTGTATTGTTAAGGATTTATTAATTATAATCTTTCCTTGCAGAGTCTATTTATATTTGATCATGACATTAATTGGTTGCCAAAACAAACTAGAGTTAATTGTGTTTAATTAAGTGGTTGGGAGCAGGCAAGGATAGTTTATTTGGAAAATGAGTTTCATTGATTTGTATGTTTACTTTTTTAAAGAATGTGAATAAATGAAGGGAACTTATTGTTTAGGGCCTTTTTCCCTAAATGCTGAACAGTTGTCATCAATAGCAGCTGTGGCTCTGTACAGAATCATGGATGGATATTTACCTAGTGCTGTATATATTTCCCTATACAAACCTATTAAGAAGTAAATGATCACATTCTGAACAATTCTGAATTTAGATAAAATCCAAAACAAAACAGAACTGAGATCAAGAAACACTGACCTTAAAGGTAAGGTAGTGTTCAGAACTTCATTTTGAAAAATGCATTTGTGAGAGAGAGAAAAAAAAACTAGCTCAGCTTTGTGATTTGGCTGAAGGTGCTTTGTATAAGAAAATTATAGTAAAATACACTGACGTATTATGATTATAATGCAATATATTGTTTTATGGCTATGATACAGTAATATATATATTTACACATTTAAATAGCAACTAATTTTATATTTACACAAACAGCTAATTTTACTGTTCAGAAGCTTTTGAACACTAGCCTAATTCATGTTCTCATAGTGAAATCAGAACAGAGTGGAGAATTCTGAAACCTTAAGGTTTTTGAGGAATTGGTTTCCTAAGCTGAAACTGTCTAATCACCTAAGGGGGAAAAAAAATACCAAACTAGTCGCTTTCTGCATTCGTCATTTCTACTTTGACATTCTCTATAAACGCTTTTTTTTATCAGCATAAAATTTCTCCATTATCCCAGCAGCCAACTAAAACAAGTAGTCATCCTGTTAAATGAATAAATCCTGTCTGGAAGCATATTTTCAGATATGCCAACAGTGGCTTCTTTCTGAAAAGGTGACGACCTCACAGACTTCAAATCCAATGCCAACACAAACCCAGAGAGGGTCTTGTGTGTTCTTCCAGTTGGTACCAGCTCTTGTTTTGGTGTGCAGCATCAGTGAACTTAAAGGAGGCCTATTTTTCCAGAAGTTGCCTTTTTTCATAAAATCAACTGTCTCTGTCTGCTGTTCTAATAGAATGTATTTCCCTGATCTAAAAATTTTGCTTAGTCTGTAAGCTACCAGGGCTATACTAATGATGTGCATGTTATTAACTCATGAAGTTCCTCTCTTTGGCTACTTCCATGGGATGCCTTTAAATTTGGGTGGCCAGTCAGCCAAAAGGCACTATTGTGTATGAAAATGGGAACTCGAGAGATGAGTTGGAGATAACAGAGGTCTTTGAATGAGTTTGTAATTGCTTTCAGTGTGCCAGTGCAGGATCTGACAGAATGATTGCATCCAAGCTGGCTTCCACATCTGTAGTATAATTATTTCTGTAGCAATATTGTATTTTGTGAGGCTTTAATGACCTGGGGGAAAAAAGATGCATTTTTAGAAACTGGCTTTCCATGGCTGAAACTTCAGCCTTTTCTCCATGAATTCAGCTGCCCAGGTGGTGTTTATTTTAACCTTGTTTCAAGTTCTCCAACAAATAGATGACTCCTTTGGTTTTAATTTAGCTTCTCTTGGTATTTCTATTATCTTTCTGGTTGGCAGGCAAGGAAATCCAACGTGCGTCAAATGAAACCATTTGTCATGGATTAGTGCATGCAAATGCCTTGATGACAGCAATAGACAAAAGCCTGTGTGTGTTTGCTAACTTTGGAAGAGAAAATTAATGAGGCCCAAACACCACAGATAGCAGTCCCGAGATGAGTTTATTAAATACCTAAGAGTAAGGCAACACTTTGTTTCCCTCTTTTACATTTTTTTTAAATCTTATTGGAATCTTAAGACATTAGGTATCCCCTGCTAATTCGAAAAGTGCCCATGGGACCTCCTGACTTTTCCAAGGCTACTCAATGGCAGAACCTTTCCTCTATTAACACCCATCTGTATCCACAGCAGAGGAGGGGGACGGGACTCATGGCAAACAGACACCCCTTAGTGATGCTGCAGCATGCATATCCCAGTATGTCACAGTGCATCGGGTGCATCAGATGAGCTGCCAAGTGGGATACTTCAGTGAATCTTGTGGAGGTGAAATACATCTTCCTCAGTGTCTTGGTTGGAAACGCTCTGCATTTCCCTTATCCCTTAAGAGAGAACTGAGTAATTGTTTAGTGACAGTCTCCTCCTGTTGGTAACTCATGGAAATGAATGAGTTGACAGTGATTGTTAGATCTTTATCTCATGTTTTTATTTGTAATCCAGCTTCATGATGAGTTTGATTAGACTCTTGAGTCCTGAAAGATAAGTGTGGGCTCTGTTGAGTTTTCTACTTTAAGGATAGTAAGAGGAAATACTGGGACAATGTTGTAAAAGGAATTTGAAGATACCCTGACTGGGAGCAGGATAGTGAACATGCTGTGCACATTGTATCTCCACCCTTAGGAGAGCAACAGACTCAAATGCTGGGGATAAAAATAGGCACGAATTAAAGGGAAGGGGATTTCTGCTTTCAATGTGAGTCATTTCATGGTTTCCCCTGGTAAAAGCGTTCCTTGACTTTTTGGATTGGATTTGAATTGGCTTTGAGCTGCATGATGTTTCGTGATGATGTGCTTTATACGAGCAGCAGGGTATCAAGCGGTTCTTTTGTATCAATTGTACTCTTCTTCTAAGGCTCAGGCTATGCAAGTCCCCCTTGAACCAAGTTCTTATGTAAATTGAATTACTTGCTAATGTTCTTGTTTTCTAATCTATCAGAGGAATAGGGAGAATCTATAGTGTCTAGAGATGGAAACAAACTACAAAGCAGTATCAAATTTATGCCGAAGTTCTTCTGATAAGGATTATGTGTCTTTAGTGGGCTGCTCCCTGCCTCTGAGAGGCTGTGCTCTTTAACAGGTGAGAAGTGATAATCCCTTAGTCCTGGTAGAATCTATGAATCAAAGTCTGTTAGGGGAAATTCATATAGTTTAAAATGCAATCCTGCTTTCATATGTAAATATAACAAAATAATTATCTCTGTATAATGGAAGTGTTGTATGCTTAGTACCTAAAGTTTTGGAGGTCCTCTTGTAAACTGCATCCTGTCTGATTTTAAAGAAAGGCTTTATTGTCCATGTTTTACCTCAGAACTAAGTAAACATATGAACAAAATTCATAAATCCCTTGGGGGGGGGGGGGGGGGGGGGGGGATTATTCAGTATTCTGATAGCACATACAGATCTCCAGAACACCAACATTTGCGATAAAGAGAGCAGAGTTTTGCAGGGTACCCAACCAACACCTGCTTTTCTGTTCATTTTTTTCCTTCATGTCCAGCCATGAGACAGTTGTGCAGTACTTGCACAGAATTCAACATTGAATCACACGAAGATACTGAGAGATCGCCATCGTGCGTGTATATATATTGCAGTGGAGATGCAAATAATGGAGGCTTTGTTCTGTTCCTTGAGTGAGTTTATGGCAGTGTCTGGTGGCTGCCAGAGAGACCAGCCTCCCAACCTCCCCCGCTGGCACCCAGGGCAGGCATCCCATCCCTGGTGCTCCATCCTTGGCATGGCTTGGCAAGGAAGTACGAGTTTCTGCGAGCTGGGTGATGGATCATGGAGGCTCTTTGCTCCTTCTTTTCATGAAATCAAGTGCTTCAGTGTAAGCCAACTTCATGCTGGCTTAAACTTTCATGGTGGTTAAGCTATAATCTATCCGACTGCCCCAGCTGTGAGGTGTAAAGAGCCTTCACGTTTGCTTACTGTTACTCAATTGACAAACAAGTTGTAAAGGCACAGTGGATTTTTTCCCTGTGTCCCTATTCTCAGCTGAACCACAGGCTCAGCATGCGCAGATGGGCATTGCTGTATTTGCTTCAACGTGGAATTTGCTTTTTGCTTAATTGCTTCCTTCAAGAGATAAGGCTGGGTTTGTCTTTGGACAAAAAGGCTTCTGTTTTAAGTGTGTTTCTCACTCGAAAGCTGAGCTTCCCACCAGAGTTCTGTGCGATGCTTCCAATCTTTCACAGGCGGGGTAACACTGATTCTGCATAACTCAGTGTATTTTTATAACACGTCTGACTTGCAAATCTTGTTAACTGCACGCTGTTATCTTAAAATGCTTGCAGGCTGGCTACAGCAGCATAAAAACCTGTGGCAAGATAAATCATGTCATTTTTCTTTTAATAAGGGGGAAAAATTCAGAATACTTCACTTACCACAATTGGGGGGGGGGGGGGGGGATCCACTTTAATCTCTTGATTGCTTCTAAAGACTTGGATTGCTCTGGAGAGAGGCCTGGAAGATCAGTCCCCAAGAGCATGGTGCTGTGGGGATCTGCTAGCTGGAAAAGCACCCCTGAAGGCTGTCTTGCTTGGCCCAGCCAAAGGTGGGGGTGGATTGGGGAAGGCTGGGGTGCTGTTAGGGTGCTGCATGTCCTTCCCCACTGGAGACCCTTTCTGGCTGCTGCCATTGGGTTTTGAGCCTCCTGCTAAGGTTCTGTTTCTCA
This sequence comes from Anser cygnoides, assembly GCF_040182565.1. Classification (NCBI taxonomy): domain Eukaryota; kingdom Metazoa; phylum Chordata; class Aves; order Anseriformes; family Anatidae; genus Anser; species Anser cygnoides. The sequence goes on along the minus strand of NC_089882.1, from coordinate 8,086,125 downwards.
CTGGTTGGGGCCATAGAAAATCTATGAGCTTAGGAATAGATCTTCCACATTATTTACCCCTGTTTTGGCTTGGAGGTTTTATAGCTTTTTATGAGTATTTATGAATACTGTCTTGTTTCCTGGCAGGATTTCATGCTCTCATAGAGGCGCAGCAGGAATCCTATATTCGAGCTCATGTTGGGGCCACCTGGTTGGACTGGGGTCTCCTGGCAAGGGATCCTCTTCTGCAGGATCCTTCTCCTCTTATGCAACGAGAGGGGCAGCTGAGCTTCAGCTGATGGCGACTGCCTAATTTGCAGAGGGCATTTGGAGGCTTTTGTTAGGATTTGAGAATTAAACTGGGACTTGATTTAATCTGTATTGCAGAATTAATTTAAAACTTGCTGGGTTTAACCTCTTGTGGTTATGAGCTTTTATGTGCTTAAGGAATTATAGCACATTTTCTTTTCTATTGTGACAATTGTTTTATTTTCCTAGGTTGGAGGAATGCACAGGGTAACACTGCATTTTGAAAGCAATATTTCCTTTGTGTGAGTAAAGCAGTGTAAATAATTGAAATTTTTTTTGACAGCCAAAGCAAGATATCAAATGTTGGTTCGTTGCAGTATTTACATTTTGAAATTAGTTTAGAGCAATTTAATTGTTTTCCTTACTAACTGGAAAAGAAAAAGGAAACAAAACCTGAAACAATTTGTCTGATTTCTAAACACTAAACAAAAAGCAAGGAAAAGGCCAGATTATATAATGATAATAATGAACTCTAGAGGAGAAGGTACTGCTTCTTTCCTTAAATTGTTTGGTATTATATCTGGTTAGAGATACTGATTTTAATCACTGTTCTGCCATAGGAACTGACCCCTCTCCTTTCTCACATAAAGGAGGGCTGTGGTGTTACAATATTGCTGGTAGAGATGGTGGGTAACTTCCAGTATTTCCTGAGTTATCCATTTTGAATAAATAATTAGGTAATCAGGAAAGCAGAGGTGAAGCATCAGGATTTTCTCTCCCATCTGCTATGGCACTGCTCCTGGACTCTGCTTTTCCATTCACAAAAGAAGCAGGAGCCCACAGGGAACTGATGTCTATGGTGCTACCGGGGTGTTTAGCTGACTGTTCTGTCATTTTAAGATCTTTGCTGATTTCATGAGCCTGCTTCACTTGTCAGGGTGATGTAGTTATCCATGTCAGAGACCAGTGCCCTTTCTCCTTTACCCAATGCACAGCTGTAGCAGTTATTTTGCTGTCCTTGAAGGAACACAGGCTGAAATCTCACTATTTTTAAAGAGATGATGCTTCTAGTGTTTTTCTTGTTTTTAACTGAGGCTTGGTATTAGAAATGTTGTCTTTATCTAAGTGATAACATCTGCTTTTGTCATTTTTATGTAAACTCAGCTCTGCTTTGCAGAGCACCGCTGTTCTCTGCTTCTGGAGAAAATGTAATCATCTATCAGCACTGATGCTCTGTCTGTGTACTCTAATATTAATTGAATCCAACAGTTATTTAAACTGTTTCTACTTATGCCTTCTTCATGACAAGTTCTGGGAGGGTGTGTGTGTGTGCGCAGGGAGTGTAGTGGGAGTCATAAATGACTGTATTGTATTTTAAGTAAGAATATTTACAGTATGTTAAATAGGGATCATGTGCCAGACAAGACCTTCAGTGAAACTGCCTAGTCCGGTCAGTTAAAAAATAAAAATAAAAATTGGGAACATACTGATTTTGGCAGGATCCAAATTTTGATAAACTAAATGAAAACATCTCAACATCTCTGCTGAATATAATCAGCAGTGTGGTGTTTTGGATACGTCCCCGGAAGCTGATCCAGACCATGGGCCGGAATTTGTCTTGCACTTGTGCTACTGAGTTGTCTGCGTTTTTCCTTTCCTGGGGAGAAAGCGTGATCCAGCTGACCTCCTGTTCAGAGCCAACAGCATGGCCAGGCAGCAGCACAGTGCAAAGCCCAAGGGTTGGTTTTCAGCAGCACAAACTGCAATATTTCTGCAGCCTTGTAACTGTTGTACAAGTGCCAGCTTACTTGTGTGTGATGTCTTTTTGTACTGCTACCTAGCTCAATGGACAGCCAGGCACTGTCATATCTTGCAGAGCCCCAGATTCCTGACAGCGGAAACTGAATAGGGGTGTAAAACATTTTTTTATTGTTTTGAAGGCCCTTCATCACATTGAATAGAAAATGTAGATTCATTTCATAGCTGACAGAGCTGATTATTTGTTTCTTAGAAAACTAAGCATGTCTAAGGTGTTTTTTTTTACTATTATGAATTACTTTCTTTGTATTTTCACGTCCTCGTTTTTGAATTGTGAAAGAGTAAGCAACGAGCAGCCCCTGAATTTTTTTTGCAACTGTTTACGTAGAATTGGACTTGTAAATTTTGGAGATTTCTAATACGAAGCCTGTGAATGAACACATTGCAATGCAGTTTTGAGAAATGTCCCCTGAACTGTATCTACAGAAGGTAATGGTGCCATCATCCTGTTAAAAACACTGATTAATGTGTTTAGGACAGGAAGTCATGATGCAAAGTTGCTGATTTTTGATGCTTCTTTAACAGTTTTGACATAAGAATGCGTCTTTATGCTGGGTTATATCACTGCCTTTTTCTTTTCTCGTTGCTTTTACTGTGGCATGTAAATGTCAAAAGAACAAAAATGCACATCTTGTAACAGGAAAAAGATGAAAATTTTCCATCTTGCTCTAGTGCTCTGAGTACTTTAACGTCTGTAATGTAATTATTTCCCACTAAATAACTGACCCAGTTTTGGATAACCTCTTCTGTCTGAAGTGTCTCCCTCTTGTGTAACAAAGTTTTGGAAAGATGCTGTAAGAAAAGGAGGCTGAATTTTGTTCTACTGAAAAGCCTCCTTATTCATGGCTATTATTATAATTTTACATGTTTCCTTTCCTTACTCACTGAGGAGGGTAGAGGAAGGTGGCAACGTATCATCTCCCAAAATGTGTGTGTCTGTTCACATGGCTATGTGCACCTAACCTTTTTGTTCCTGGTGATGCATATTTGTGGGCACAAGCCTCTGTGTGTTACCTCACCTTGTAGTGCAAAGATGCATTTTTGGCTTACAGAGCTCGATTCTGGACCTATTTTGTTCACAGAATGTTGCCCTTTGCTTTTCCCTTATTTCTCATCCTCTCAAAATAGCCTGTGGTGGGAATGTTCAAAGAGGCAAGGTCTTAGTCACTGTTACAGATAACTTGGTGGTAAATGTCTCCCATCAGCTGACCAAGACTTGCAGTCAGTTATTCCAATAGTCTCAAGGGTTTGGGGGTTGGCTGTATTTCTGGTTATATATAAATGTCAGTCCGGAAAGAAATGCTTGCTGCAGGACCTGGTGCTTGTCATGTGCCAAAGCACCAGTGAGAATCGCTTTGTAGGGGACAGCAGAAAATCCCTACGCTGCATTGCCAGGTGGAAATGCGTGGCCTCAGTGCTTACAAGAATTGTGTTTTTTAAATGAAGTACTTAAAATCATAAAGGACAAATGTATGAAGCCTGGGAGCAATATTAGTTTTCCTGCCTTTTGTACTTCTCTAGAAATACTTTTCTTGTTATGTTTGGAATTGATTCCTGTAAGAAATTCAAAAGTATGTAACAACTCAAGTGCCAAAAACACTCAAAGTATCATTAAGTGTGCCATGACTGCTTTTATCCATATTTAAACATATATAAGTGCAATTCATGCTGCAAACAAAGCCATGGTAAATTGGTGGAAGGTGTACTTGAGGTGTGTGCTCATATACACATCCATAACTACTGCAAGCCAACTTGTTTTTTGCTTTACCTTCCCTGCTATTATATGGATTTCTTTCACTGGGTTTTTGAGTCTATACACTTGTGTGTGTGGTAAGATCCAGAAGTTTCAAATTTACATAATTAATCCTCTGGGTGATCTGCTCAGTAATGCTCAGGAGTGTATGGTTTGTCCAGCCCTGCACCTTGGTGTGCTGTGCTCTGATGCTCGTGGCCTCCCCAGGAGGGACCGGTGCCTCGCTGCTCCTGCAGCTCCCAGTGCTGCATGGGTGCCCTGAGCTGCTGCTGCCGTATTTTTGGATGGGGCATAAAGATCCGGTATTTAGCGGTGAGTGGGGATTTGAAGTAGTAACAGGTTTTCTTTACGATAAGCTTGCCAAACATTTTGGTTTCATCACACTTCTTCTGGCAGTGATGGATATATTAATTAGCATTTTTATCGTGTAATAGTCTATAGCCTGGAAATGTCAAACTGTGAGCACATTTGTAGATTAGGTTTAACTATTAGTGCTTTTCCAGGATTTATATATAGATACATATTATTTCTTTATTGGCAATATTAAATCATCGTAGTTGGAGAACTATACATCTGTTCTTGATTCATTTTTCCCCTGCCACCACAGAAACATACAGACATCGCAGCATCTCACCCAGCTGTCAGTATTTGAAGATGTTTTCTCTTCTTAAGTCTCTTATATAGCTATATAATATGGGGGAGTGGAGGATATAGAGGTTTCATCAAGATGCATTTCTGTAACTTAATTTATATTTTTCAAGGAAGGAAACTTCCACATCTGTGAGGAGAAAATGAGGTAGACTATAAAACATTGTTTTTAATGGCAGCAATGAAAGTGTTCTGTGATTTGGGATGCTAGAGCAAGTCTGCTGGGAAATGGATTGGTAGGCCAGGAGAGGGTATTTTGATCAAAATGCATAGAAAATTAATTTACCTCACAGTCCTACAATTTATCACGTAGATATCACCTCTTCACATGAAAAGATACATGAGTATGGATGCAATATTGCTCTAGTGCTTATATCTTATTCCAGAACTTAAATAATTTAACACTCCTGCTTTAACCTTATTGAAATATTAAAACACTGCAATCCTTTAGATTTGCTTTTGTTACAACTGTAACATTACGTTTTCATGTCATCATGACACCGGTTTGTAATTGCAGCCCAGACAGGTCTTTAGCCATTCAAACAGAAAGCAAAAACTTGTTTTGACTGGTGAGTGTTGAGCAATTTCATCAAGAGCGAGGACACGCATTATAAAGAAATAGTAAATTAGATTAATTGACATCATGAGGCCTTTATAAAATCTTTTTCATTTGCTCATCCTTGCAACTCACATTTTGACTTAGACGTTTCCCATCTATGAAACTATTTAGAGTGATTATTTTTCCAGCTGCAGTAGTTACACTTCACAGTTGGACTGGGCTGGTAAACAGTTAATTGAAAATATCTGCTTTGAAGCAAGATGAAATGTCCTTCAGACATTTTAATAGAGAATGGAACAAATTAAAATCCATGAGTTGTTGAAGAGCCTCTGGACTGGGGGTGGTGGTGCAGGGAAGTGGAGCATGGGAAATGCAGAGTTAAGTCCTGACATGAGTTGTGGAGCTGTGTTCTCATTTGGTTCTCAGGGTCCAGGAAGGTGCCCTGACAAGGCTGCTCTGGTCTGTTTGTGCCTCTGACCAAGAACTGACCTGATCCTCAGTAACTCTTTCCTGTAAAATTGCTGCCAAATAGCTATTATCCTCAAAAGCTTCAATAGTATTAGATTTTTTTAAATGGTTACCAGAAAAAATAATAATAAAAAAATCCCCATTAGCTTTAGTCACTGTGCTTAATTCAATTAAGCTGAGCTGATCCCCGCTGCTCATGGAGCTGGTGAGCCCAGCGTTGCAGAGAGGGCTCACTCCTCTCTTGCTGCCCCACGTCCTCTTTCCAATGTCTGCACAGCTCCTGTCTGCACTGCCACCAGCTTCTGGAGCTGGAATCCCCTTATTGCCTGCATTCCCCTAATTAATTACTTATCTCCAGGTCTTTTAAAAATTTTATAATTGGTGTATGTAGATGGCTGTTTCCCCTAAAGTCTGGAACCATTTTATGTACAACTTATCTGAGTGTACAATCACCTAAATTAATACTAATTATCATTTCTGAGGCTCCCATGAATTGTTCATTTTCTGAAGGGAGAGAAGTTCTCTGGATTGTCTTTTATTGGTAGAGGTAATGAATATCATTGTATTAATCTTTTTTGATTACTAAAACCTGATGACTCAGATTTCTTCTTCCTGAAATGCTTCTGGTTCAATTAATTTGTTTTTGTCTCTGTATCTAACTCACATGCTGCTGTAGTAAATCACCTGCAAACAAGACTACATTTCTGGCATCAATTTGGACTTGTTTGTGATTATGGCTGTTCTTGTCAGACTTCCATTTGAGGAAAAATGTGTTTAAAACCCTTATGGAAAGTTCAAATTAAAAATTATGTAGATATTTCAGCTAACTTGACATTTCTGTAGTGAAATATTGTCACTTCTACATTTCTTGAGAATTTGTCATTAGTGGGTTTGACTGTCATTTGCATTATTTTTACTTTTTTAGCATAGGAGTATTAGTGTTTCTTGCAGGCTTTTTCTGCTTGTCTAAGGTGTAGGGCACCCAGCCTTTACCTGCAATGTGACAATAAAATGCACGCTAGGACATTGGGGTGGATATGCTAAAGGTGCTTTCTGCATCTGACAGCAATGCACAATCAGAAGCACGGGTGAGAAGCTGTCCCAGGCACTCCTGATGTGGCTACACAGGAGGAGATGGATTCAAAATGCTGAGTTCAGCTGCAGGGGAGGAAGGTGGGGGAGAGCGAGTGAACCCATGCGCTTTCAGGCAGTGCTTCTGAAAGCTCGCAGAATGATGCGGTGCTGCTAACATTGGAGCTCAGACTCCAAAACTGGCAAGGAAAAGGTGATGGAAGGAGTTGCTACTCATGTAGAGAAGGAGGAAATCTTGCCAAAACAGGCAGTTGGCACTCAGTTGAGTTTTCATCATACTGTTACTTTGTCAGCAGAACATGGGTACCAAGTAAGACCATGCTGATTCGATGACATTTTATAAGTCTTGCCCAAAACTCTTGGCATCAATGGAGAACTGTTTTCTAGGACTATATATTAAAAACACCTGTAGAACTTCTTACAAAATTAATTTCATTGATAGTTCATATGAGGGGTTTCAGATGAGTCAAGTGATCTGCCACAGAAAGGAGTAGATGTTTGATGGGGAAATTTGATCTTAGCCAGGGCAAAATAAACCTCTTCCACTGAGGCCAAAAATCTTTATCAGGATGACTGTTGTTTAGTGCCACAGGAGTGAGCAATACATAACTAAGTCTACAGGTGGCAAAGATGTTTGGGTGGTCAAGAAGGGAAGAAAGGTAACAATTTTCCTAAAGAAGAAGAGGCCAAAACTTCAGAACCACCTCACAATGTATTATGCTAACTACAAATCAACAACAAGCTGGGATTCAGAAAACAGACTAGAGATTTAGATGATAGCTGAATAAATCTGCAAATGTTTTCATCAGTGTTGTTTTCAGTTTATAACCCTCATTTTAACAATATAATCTTGCTATTTACCTCTTAACTTCTCTCTACTGCAAATTCTAATCAGGCCTGCATGAAAATGTGCTCCCATCTGCTTGATGTCCTTGACATTTGGCTTTTGAGTTTAACCCACTGTAGCTAGAGCAAGGTTCTTCTTGTGGTTAAAGCAGGATTCCTTATTGTGCTCAATCTCCTTTAATATCGTTGTCTACTGTGAAGAACTCCGTCCTGCCTGCAATGTGTCACTTTCAGCTCCTCAGCTTGTGTCATCCAGGCCACCTCTAAATCTTGCTGCATGAGCTAGGATGCAGTCAGTCCAGTTTACATGCTCAGTCAGAAGCCTTGTTCAGGCTCTTGTCTCATGTCCACTTATTTCTACCTGTCTCTTCACAAGTTTTGTACATTGTCCTCGCGTCTGTAAAGATGAGGCAAAGTCTCTCCTTAGCCTGTACCTTGTCTTCCCGTTGTTCTCATATCCTTCTCTCTATTGCATCAACTATAAACTGCTTGTTTTCATTTTAATAGCCTTTTCGGTCTGTCCTCAGCAGATTTATTTCCTGTTTATTGTGTTGTACATGCTTTCATGTGGTTCATTCCCACAGTGCTTTGTGTACTCTTTTAAAGTACCAAGCCACTTTAGCTGCTGTTGGAATACTGGATTAGATGTAACAATTGGTCTGATATGCTATTATAATTTCTCTATGACTGTGGACAGAAAGACTTTCTTTAGAAACTAGCTTCAAATACCTGTACTTAGGATAGCAGATAACTTTTGCTTAAACTGAAGTGACTAGTATCAGGAGATATTAGCTTGATCTGATTGCTGTGTGTATTTGGTGTCCTGCTGCCCTAGCTGGGCTAGTTTGTGTTGCTCCAGCATCATGTATTTGGTCATTGCAATCTTTTGGGGCTCTGTTGTTTGATATAGGGTAGTTTTAAACTCCTTTATCCTTTTAGGTGCTTAGCTTAAAAAAAAAAAAAAAACAATATTTTAATGTTTCTCTGTTATTATCTTAGTTGCATACATGTATGTGTTGTGTGGTTCCCAGACATTGTTATCAATCTAATGATTATTAAAAAAAAAACTATCAATGTGTAGCTAAAACTTAATATAAATTTAATATTAAACTTATGCATGTTGAGTATGCATAGTGCCCCTGGTTTATTAATCTGAAACAAACTGTGCTGCTGTGCAAGAAGGAAGATGTTATTAAAGTGAAGTATATGCACAAGGCTGGGAGATTGGCTTACAAACTGTGGTAATAAACCTGAGGCTTAGGAGCTCTTAGAAGCATTCTCTATAGAGAAGCACATGCATTTGTTTATTATACTAGTCAGAGACTTAGAACAGGATTTCTGCTGGTTGTAGCCCATGCCCTGGCAGCAGTCAAGCGAGCACTTAATTATTATCTACGTCCCATGTTAGGGCCTTAAGGGTGACCTTCAGTAGAGGGGAGCAATCAGACACTTAATTTTGTAATTACTGAGTGGGGCTAATGGATGCATGGCAACATCAATTCCACAAAAACTATTCTTGTTCTTCTTTGGTTCCTCAGACTCCTTTGCTTGTATTGATTGTATCTCTGCACTGAAAAATGTATAGACAGTGTTGAAAGAAAGCTATTTTGGCTTAAGATGCTGTGAGATCAGCACTGCTGTAGTATACAAAGTGATTTAAATGGTGTTCCAAAAATAGAGCAAGACATTGTAGCTCATCTCCACTGAAATAAGTTACTAATAATTGTGTTCTGTTTTAAAAAAAAAAAAAAGATAATTAAAACGTGGAGCAGGGAATTCCCTCAGAGTTGGGAGGCTTAAATTGCTCCAGTTAATAGTACACATACCATCAGTAATACTTAAACACAGCTCTCTGAAAAGAAGAAACTCACACTTCTAAATGTCCATGGGAGCTCAGTGCTTCTGGTGACCAGCAGCTACGCACCTATACATGCGGCACACTCACAAAGCATCCCTTGTTCCCCGAGGATTGCTGCTTCCTGAGCAGACCATGTGACTGACGTCCGGTGTAGAGTAGACATGTCCTGGCATTCAGACCTTGCTGCCAGCTAGTGCTGTGGCTCAGTGACCTGGCGTTGGATTCAACGGCCACACAAGCTATTTCCTTTGCAGCACTGGGAAATGGGCTCCTGCTTTCCCCTCTCTTTTCTGTTCCCCTCGGTAGTAGAGCTCAAGCTTGTGTAGTGGCCTAGAACTAAGTAATCATTGTGCATAAGAGTGCACTGATTTGTTAGAGTAAAATAGTAGTGAGTGTGCTATAGAGGCAATAAAGTGGCATAATAACTAAATCAATCTCATATGTCACATCTTTTAGTGCTGTTCACTAGTATTGCACTATGAAGAATGGTAAATAAGTCAGCTTGGTCTTCCCATGTCATTAGCTATTTTTATACTTTCCTGTGTTCCTCCTCTTTATCTGTTCCTGGTGGAAATGAAGTATTTAAATCTTGGTTTGGTGTCCTTGATTATTCTTGGTCCTGTTGCTGCTCTCTATCTCCTGCTATTCCCACTTTGTCTCTCTCACGGCAGGGATCCTAAGTTTTGTTCCTTTTTTATTATTTAACTTTAGTTCTTCTCTACTGAATTTGTTTCCAAGCTGTTATTTTTCTAGCTCCCAATTTGTCAGATGTTATGGCTGAACTGTGATTTTTCCAACGTGATGTTATTTGCTTTGGAAGTATCTCGGAGAAAATAGAGCTGACCATTATGGCTTGAAATGGGATTGCATCAGTTTTTTTAACTCTTATATTATTTAATGATTTTTCTGTTCCTGAAAACAAAACAATGACAAAAAAAACTGAAAAAAAAAACTCAGTTAAAAAGCAGTTCAACAAATTAAAATAACAATTAATGTTGGCCTTTGAAGTGAAGCAGGGGGAGTCAGTGCTGGTATTCCCTTAGAGCCTCAATGCTATTTTTCTTCCTTTGATAATACCAACCAAGTGGAAGCAGCTTGGGCAGATTTGTGTGGGGAGGTGTAAAAGTTGTGGGAGTGTGGAAATAGAAAAATAAATTTATCTTCATCCCACTGCAGTGTGTCACTGCAGCTGTTTATTTCAATAGTTGTTCCACATAAAATACCAGTGCGGAGCCAACTTCTCCACTGCTTCAAACTGGCTGCAGCATATGGGTGTTTTCAGGTAATGGACCAGTAAGTATCAACAGCCCCACAAAGCCGCCTGCATTGTCATGTGTGGCTTGGGCTGGATGCAGTTCCTGCTTAATCGGTTGACAGAGCACCATTGCCACGGGCTGTGCCTGTAAACAGCACAAAATGTGCAATGAAGCTTGAGGTCAGAGGATGCTCTTGACTCACAGATTTGGACAGGAGCATCCTGTTCACTTCCTGTGGTTCACTTCTTTAAATCTTCCCATTCCTGAGGGAGCAGGAGAAATCCTGAAAAGGATTCTCACATTCCTGAGCCACCTTCTCTATCTCAAGTGCCACAGCGAGCCACTTTTCTTAAAAACAAATGGTGAGCTCCTAAGGTCATTGCTGCTGCTATTGACTGTACACAGGGTGAGCTCCAACAGCACCTTGATGAGCTGGCATCCCTGCCTTTGTGGGGCTGTCTGTTTTGGCTCTGATATAAATTAAAGCCATTAGCTCTTCCCCAGGCTTCCTATGGTACCTGTGAGTTGTTGCACTGGAAAGTGACCTCGCCATCTGCTCCCAACTTCACTGTATCTGGATGAACAAACTGTATAAACTTTTAGCAGAGGTGTGACCTTAGGTAGAGGGGGAAGAAAAGACTTTACACAATTTAAAATATCTTCATTATTTAAATATTGATCCTTTAGTATTTATTAAAACATGATAACTGTCAAATTTAAATAGAAAAATAGCTGTTGCAAATGCAAGTTATTTCTAAAGTTCAGCTGCTGCTAAATGAGATTCTGGAGCTCCTATACTTAGAAATGCTTAACATAAATTATGACCTAATTAACATTTGCATGGTAATCTAGACTTCCTACAGCTTATTCTGCTAATTAACACATGACAAATGATCAAGAATTAATATTTCATTGAAACATAGCTTGTCCAAGAAAGCCCATTAATGTTGCAGAGAACATTTCATTCCCTTACAGTTTTATACCTGAAAAGTGTTTTCTTACAGTCAAGACTATTACATAATTTTTGTCATTAAAATTATTTGTTATAAAAATTCATGTGATAAGGATAACTGCAGGTGTTTCATAATAAATTCTTCTCCTGTCTATTTAAAAATAAACTGAGTACATGTCCTGACATGATTACCTGGGTTAATTAGGTTTTGGGGTAGCTGGGGATTTTCCTGTAATGCCCCCACTGGACTTCAAATAGTCACATTCAAACAGGTTGAAACAAGCACAAAACCCATGTACTGCTGCTTTTCTGTTTTTATTTGTAATGTGGTAGTACCAAAGGGTAATATGCATTCTGTGTAATGCAGAATTACAAACAGATCTACAGGTTACCTCCAAGCAAGCCAATATCAGTATGGAGCGCGGAGTGGTGGCATGCAGAGATACCAGCTTGGGTCCTTAGCTGCTATTGCAGCGTTTGCTGCGGTGTGGTTTTTTTTTTTTTTTCTAATGCTGCTGAATACCCTTGTGCTCACTGCTGCCACAGTGGGGGCCAGGCTTCCAGTACCCCAGTGGAACCCAGCTCCTTCTACTCGCCTTCCTGGGAAAGACATGGTGGCTCTGTGCAGGATATGGAGATAAGAGCTTGAACTTCCACTTGAAGAGTTTCCTGTCTTAAATTGATGACAAAGTAGATATTACAGCTCAAACAGAGAGAGCTTACTCTCCAGAAAAAAAAAAAAAATCCCTATTGTCTCTGGATCTAAAGAATAGAGCCTAAAGGCTTCAGTAAATTGTATAGGTTAAGGATAATTAACGCTTAACTGATAACTCATATAACCAAGAAACTGATTTAAAACTTCAGGGTTGTAATTAGGGTTACATGATCAATGCAACACAAAAACCCAATGAGCTGGTACCTTGAGTTTAGAGTGACTAAGTACTGGCTGTTTTTGCCATGCTTTGTCAAGCGTTTCTACTTCTAAGCAATGCTTACCCAAAATATGAATAAGGATGTGTCTCCTTAGGCTAAAATAGTAAGTTCAGTTACCCTTAAAAACAAGAATTAAACAAATGAAAACAGGTTGTTTCCTTCTACATGTATTCCTATGCAAATAATACTGGTTAAAACAAATATGATTTTGCACAAATGTGAGCCTCATTTTCAGTGTTTGGTCATCACACACATCTCTACAGACACCGCTTGCTCCATTTCTTTTAGATAATAAATCATCATTTGTTCACCAGGCAATAAATCCTTAGCGATTAATCAATCAAAATGCTTATAGGCTTCAGAAAGGAATCTCAGTTGCTTGCAAAATGCAGGACCTGCTCTCTAAGGGAAGAGCAAAAACACATGTGCATATTAGACTAACATTTGCTTTGTTTTAAAGTCAAATTAATTTAGCCTCGCCTGAAGCTGAGAAGGAACTTAATCATATAGCGAGAGTCTGTAATAAATCCTGCATGACATATGGTATTTCCCTATGAGCTTCCAAAAAGGAGGGGGCGCAACAGATACGTTGTTCAGGGACAAAGGTCTGGTGTTTGTCGAGCACCAGTTGAACTCCAACATTTTGTATTTGCTTTTGTACTCTCGTTGTGTGTGCTCTTCTTGGGAGGAGCTCGTAGCTCAATTCTGTTGCACATGGCTGCTTGGCACTGTTCTTGGACACAAGCGCAATGCAAAAACGTGTATTTGAAAAATGTTTCATAGACTTTTCAGACAGCTAGTCTCCAGTGTATAAGGTCAGAGTCTAAGGTATGCGCTTCATGGGTATAGTTTTATAGTAACTTGAATTCTTAACGAATTACTCATAGCATTTTGCATTTAACCCAGAGCAATACTGTTATTTGGGTCTGTATGTTCTGACCTGATGTTATGAATATCTGCGCTTTTCTTAGCGCTTCAACATGCCCAAACTTCTTCAAATTAAGAATGAATTTCTCAGAACTATGACCATGAGGAATTGTGACTGTTTGTGCTGGCTCCTTTGATCTCCCTATGAAGTGCAAAATGCAGTCAAGGCTATGGGGGATTCTGGGCAAGAGGAGCCTGACCAGGTTTGTATCTGAACGATGGTGTTATGTAGCACGCCATTTTGATCAACAAGTCAGGACTAAAATGCTGAGAATCCTTGTGCAGTCATTTTCCCATTGCTTTCCTGGGACAAGCCTGAGTGAGTACTAGCTGCAACCTGTTGTGCAATTAACCATTATGGGTTTAATATCATAACATTCTGAGTGTTAGTACAGCCGTATCTTTGAACTTTTTGTAAGGGCAACAGAAAAATTTCCTTCATCCAGAGATGGAAGTGCAGACAGAAATTGGTAATATTGATCTGCCAACAGTAATATATATTTTACAACTGACTCTGAAAGATATCATCCCTTTGAAGCTCTCTTTCTTGTTTAACTATTTTTCCTTTGTCCTGTTTTTATGTTCTGGCATTGATGCCCGCAATGTAAGAGAACCGAATGAAAAGCCCTTCAGAAATCTAGCAGTTGGCACCTGTTTACATTTTTTTTCTGTTCTACATTAGATACTCAAACACATCTGACCCTGAAAAAGGCTTCCTTTAAGGCTTTTGATCCACTGTGACAGGTTACTTGTGTCTGCATTATGCAGGTGGCATCATGGCATTTGGCCTCTACCATACAGCTGGAGGAGGAAGTAATAACACAAAATTTCATGTCAATCACTTCAACTGTAGGTGGCCTTTCAATGCTCCCAAAACCCTGATGTGCATAATTTTTTTCCTAACTTCATGGAAAACGCTAAAAGGTTTCTAGCATACGATTTGTGCTTAATTCAAAATATAATACCACCTTGTGTGTTTTTCTTCAAAAGAATCAGTTTTAGAATTAGTTAAGTTTGAAGAGTCTGAGTCAAATCTAAGTCTACAGATCTGATATTCTTCCTTCAGGGAAGTCCTGCTGAATTTATTTGATTAAAATCCTCAGGGCTTCTTGGGATCTTGAACTTGTAACAGTCTCTGAATCTTCATGATTTTCATATTTAAGTGATGTTTTATTGTTTCCCAAGAAGAAGCAGCACCTGTGGCAGGGTACATCTGCGATGGGTAATCCTGATCTCGAGGCTGCCCTGTATGCAGGAGGGCATGGATATTGCTGATGACCCAAAGGGCCATCATGCTCCCTATTTAGAATTTGCATTTTGGATAAACCCATGTTTATACAGGCTTATGCTGTACCGTATAATTGAAACAATCTGACTCATGCAATGGAGTGACACTGAAAGCCAGCAGCTCAACTCTAAAATATTTTTTTGGGAATATAAAGCAAAGTATCTTGAATGTCTTTGATATATGGCAAAAGGTTAAAAGTTGGAGACAGAGGAGACATTGCATGTCACCCATGGATCTGGGGATGGCAGAAATGTCAGTCAGGCTCCTGCTTGCTTTGCAGTACGAGCATTTTCATGTCTCTAGTGGTCCTACATCTTCCAAATGTTGAATTCTCACGCACTTGTATCCAGCTTCAAATTCTTTACTTTAAACTTGGGAAGAGTGACAGAAACTTGGCCTACTGACTGAAAAGAGTCTTCAATAATCAGTTTTTTAATCACAATAACCATATAAACCAAACAAACACTGATCCAAATAGACTGCCTAGCTTTTCTATTCTGGAGTTTGAGGAGTCATGCATTTTGACATCATTTCATTTCTTTTACAAATTAAGCATCAATGTTTTTTTTCTGCCTTTTTTATATCCTAGCTTCTTTAGATCTGCAGGTAAATGTATAGCCCCATCTGCTTCAGGAAAGGATTTACTTCTTTGCAGTTGTTTGAAGTAAAAACCATTTGCAAATAAACAGCAAGTCATCTTTAAGCAGCGCCGGTCAGTGCAGTAAGGAATGAGCCACTCTTCCAATTTGGCTGTCTAAATGCAATTAAATGCTGCTAGATTTGCTGTAACAAACTGCTAAATTGTCACTGTCATCTGCTGAAAGAGACACCTCCAGTTATTGAGGGCACTGTTCATTTCCTCCTCCCAGATAAGGGATCTGTCCAGCCGTCAAGCATCAGTCATCGTCAGGCGATGCTGCTGTGTGCCTGGGCTGGGGAGCGTGCAGCACGTTTCATGTGTGGATGGGATTTTTATTTATTCTTCTGCTTGGGTTTGCTGCTTTGGGGTACGTTTGCATTTTCAGCTTCCCAAGGAATGGTTTCAGGTTGTAACAGGCAGGGTGAATGTTCAGGGAAACAGCAGAGTGGGAGCAGTTATTGAAACGGGTAAAAGCTTGAATTGGGACTTTTTTGTGATGCAAGGCAGAGCCCAGTACCTGGGTCTGGTAGAGCCAGGAGCTGTGGTGGTTTTGTTCTGGGTCTGGCTGCATGAATTTGCAGTCACAAGGGTGTTTTCTTTTCTCTGCTCAAGCTTGTGCTTTGTTCCAAATATCTCTGTTCACAGACCATTGCAGTCAGAGAAAATGTTAGACTGAGGGAGAGGAAAAAATGTCTGTTTTGGTGATTTCAAAGTGAATTCATGATGGGGATAGTTTTTTCTGAGAATAGAGGCCAGGCTACCTGAATTTGGTCTGTCTCTAGCATTGAGCTATCTGTTACTGTAAGTCATTTTATCTTTTCTGCTTCCTGTTTCCCTCTTGAAATGGGAAGAGTGCACTAGAGCGTGTTTTCAGCATTAATTAATTGGCACTAACTAATTTGAGCTGCTGAAGAAACCCATGATAGTTCAGACGTTTTATTTTGGGCTACTGCCTCTTATTGATTGATGTTGCTAATCTCTTATTGATTGACATACCTATTTAGTGTGGGGGGGGGGGGGGGGGCAGGAGGGAAACATCCCTTTTTCAGGCGGGTGTTAAACTAGCTCTTCTTTTTGTCTGCTCTTATCCAGAGCATCTGGGGCTCACAGAGCAGCTGCCTGCATCCCAGGCTGCTAACAAATGAAAGCCGCTGTGCACTGATGGACATGTTGTACATTTTTTCTGATTTGTCTAGATGTATTGATGCTAGAAGGCAACGTTTTGGCCACTGGGGTGGGTATTTACATTTAAAGCTGAAGTGTCAGACTGCTGCTCATCTTGGAGATGAGGTTGCCCGTCCACTGGAATCACATGAGCTTCAGAGAGCCCCCTGTGTTGGATGTGACAAGGGCAGAGGACTGCCTCACCAGGGGTCCTTCGGTCATGTAACCCGAATGTTGAGAGTAGCCACATCTGGGCAAGGCTGCTGCGATGCCCCAAACATCCCATCAAACAGATTGTTGCAGAGCAGCTGCATGCATTGACTCTATTTATCCAATAATTAATTTTGGTGGCAGAGAGCAGGGATGACCATAATTTACAATGCAATTCAGAGGCATGTGGAAGAAAGAATAATTCTGTAATGTTGTAGGCTGCAAATAGGAAGTGTAAGTATGCCTTAGGAAGTGTAAGTATGCCTTAGTATCTCAGTTGATGTACTAAATACATTAAAGAACCTTCTAACCTGAAGACCATCTTTATGGCAATAGGAGAGTCCAGCTCACTTCCTTCTGTGTGTGTCTTTCTGCTTTATTTTTGTTTTTGATTTAATTGAGTATTGCACTGCTCTTGAAAATATGTTATTCGTTCTGGGGCAGCAGATATATTTTAATGTTTTTAACCAATAGGATGTCTATAGGCCAGCAAATGATTTGAAAATAGTTTTAAGCCACAAATGCAGATTAGACTATGGGGTGTGGAACTCTATAAATGTATAATCAGTCCCCGTGCTATTTCCTGGATGCATTTTGTTGCTGAATGCCCTGGATGACTTTACCTCCTCCTCCCTGCTCCTTGCTAGGAGGGGAGCAGACATTACCTGTGCCTTCTCCAGAGCGTACAGAGTGGTGCTGCCTTCAGCCAGCAGCATGGGTGTGAGGCGTGTGGGGCAGGAAGCATGTTTATCTTCATGTGCTTTAAATTCCATATCATCAGACTCAGAGTTAGCCCATCTGACAAAATGTGTACAACACGAATGACTTTGTCTAATTTTTCATCACTGGAGTGACTTCTGGATATCAATAGCTCAATAATTATTGATATTACATTTCCTACAGAGCAGGTAGTATCTTTTTAAATTTATTCTCTTTCCTTACAGTTTTTCTTCATTTTCTGCAACATTTAGCCAGAGGGGAGAGAACGAAAATGAGCATTCAGTTTTATTTTCTAGTTCAGGATCCCTTTCATTCCTGCCAGCAAAATACAAGTCACATTGCAAGCACTAGATAAATGGCTCCTCATCACGAAGTGAAACGTCCTTGCTCAGTTTTTTTGCCGTTATGTCTTTGGTGTTATTCCATTTGCAGCACTTGTGGCAAGTTCCAGTCTGGTGACCTCCTGTGATCTTTTCTCAGTAAATGCTTGCAGGGGGGTGCATTATTATAGCAGGAGAGGAAAAGGGGTTGGCAAGATTTCTTTTAGTGCTGCATGACTCTTCATAACTACCAGATGCATTTGGAACATGCTGCATTGTTAGTTTGCCTTTTATTTTAGCTTTGGTAGCTGAGATTGGTTGTGGTGAATGTGTGAACAGCAGAGATGAACTCAGGCTCACGCCAGTCAGTGCATTAGCACAAGAAACTTGACTGCACTTTGTGGCACATCTACCCTGGGGTAGAGCAGCCATGGGGGATGCCCTGGCTGGCAGGCGCTGTGGGTCCTGCTGGAGCAGAGTCCCGGCTGGCTCTGACCTCCTCCCCTCCATGGATGATGGTGAGACATCCACTGGCACTCTCTCCCAAGTGGACACTGGGTCCTGAGCTGACTAGGATTTGGGATTTTTATGTATTTTGATTTGAAACTGCTTTGGTTTTCCCAAATTTTAATATTCTATTTACTGTTTTTGCAATGTTTTTAACAACAGAATAGTGGTTCAATTTTTCAACTCCTCTTTCATGTTGTATCTCCTTTCATGTTGTTTTGAAAATCGTTATTGCCTTGCATTGATCAAATCACAGTTCCCTTTATCTAGAGCAAAGTGTCTGCTTTGAGATGCAATGAAGGGTAAGTTTGACACTTGTACAAAAATCGTACTTTAAGGCATGTCAATAGAAAAGTAGTGCAGGATGTTACTATCATCTTGTTGACAAATGTGAAATACATCAAATGTATTTCAATACTCCTAAAAATATCCATAAATTTCCTTTTTAAAAAATATCTCATTGCAACACATTATATTCCACAATAACTTTGTAGAAGTTTGTATTGAAGTCACCAGAATTTGCAGAAAAATTTCACTTTTGACAAAGACCAGCATTCAGTTACAAGAGAAAAAGCCCTTCATGATGGCCTTGTCCTTACCAGAAGCTACAGCAGATCAAGGCTAAACACCATTTTTATGCTTGCAAGCTCTTTCTCAATCAACCTCTATTGTGGGAGAGAGGGAAGGAAGAGCTATTCTTTCCTAAAACCCTTTCATGATGGTCTGAAATCTCAGACACAATCAAGTCTTTATGTACTGGAGAATCGGCTGGTAGATATCAACCTAAATAGATTAGATGAATTATTAACGTGCACATTTTTGAGATTGACAATAATTGGTTGAAGATGACAACTCTATTTTCATAAGCAGTGTGCTCCCAGAAACAGTCCCAAATCAAGGGTCTGGGCTGGGGCCCCTCCATTTGGAGGGGAGAAGAAGGTTGAGGGGGAGCAGCCATGGATAACCAAATTGCAAGGGCAGGAGAAGAGCCAGTTGGGAGCTCTTCACCTAATTCTTCAAATTTAGAGCTTGAGGCACCCAATGAACCAAGAGATTGATTTTTAAAAAGATGTTCATATCCTTCACTGTGACCAGTGCAGGGCTGTAGGTGCTGGGGAAGCACAACGGCATGGGGTGGCATGAAGCACTCAAGACTCTCGTGTTTGCCTTGAGCAGCACTTTACTGCCTCTGTGGGAGAGGGAGAACTGACTCCCAGGATACTTCTGGTAGTACATCATCTCTAAAAATCCTCAGTCTTTCCCTGTCTTTTCCATACATTGTGAGCAGGGAGAGGGTATGTTAATTTGAGCTAAGAAAAGACGCTTTAGCTGTTTTGTCACATCCTAGGAACGTGCCGCTAATAATAGCTTGGATGAAAAAAAAAAAATCCCAGTTTTCCATCCCTTCTCATTTGCACCCCTTCTAACAATGACACACTCAGCTCTGGTCATCACCTGGCAGCAGACTGTTGCTTTTGAAGAACCAAATGAAATTTCAGTGATATGGACAAATAATTCTGTGATTTGTTTGCAAATTGTTTATCTTGTTTCCAGAGTAGATTCATCTCAGATTTTCCAATATGACAGATTAATCTTCTGCTTAGTCCTCTTGTATCCTGTGTCCAAGCTTTCTGCAAGGTATGCAGATTTTTAGTGTGTAATACTATCATGGCAAATGGATGCATAATGTATTAAACCTATGCATAAACAAATACTGAATGATGTTTACCAACATTTTTTTTGTATCCAAGCTGATCTTTTCAACTCAATTTATATAGATTTTTTCAGCCCAATTTCCACCTTTCCTGTTAATTTTTTTTTTTATTTTTTTTTGAGCTGGTGCCCTTAATTTTGTCCTTTGGAGCTATAAGAATGATAGAAATAATGCTATTTGGTTGCCTTTCAGAGAGTTGATGGTAACAGTGGCAGCTTTCACTCCAAGTCCCCAGAAATCTTAGTGTGTGGCTGATATTCCTGTTTTATTTTCATTTCTCAGGTCAATTTCAAAAAAGGTGCAACTGATCCAAAAACTGTACATCTCCATCACCCTCAGAAGGAGAAGAGTACAGTGGAGGCATTGACAGCTGGTACAGCAAACACCTCTGCTGCCCTTTTGAGCCTCGTATTTTAAATGACACAGGAAGAGCTTTACTTTCCTTTATGGCTTTAAGAACTATATGAAATATCTGTGTTGTGCAAATGGCACCACTTAGTTACTGCTGGATACCTGTTGTGGTACAAGGCTTAAATTAGAATTACACAGAGTCGGAATGGCAGGATGTAAAAAGAACCCCCCTAAAACAACCCCATTTAGTTGGAAGAAGCTTATCCTTTAGTTTGAGGCTGAAAGAAATTCCAAATTCTGTCCATTTCCAGAGGGATTGTGCCTTTGTCTGGATTTGTTGCATCGGGAGAGATAAATATTTGCTTTACGTGTTTTGTGAAAACAAAAATGTGTCTTTCAAAACCCTCTCTAAAATGATGTATTTTTGTGGTAGTGTTTTGAGTTCAATTTGAATTTTTTTTCCTCTTCTGAGGAAAAAAGAAATAGAGTGATATGTTTCCAGGCAATACTGCGGTGTTTTTTTCTTCAGAGCTCTAAAAGTTTGGCAGGCTTGTCGTTTGATATGTACAACTGTCAGTACTATTTACTTATTCAGGGATGAAGAGGCCTTTAATACTCGTAAATAGTTAATATCAGCTCTTAATGTCTAATCATAATATCTTTTAATCTAGAATTAAAAACCTTATGAAATCTTTTACATGGTTTTGAATTTTGGTCATTTCATGCCTTTGTACTTGTATGTGCTAGAAATTCAGCAACTATCCCCTTCATGCCTGTTAGATAGAGAACTACAGTTGTCCGACTTCAAAGTCTTTAGTGAGAATGAAAGCATGAAGATTGTTGGAGCTTTCCCTAAGCATTTGTGTAAAGACCTATTTTCATTTATATTGCTTGGTAATTCTGATTTTTGTTTCAATTATAGTACCATGTTGATAATATGATATCTAGGTGTTGATATAAATCCAAACTGATGTATATGTAAATTTAATAGATAGATCTTCCTCTTTATATGATGCATAAATGATTCACAAAATAATAGTCCTGCATAACTTGCAAAACCAATTAGGGATTGGTATCATAACGTGCCTTTGGTCACCTTCCCTATTGTCTATTCACAATGGTCTCAGCCTCTCTTACCGTAGCTGCCACATTTAAAGCAAGGCACCGTAGAAGAGCTCTCCGGCAGCTCTGTCAGTGTGGAACATGGGTGGAATTGGTTCTGACACAGGGTACAAGATTGGTTGGTTCTGGATTCAGTCTTGGATCTATCAGAGAGGTGAGATCCAACAGCCAGTGACCCTGCAGGATTAGGAGAGGAAAGTGGGCTCCCTCTTTCCCAGAATGAGATGTTGTGGCGTCAGGTCCTGAGGAATTTTGTTACCTACCCCAAAATAACTCTTGTATGGAAAGTTTAGCACAAAATCATTTTCCAAAGGTGGGTATAAATGTACCCCTGATAATAAATTAGACCAGGTACATAGCTGATAGAAAAAGGAAATTTACCACAGTTAACTTAAAACACTCTAATTTTTTTATTTATTTTTTTTTTGATGTTCAAATATATTACATGTGGCAGTGTGGATTAAAGATCTCTCAGGATTTCACAAACATTTCTTTGGGATGACCTTCATAAGTTCCTTGGGAGTTTGCTATCTGCAACGGAGACATCCCCGATGACTGCCAATTAAAAATTTATACCACACCATATTTTTGCATATATAGTGGCCACCATTAACATTTCAGAATTTGTTTACAGATGCTGTATTCTCACCACAGTTATTTGCTAATTCAGGCATATACACAAACAAATGGTACCTCAAATAACTCTAACTGTTGGAGAAATACTAAATTTTTAATTGTGAGCACTGTGTATACATGTGGTGTGTATTGTTATTCTTAAATAATTGGGCTCAGAAGCCCCAGCTGAGAATAGCAATCTATTGTACAAACTTGCATAGGAATCTAGCCAAATATCTTTGCAAAGGAAGAGAGCTACCATTCAGAAGACCTTCTAAGATTGTTGTCTTAATGAAGGTAGCAGTTAATTGAAGGTAAACCGAGTACATTCATTCACAGATTGTATCAGTGTAGGATATGAGGTTAGGTAACAGCAACGTCTCCAGTCATGCTAAAATAGAAATAATGCAAGATGGAGGAGGTTCATATAAAGCCCATAAGTCATTGTATCCTTACAGAGTTTATCACTTTGGATTCAAAGTTGAATGCAATTTACAGTCTGGTGCTTGCAGTGGAAATGATGTTTCTTTCAATTTGTAGTGATTCCTGTGCTTAAAGGGTACAGCTTAATAAAACACAACTTCTATCTGAAATATCAGTCATGAAAACTAAACACCTTGGAATCTCCCAACAAATATCAGATGAACTCCCTATAATTGCCATTATTGTGTTGAATTCAAAATACATTCCTGTTGTAGGACCTGCTTCACTAAATGTTCATTTCAAAATATTGGGTTATTCCGCACATTGAAAATGTGCAGTTGTAAGCAAAATAAGTGATGAATGGACTTGACTAGTGGCAAAAATTAAAACGTATGTGTGCATTCATCATACTACTGTGCAAAGTTTATTCCGGTTGGATGGACTCAGTCTGGTCATATTTTGCTGTGCACAAATCAGATTCAAGATGTTTCTATTTTCTGCCATTTATTCCAACCAATGCAAAGATCATATTCAGCTTATTACGTTGCAGATACAGATGCCCCATCCATTTTTTATGGGTTTTAGTACTCCCCCCAAGACTTCTCCCCAAGGGCATGGGATCACTTGGGGTATCAATTCTTGAGCTTCTCCTTTGTCATTATTACTCTCTGCATCTTACTGTTGCAAGAAGCTGTAAAAGTAAATTTTGGAGAGGTTTTGAGGTGTTCTCATGCTGTGAGAATGAGAAACCCTGTGAACCTCCTGTCCATGTGTCTACCTGAGAAGATACATGCTGTCCCAGTGTTATTGCCTCTGGCTATATGGCTTCCAGGTAGGTATGGAAGGTTATATGCCTATAGGTAGGCATAGGCTATGAAAAGACTGGTAAAGGGAGACAGGATGTGGCTGGGAAAAAAAATAAAATAATAATAAAAAAAAAAATAACAGTGGCAGAAAGAAAAGCAAAATAAATCAATCCAACACATACAGAAGTTAAAAGAAGATATAGCACCCTAGAGGCAGCATCATAAGAACTCAAATTAAATTAAATTGCTGTAAAGTATTACACCTGGACTATTCCTACTGTCTAATCACAGAAAGAAGCAGTGCTCTTAGGAAGACCAGTACTGGTACTGAAAAGGATGCATAAAAGGGAAAAGGCAAATTCTATATCCTAAAAAGGAAAGCCATGGCATGAACACCTTCAAGTATACCCCCTGTAATAACATAGGGGTGAGACAATCTCTCCCTTCAGAATGTTGTGTTATTATTTTTTGTCAGAAGGAGGATGGGGGAAATGTTTTTAATATGCCCGGGGGCACTGCAACAAACTGAATTAGTGCTGTATACTGAAAAGCAAAATAATTAGGATTGTTTCTGGATTTGTTCATCAACTTGAAATTAAGCTTCGAATGCGTTCACACTTGATGGTGCAAGTCATGTCCCAGAAAATTGTGATAGGCCTTGTTTTGGTTATTTTTGAAAAGCTTACTAGCCAGGCCATGCGGTGTATCTCTACAGAGGTAGTGGCCCACTAGAAATCACAGGTTAAAGAGGCTTGGCTGCACTGCAATCAGATTTCACTTAGCTAACACATCATAAATGTAAAATAGATGTGGTTGTTTCATTCTGCTGTCTGTTGGGATGGGCAGTTGGTGGTTTCTTCAACCACAGAGGACTAGTGTAGTCCCACTTCAGCTTGGGTTATGCAGTGGGAATGAAAAGTTCCCTGTTATGCAAAGGACCATTTTTTTTTCAAATTTTCTTGCAGATATTTTTGTTTAAAATAAGCTCAACATCTGAGTCCTAACTCTAATTCCAATACGTATAGAGAAGAGTTGTACAATTAACTCCTTTCAGTATTACTGGACCTAATAACACAGTTTTCACAAATGTTATTGGAGTTATTCCTGCACAAAAGTTCTCGCTCCATGTGCTCACCTCCAGCTGCTCTTCCCTCTCCCTCACCCCGGGGTTTCTGATTCCCAGTCTCTCCTCAGAGAGCCCGAGGCGTCGGGCAGATGCGCGGAGGCACGTGGGCTCTGGTGAGGCCATGTGGAGACCTGGGATGGAAAGGGAGGGCTTCTTTCCAAATTGCTTTGTGCATGAGAGACGAAATTAAACTTCTCTGGAAAACAGAGCCTTTCTAAAGGGATTTCAGGCCACCTTCTAGCTTTGTGCACCCTTCTCAGCCTTGCTCCCGCTCTGCTCCCCAAGCAAGACCTGTGTTTCCGCTCTTTGCTCCCTGCTGCACAGTACGAGCAGAGTGCACGTGAGCCACATGCCCTCCCTCTCCCAGCACCCTCTCTCCTTAGGGACAGACAAAAATATCTCGGCATGAAGGGATGCTGCTGTGTCGCTGAGGGTACGTCACAGGCTGCTGAAAAGACGTCATCCTGGTATCGGTGGATTTGCCAGCCTTGGTCTAGCTGGGGTGGGGAAGGTGTTGCATAAATTTCAGTGATGCTCCCTCTGCTCCTGCGTATGCGTTTCTGTTGCTGGCCAACGGTACTGTGCTGCTGGGGTAGAAGCTGCCCCCTGCCCTTAGGAAGGTCCCTGGGGAGAAGAGGAATCGGTGGGAGCCAGGCACGCTAAAGCCAAATGGATTTCACTCCTGAAACCCAGCTCAGCCTGTGCAATTAGTCATTCAGCTCTCTGAGAATAATACAAATTATGTGCACTTGCGTAAGAAACTTCCTCCTGACAGCACTGTTTAGAAATATGTCAGCTTCTGAAATAAGTGTTTGAAGTCTTTGATTGGGAAACCTGCCTTTTCTGAGTGCTTTTCTTGCTAGAAGATGACATTATAACCTGGCATCTTAACCTCCTGCTAATTTGCTTCTATCAGTCAAATAATGAGTTGAGGTACTTTTTTTTCCTAGTAACTAGCGGCATAGGTTAATATCCACTTTTTCTCCCTACACAGGCATGACACCGCATAAATACTTTCCACTTATGTGTACATATGTTAACAATACAGCTTCTTAAATGATCTATTATCTAAAAAGTAGCAGTTAATTACATCTTCAGCTTGTAGAGTTTCAGAATAGTATAAACAAACAAACAAAAAAAAACACTTAAGCAGTAGGCACCTGGTGTTGTAAGCTCCTGGAAGGTTTGTTTCACTAAGAGGAGTAGTTTTTGGAAAAATTGCTGCAGAAAAGTGATACATCCTTGCTCAGCAGCCCTTTTCCTGAGGTGTGTTCTGCATCACCTCTGCTGAAGGTAGTGACAAGGTGTGTTTGTGCCACTGGAAGTCAGACGTATCCTTTCCTGTGCATCCATCAGGAATGGGGCAGAAATGCTTCTCATACTCCAGCCACTTCAAATAAGCATTCCTGGAGTGGGCAGGATTACAGAGTTATTAGGACAGGCAATGTAAGAGGGCAAGGGAGAGGCAGATACAGTTGAATAATTGTTCGGTGGTGTGTGAGGCATTCACACATTGAAAGGAGGCAAATAGGCGCCTCAGGGAGTGTGGGGTGCACCTGAATTGGTGTGGGTGCCCGGTGTGAGCGATAAAGCCCAACGCAGAGGTATTAACCACCCAGAGTGGCAGAGAGCAGGTAGTCACGCTGCAGTTTGCTACGGTAAATCACCTGGTAAATGAGAAGCAAGCGGGCAAGCAGGATTTATACTCTCTGGGATGTCATCCTTTTACACAAACAGGCACTTAAGCCTCTTGGTGCGGTTATGTCTCGTTCTCCTGGGAGGCTGGAGTCATTTTTTGGGGGGATAGTTGAGTTCAGCTCTGAGCAGGTTTGTCTGTGCTCTTTATTTTATGTCATGGTGAAAGCTGCTGATCTACACTAGCCTGTCCTTTTTTGCAAGTGCTTGCTATCGAACTGCACGGTACCTCTGTTCCCCCAGCAACTCCCTTAATTCATTTAAATCTCTCCTAGAAAGTAACTTTCCCTGTCTGCCTTTGGATAGGGAGTTATAGGGAATTACAAAATCAATATACAAAATGCACCCAAACTAAATTTAGAGAGACCTGTGCCAAAGCAGTGCATCTATTTGTGCCTTATTTAAGAAAGATTTACTTTTTGCATTGTTCCCTTTGTTCTTCCTATATCTGTCTCTTTATCCTTCAGACCAAATGTAGGAAAAAATGCTACGGCTACTGAGGTGTGAGTTTATGCATGTGTTTTTGTGTATAATGGACCTCTGTTATCTTCCTTATCTAGCCATTTTTTAAGAATAGATAAGAGTTTGAGCAGTATGTAAACTCTGCGGTGCATTTGTACGGATATTGAGGAGGTGCAGTGAATCCTTTGCAGAGGTGAGTTCATGGCTGGCCACATCACTGGATAGAGAGGCAAACCCAAAGTCCAGCCAGGGCGACTCAACAGATTGCAGCAATTGTGTCAGAAATAGGGATGTCTGAATCTGGCTTTAGTGACAACTACAGTATAAAACCTGAAATTCAGGGAAACAATATTTGGTGGATGCACAATTAAGTGCTCTGTCTTTGGCTCTGGTTTTGAAAACATTGGCGCTTTGATGAGAGGAGTTTCCGCCACAGTGCTGAACTCCCACAGGCTGCCCAGTTTGATTCCTCAGCACTCTAAATAAAACCCCCAGGATGCTGGCAGAGACTTTTCATATTTTCCTGAGTTCCAAAGAAATTTCATGTGAACTAATGGGTGTAAGCCTTTACTCGATTGGCACAAACCCTTAAAAATCAAATCCTTTCCAGACCGTGTAAGAGAGCCTCTTGGGTTGTGCGAGCTATTCCAGTCCAGACCCCCATGATGGCAGAACCAGAGCCAGGTTTTATAGATGTACAAGAAACTTTATCTTGCTGAGCAGACCCCAGGCCTTGAGTTGTCCAGGTTTGCTTCCCAGACGCTAGTGAGCTGTGTTCCCGAATGGGGTTTGCAAATTTTCCTGATGTGAACCACCGCTGCCCTGTGGTGTATAGCTGCTTCCAAGAAAAGCGGTGTGAGATGAGCTGCACCAGCCCCTGTCAGGGTGGTGCTGGGGCATGTTTCTGTATCCTGTCTGCTTCTAGGAGATGAAAGCTACCTGCACTACTGCATAAATCCCGAGAAAGCTGTGCAAAAGCCTAATGCCTGCAGTCTGTACAGGGGCCCATTTCACCCTGTGTCTTTGTAGCCCAAGGCTGTCAGCCAAGGCTTTCCTTGAGCTGTGAGGATTCAAAGGAAAAATAAGATAAAACATTTTTGATTTTTTTTCCCTACCATCACCAAACAGCATATAATTAGCTTTTCTTTTACACATTAAAGCCAGCCTGATGATGCAAGACCTATTATAACTCTAAAAGCTTAATCTTAAAGGGGGAGGAGGGGGAATAGAGTAGGACCATACTCCTGGAAATTAGCATAGGGCTTTTTCCTCTTTAGAGGAATGCCTGAGGATGTGACTCATGCAGAAGGAGAACAAGTTTCCCTTCAGCCTCTCGATGTAGTGGCTGGGATATCAAACCACATCCAAGCCCTAGTTTGAAACTCCTTTGGAGTTTCCAAATATTTAATTGGATGTGAACTACTTTTAATGAAGGAAGGATACCTCTTTTGGTGTTATATCTATGGGAAAAAATGAAAAAGCAACTTTATTATGAATATTAGCATGCTCCAGGGCATGCAGTCATATCAAGTGAACATATTTCCTGGCTGCTGGATTCACAGCTGAAGCATCGTGTACAGAGCACATAGGCTACACGCAGCATCTCTCAGTCCCATTTGTGCTCCTCCTGGTACTCTATACAGACAACTTCCACCTCAGGACAGGAATGTTTTCTATTTACAAGGAAAATGAGACACAAATTTCTTCTGTTCAGTGCTTGCTAACTGGCCCTCAAGAATCAGGAATGCACAATCTGCATACGGTGTTATTAATAAGGGAGGTATGTTTCTGATTTAGTCCCATGCAGCTCCTCTGCTTCAAGGTTTTAAGTGGACAACGTTGTTTTACCTTTTCCTCAGTCCTAGGGTACAAGTTTTTAGGAACACTGCACTGAAGTAGATGGCAGGTGAATCTTTCCACCTACCAGTTGTAATAAACATATAAAGTTTGTCAAATGTCTTATGGTTATTTGTTGATTTCTTAGAAATCAGGCTGTACTGTTGAATGTGTTTTTCTTATTATTAACTAGCTGAACGATGGCTGATACAAAGTCAATATTTAGAAACCCTCTTTTTCACAGGTCACGACAAGCATCAATTTGAATTGCGGAGCACTGCTTTTGAAAAGAACAAATAAATAGTCTGTCTTGTACTTTTTTTCTTTATTCAGAAATAATCAACAAACAACTGTCTATTTAATTAACCTTTCATTCTAATAACTTAGTTATTTATCTTACACAACCTCATTATTTAACATTAAGAGAAGCAGTTTGTTTTGCCAAATCTCAGTGCTCTTTCTACCCATCGTTGCTGCTCGATCTGGGAACCCTTATTCCAGATAATTTTCTGTATTTGATCTTGTAATATATGTGCATTTAATATTCTGCCCAATGCATACTCTGCCCTGGGTGTCCTCATAGAGTTGTTATAGAGTAGCTAGGACAGGCTACACTTATAATTTACTTCTCAGTAATTTTCCTGTGATGACAAGCACTAAAACAATTATTTTTGAGCTAAAGGTCTGGAAAATTCTTCTTTTAACTATCCAAAAAGCAAAGAACTGATCTTAGGGAAGAGCAAGATTCAGCACTGACTGCCTACTATGTTGTTCTTCCTATTGTCTACAGGTTTTTGTAGGCAAACATCTGCACCACGCACCTTTTACTGCATTATGCAACATTGTTAACATTTGCTGTGTATTTTTGTTCTCACCTTCTCCTTGGGAAGGGAAGTGTGAGCTGCTGTGTGCCTGTGTGTTTTTATTTGTTTGGTTTATGCAATATGCACATTTCATCGAGTTTGTTCAACTGAAATGAATGCTCTTGAAGAGAAAATGCTGAAGGGTCCGTAGTTTCTGTTTCAACCTGGGAAAGTTTGGCATCTTGCACATATGATCTTAAATCTCTTTGTAGCGATATTTTTTCCACATGAAGCCATCCTGAAACACGGTTTTCAGTCTATACACACCAAGTCAATTGAAGTTTTGGTAGAGAAGCCCTCTACCATGGCACCACACCCTGATGTGGGTGGTTGTGTGGGATTCAGGCTGTGCAAGGGCTTTAAAACTTTCTGGGGATATTATTGTAGAGAACAGAAGAGTAACCTGATTTACTTGCAGTGCCTGGGAGCTACAGCGACTGCTGCAGCTTTCTGTTCCAGCTGGGTTTTCTTTGATCAGATCTCTTTGTCCATCTGTTTGCACCGGCCGCATATCTGGCTGGGTCAGGCCAGGCTGGGACCAGGGTCCTCAACTACACCTTTGCGAGGGACAGGGAGCAACCTTTGTGTGTGTGTGTACTTCATAGCCTTGGATTTCTTCAGTCTTATAACCACTGCGAAACTCTTTATCCTGTAGGTCCCTTGAATCCTATTTCATCCCAGCCACAAAGGAAAACTTCTAACAAATTTCATTATTTCCTAACAGAGAGTTGAATAGACCTCGTGTTAATTGCAACAGTGCTTCAAATTTTCCATTAGTATATGCTGTATCATTCTTTCGTGTCAGTAATTCTTTGTTCAGTCTGCCTCACTGCAGGAATATATTAAGAATCTTTATAGCCCAGATTTAGACATGCTTAGACATGATGATTTTTCATTTATTGTTGTAGAATGAACATTGCAGAGCAAGCAGGAGGCTAACCATTTAACATCAAGTGTCTTATTAATCAGCTTTTGTTTATTTAATTTAATAAGCAGCTTTTGATAGCTGTGAGAGTCTGGTTGTATATTTAATTTAAGCAGCACTTATTGCTTTAGTCTTTGGAATGTATGACATTGGCCTTCTTAGAACTTTGCAACTGTATGGTGGCCTTTAGAGCTCAGATTTTCTGTTTGGATTTATATATATATATATATATTTCTTTTTCTTTTGAGAACTTGAGGATTGTATTCTCTTTAAGATGTATGGGAGCACACTTTTCTTGGGCTGCAAGTTTTACGCTGCTTTCTTCTGAAATTTGGGAGGTATCTATAAACACACAAAGGTCAAGCAACTGCTTGTGTGTTGGCATCGAAACGTAGAGCAGCAAGTGCTAGAAACTCCTGTCTTTAAATCCTCAGTCTGGTCCTTTGGGAAGTTACAAAAACTTCCTACCATCCTCCCTTCCTTCCTGACAAATATGGGCACTTTCATATATCTGTGGTAAGTCCCATGTTGAGTAAGTCCCAAATTATTTCAAAAGCACTGCAATGAGACAAGGACCAGAATCCACTTCTGTAATCTCAGGATCCTCTACTTTTGACAGTCCTCAGGTTTTCTCATACATTTATTCTTAGAGCCATTTTAAATGCTTCCCAACACTCAGTGTGCTGCATTTCTGCACATGGCACTGCAAACTTCTCCTTAGGGATTTGGGGTCTAGGAGGTGATTGTCACACTGCTCCACTCCTTAGAAGATCAGAAACCTTTGGGGCCAACAGAGCTCTGGGAAGCCTTTCTCTAATTTAATTTATTTTGTGTAATCATCACTTATTCATTAAGTAATTAATTTGGTTTTATTTTTTTCTGAGCTAGAATAATGTAATGTGGTTTTGTATCTTCCATTAGTTCAATCATGTCACATTAACAGGACGGGTTTGCATGTACTGCCTGTAGCTCCAATTGGCTTTGGGCACTTTTTTCATGGATCCAGCAGCTAAAGTTGGACCTTGCCGTAGCTAGTGAAACTAAAGAATTCTCCTTAATGTCTACTGCAATATGGTTCAAGAAAGTCTTGAGAAAATTAGGACAAAATATTGCTGAAACTTACCCATGAGTTCCAGGATGTTATTTTTCATGCAAAAAGGGTTATGAAAAAAAATTCTGCTACCCATGATAATCATATTTGTGCATTTTTACAGGACTAGATTGACATGGAAACCATGTATTAAATAGACTTTTTATATATGCCTCATTCTATTCACAGAGCTGTGGGCTATAATACTGTGTTTCGAAAAACTGTTCAGGATTAAGTCTCTAACTTCATATATGCCTTGCATAAGTTGTTTAAATAACATTTAGGGGTGGGGAAGAATTTTTCAGAACAGAAGGATAATTTTAATTGTCTTGGTGAAGTATATGTTCATAATAGTAATGCTGACAATACTAATGTTTAAATATTTGACAAACCCTTAAAAAAACAAAACAACGACAAAAAAAAAAAACCAACAACTGCTGGTATTGTCAATGGTGCAGCTTTTGGCAGATTCTAATGCAATCTGAGAAATGCAAAGATTGAAACATGACTGCAGAGTGCTACATTTCCTTGGCTGCTGCAAGTAGCCCCATTATGCCATTCTGATACCCAAACAGGATGATATGTCAGGGCCAGTTATTCAGTGCTGAAAATCTATTTAAAATAATATAATTAAAATCAATAATAATATATATATCTCTAAAAAACTATTACAGAATTATTTGCATTGTCTAGTTAAAAAAAAAAACTATGCTTGGCAGAAAGACAAGGGCATGGTCAGATTTGATTTCAAAAACATGGGTATACAACTAATTAGCAAATCAAGCTTTTAAACACAAATTAAAAGGAAGGAGAGAAGAAGAGTTTTGGAGCACATAATTCAGTTTTTCTTTCAATTTGTTCCCATGCTTTCATTGATTTTAGGGGGCTGTTGAGTAGTTCAGTTGTAGTCATTAGGATCCTAATTCTCTTAAGTACTTATTAAGCACTAAATTGCTTGTTTATGCCAGATCTCAGTAATTCATTGTCATGAAATAAGAAAGAGAAATAGCAAAGATTGACATGTGAATTGTTATTTTTCTTAGTGTTATCTGGCAGAACAGTAAAATCAGCATTTTACCACATTTTCTTCTCTCTGCCCTATAATTAGAATGTAAGACAGTGCCAGTAATGATGGAAATAGCTTGCCTAAATGGGAATGCTTAGGTGTCTGTTCCAGTATTTTGCCCTTTCAGGAACACACTTTTATATAGGGTTCTTGGTACCCAGCTCCCTCTATTTCTAAATTTCCAAACAAAATGACCGATGTGCTTAGAAGCAACGTAATGCTCCTTGATCCAGTAACAGTGAGACTTTCACCCATGTTTCCAAGCATGATCTGAAGTAAAGGCCTTAGAAGTTGATGTGGGAGAGACTTCTCCAAAAATGGGTCATCTCACCCATTATGCTCACAGGGTCTATCAGACACCTGAAACATTTCTGCTGCAAATAATGTCAGAAGGTCCCTAAGTTAATTGTCTCTGAACATTAACATTCCTTAAGGAGACATAAGGCCCAAACCAAATGCTGCAGTGAGCATTAGACGCAGCAAGTATGGCAGTAATGTTTTTGGCACAGACAATGCTGAAAATGGAAGCAAATCTACTGTCAAGCCTTGAGTTTCTTGGCTTTCCCCAAAATCCAGTGTACATCTACAAATTAATCTGAGATAGTTCTGTGTGCTAACGGGATGGCTGGTATGCAGGAGCAGCATCAAGAAGTGCTCTTTGACAGAAATATTCATGATGAAAGATGCCAAAGATGGTCCCTGGGGAAGGGGAGGGAGGAGTATTAAAATGCTCAGGCTGAAGGAGGAGTCGGCTCTTCACAGAAAAAGGGGATGCCAAGCTCCCCACCTGGGCAAGGACTGATCTTGGAAAGAAGTAGGGCTCGTTGTGCTTTAGTGACCCAAAGTGATGTGGGCATGAAGGAGCTATTAGAGGACAGTAGAAGCAGAGAAAAGATATTCCTCTTAAGTGAGAAATGAGTCATTTGAGGAATTAGTGTTTTTTTTTTTTTTATTTAATTGCTTTTCTCTGTCTCTGTTAGCTAGATATCAGCTGTGAGAAATGTGCTATTTGGGCTTCTGGGAATTCATCGGCAGTATTTCAAGTTTGTTTATGTCTATTGGTTTTATAGACTTGTCAGCAGAAAATCATGGGAGAACACAAATCAAGAAATCCTTAATTGGGTATAACTTATCAGTTCATTTCCATGTGTATTTCTTGATACTCTTATTTCTACAACAGTAAGTGCATGTATGCATTTCATTTTCATCGTGGTTATTCATTGAAAAAAAGAAAAAAAAAAGTTTTAAATAGAATAGTGCTTTCCTAAATGCCATCTTGCTAGCATTGAAATGTTGTGTCTCTGCCACTCTTAGTTAAGCCAATGAGGGTGTTTACTACTGTTATTCCAGAAAATAGCTTGCAAGCTGCTATTCTGTATTTCCTGCATTTAAAAAATAAATAAAATCACCCTAAATCTGTATAAAATTCATACGAGAGCTTCACAATATCCGCTGTGCCATTTTGGAGTGTCCCGGCTGTTGACAGAACTGCTATATGGATCAAATCACCTTCACTACTCTGGTGGTACCTCCAAA
Source organism: Anser cygnoides (assembly GCF_040182565.1). Lineage (NCBI taxonomy): Eukaryota > Metazoa > Chordata > Aves > Anseriformes > Anatidae > Anser > Anser cygnoides. Next base: position 8,052,308 of record NC_089882.1, on the reverse strand, counting down.
GTGACCCCACGGGAGGCCACCAGGAGAAGATTCAAGCTCAGTCCTTCCCTCATTGCTTTTTCCTCTTGTCCTTCTTTTGCTGTTTCTATTTCTCTTACTCTTCAAAATTTTTCTCTGTCCCTTCTTCCAGACCTCTGGCTGCCATTTCTTCTTCCCTTATGACCTTGTCCCTTTCCTTTCCCAGGTTCCCATCTCTTACTGTCCTCCTGCAGGCAAGCCCTTGTGCTTCACCTACTCCGGTTCTTCCCTTCCCTGCTAGTAGCTGCTCTCCCAGCTATAACCAGCCTCCTTTCCTCACCCTCCTCCTCTCCCTTTTCCTGCCACTCTAGTTTCTTTTTAGGGTGGTGGCTGACAAGCAGGTTTACACTGTTTTACCCAAACTAGGGGAAGCGGGTGAGCAGCTCTTATTTCTGTTCATAGCAGTTTATTTCGGTTTACATCAGAAACAGTACGCGCTTATGTTATAGCATGGTGGAAATAGCACAGAATTGTGGATTTTAACCTAGTTGTCCCCCTGAGCACCTCTCCTGCCCTGTCTCCTCCACCTTCATTTGTGTGCTCAAGCTGGGATGGCCTTCTCAGTGCCTGTGCCAACATTTTATAAAACTATTACTGAATAATACTTGTAAGTCCTTCTCACTGTGGCTTGATTTGCTTCATTTTAAATGTAGCTTATTAAGCCTACATTTTCTTTTTTTAAAATCACTTATCTGTTTTCAGCTCAGACACTGTCCTACTGATAGTTTTCTTTAACTTCTCCATCCCACTGCAGCTCTAATAGTGTTTCACTGCATTTCTGGGTACTGCTGAGGGCTCATCTCTGACAGCAGCCATGCCTTTAACATTCTACAGTTGTATAAATCAATCTGATTTACCCGATTTTTATTGCTGCTGATGGAATGCAATGTCTTCATTTGTAATGCTAAAATATATATTTATACCCCCACCCTCAGCTTTGCCTTGTCTAGCTCGAGCCAGCCATGCTTGTTTCTCACATCACTCAGTTTGATGCAGAGGGCAGCTGCTGCTTTGTCCATAACTCTGGTTGTGAGGGGAATAGAGAAGGCACCTGTAAGACATTTGCTCCTTTGCAGACAGATGGATTACCCAGCCATCGTCCACTTGCAAAGTCAGACGAATGGGCTTGATGCCTCCCTCAGAGCTAAGCATTTACTGCTTCGCCAAGCAGGTCTACTGATCTAACTGCATTAAGGATTTTAAAATAAGTACCATTGCCTTTGGTTTAATTAAGTTTTCTAATTGTGTGCTCTCTTTGCTGTACAAGGTAATTTGGGTGCTTCAAGAAAAAAAATTATTCTTCTTTCTGGGTTGTAGGGTTTGCTTGTTTATTGGAGGTTTCCCTCAATATGACACCCATAATATTTCGCTGTATTGGACTGGGAAAACATCTGTTGTATCCAATGTGGGAAAGGTGCTGTGAGTCCTGGGCAAATGGGGACATGGCTCATGGATCAGGGCCTGGCTTCTCAACAACCCTGAAGTTGGTAATATTGGATTTCATACCACTACTGGGAACTTCTTTTAGGATTAAAATACAGGATGAGAACCACGGCTCATATAAGCCTGATCCCAATTTGTAATAACGTTATTGTTCCTCTGAAATGAATATTGGAGAAGAGAAATAGCCCCATTAGGTGATACGATCACAGGATATGTACCACAATCCAGTCCTTGTGTAGACGGTTTAACAGAAGAAAACACAGCAGAAAGATCCATATGAGTGGTTTTAAGATCATCAGTTCTCTAAGTATTGTCCTTATTTTCCAGAGAAGTTTCATAAATGGTAATTGCTGTTTAGGGAAGAGGCCATTGAGTGTGGCTATTTGGCAGCTATCACAGCCAAGGGGCTTAAGGACTTTGTCACGTGGGGAAATTTACTGGCATAATTACACCAGTGTAATTATACTGCTCTAATTGTACCACCATAAATACCCCATGCCTTCCAGAATGAGGGTGACTTCTTCTAGTTTATCGTGTTTCTGCCACTATGTGCTTTGTGTAACAAGCAGCAAACTTAGGCAGGCATGTCCACCTTGTGAGAGAGCTGCAGCTCTTTCTGTGCCAGGTTGCTCAAGCCCTCCGCACAGGGGCATCCCATCATCTGCCAAACTTGTGGCATCGCGGAGCGGTGTCCCAGCACTACGTTAAAACAAAGAAGGCAGAGGTGCCCAGCCCAGTGGGATTACATTGTCCATGGGCTGAGCCTCAGCCAGCTGCGTGGCAGCTGCTATTCCACAGAATAATAAAACATCTATCTAGCAGGGACGTGTCTCTTTTGGCACCACGGAATCTGAAAAGGGATGGAGTGGCGTGCACTTTCAGCAAGATGATGATATAGCATATTATTAAACAATAGAGGCATGGGAAGCTTTAGAGAAATGTAAAAGCAGCACGCTCAGCCAGTATTCCCTTCAGGGCTGGGAGAAGAATGTTCCCGGGCTCGGGGCTTTGCTCTGAGGCTGGGTGAGTTAAAGGGTAGAGGAGGCAATGCAGATGAAGGGGGAATTAATTTGCTGAAGCTTCTGTGCAAGCTTCAGTTATAAGCATTAGGAGTCTTATTTGTGTAACCACTATTATATGGAAAACCAAACAACAACAAAACATAGAACTCATTTGGAACTTGGTTCTGTTCAGGACAAAGAAATGTTGCATCTTTCTGCCAGTCAGCATCAATAGGCAGCCTATTGGAACCTGCCTAACTAAGTGACTCTTTGGATTTGCAATTATCATTTTTGATTAAAAAAAAAAAAAGAAGGATCTCATCTTGTTTTAAGCACACATACTGCAATATTTCTGGTAGTATGGGAAACAGCATACTATGCACTTAAAAATATATATATATATATACTGCTCATTAATTAGCTTCTTTGATCATAAGAGTGAGAACATCCCACCTGTGCTACAAGGTGGCCCAAAAAAAAAAAAAAAATTTGCTGAAAAGTCCTATCCTTTCTGCTGTGTTATGCAAACAATTTTTTTATTTATTTTTTTTCTTTTAGTAGGAGTGAAGTACGAGTTCTTTTTCTCTTCCTGGCTTGCTAAAAATGTGTGATAACAAGTTGACTTCAGTGGGAGTTTTGCATGGGTAAAAGCTGAAGGATCAATCCCCATATTGTATGTGATTTTGCCCTAGTAATTATTCTTCAGTTGAACAGTTTCTCCATGGCAACTGCTTCAAATAAGTCTTGTCTTCACCTATTTTTAAAAAAGGACATATTAGGATTGTATGTTTAAGTTTTTTTTTTCACCCTTAAAATGGAGAAAGGGAAAGGATCAGACAGAAACAGAAGCATATAGGATTTGGCTGAAGATGTCCTTTCCTCCATTCGCATCCCCACTTTTTCTCTGTCCTGGGGGGGGGGGAGGGGGAAGCATGTACAGTTAAAAATAAATTCACTACCTTGTCTCTCCGCGTCCCCTTCCTGAGCCTCTGAGACATTATGGCACTGACTTGATCAATCATCCCACATCCACCCTGACAGTTCCTTAACACAAACTTTCTTCTCCCCACTTTTCTCAGCCACAGTCTGCTTTCTGTCTGGCAATTAATTGTCCTACTTCTGTTCTCACAACTGTGTTCTCATCACATGGCTTGGCTGAAGGTCAGGGCTTGTTAGCTGCTTTGTTTTGCACTTTCATCCCATAAAAAAAAGGGAGAAAATATTCTGTGGCTGGATTATTCTCTCATATTGGACTCATCTCACTGGTCGTCACTCCACATGCATTTTTTTCTCTTTTTATTTTTTTTGCCAGAGACTAGAAAACACATCCATCCAGCTATACAATATTCAAATAAATAAATACAACCAATTATTTTAGACTTAATTTTCTCTTTTCATTTTAATAAGGCAAGCATGGTTTCTAACAAAACTGCAAGATCAAGGGTTTCATATAAATCATCTCTCTATTGTTTTCTGTTGTTGGAGGCCGCTATCTTTGGAATAATACATTCATTTGGAATAATACATTCATTCTTTTTTCTTTTTTTCTTTTTTCCTTGATTCATTTCCAAATGCAAGGTTATTATTGTGTGCTGGATGTGTTATTTTATGTTAAGTTCCTTACACTGTACCACTTTACAAAAGCTAATGGGGCAAAATGGGGCTCCCCCCTTTCTGCTGAACACATGAATATGCAAGCTGGCAGATAAGTTCACCTGTCCTGTAACATGAATTGGAAGCGCTGCTCACTGACAGTTTTGCTGGCAGGTTTTCACACGTGGCTTTTTAAAGCTGATATATAAGGCCATGTTACATTTGTTTCACCTGAAAACCCACGTAACACGACATACAAAAGTTATCTAATAGATTTCAGCAGGACTACGTACAATGTGAGAGCTCTTTTGTCACTTTTAAGGTTGCTTCGGGAAGTTTTTGCAGGTTATGTCTAATTTTAAAATCATCACTCTTCTTTGTGAAGATCATTGAATGCTGATGATTTTTAGCTGAGTTTTAGCAAACCCAGGATGACTGATGTTGGCCCTTAGTCTTGTCTTCTGTTGCTGCTCTCACCCCTCGGGTTATTTTCTGTTCTCACCCTCTCTTTTAGAGATCCAGTCTATATTATGACCCAATAAAGAGTTTTATATGCAGAACTGAGGTGGCAACAAAACATGGCAGAAGATGGGAAGAATTTCCTGGAGGATGCAGAGCATCGTAAACCATCTTTCTCATTTAACCTGATTTATTGCTGTGCCTGAAGCCACATTGCCCATGCATGTCAGCAGGTGCTGCTCAGTTGTCTTTTCTTGGCAGCACTCAACAGCAAAAAGAGGGCTTAACAGGCAGCATCCACAGGTGTACCCGTACACTATAAAGCACTGCCTTTTGCTGTTCTTCAGCAGTCAAAGTAGAGAGAGTGGTGAATAAACTAATATCTAAACTAGTATCTTTCAGTTCAAACATCAATGGCCATTTTACAAATGTCATCTTGTCTCTGACACTCCAGGAAACCACTTAATAATTAACACTGTGGTGGGGAGTTTAACTTTCTGCCAGTTCTGATGATCACCAAAACAACACACAAACTCAGTAGATGTAGCAGCCGTACCTCAGGTGGGCTGGACATCAGGCACGGAAGAGCAGCTGTCATGTTTGATACAGTGCCATCAGATGGAAGAAACACCAGCTGAATTTAAACAAGATGCATCTATTAATTTTTTCTTATATGTATCTGGCTTGAACCAATTTGATTATATATATATATATATAGGCATTAAACGAATTAAGCCAGCAATTAAAAAAAAAAAAGAAAATAAAAAAAAAGAAATACAACTAGAAGTGAAAATCTAGGATTTTTTAAAATACATCTTGGCAAAAATAATGATGAAATAGTATGCTGTCAGTCATGTTGGGAGAATAACTTGACTCTAAAAAGCTGAGAGACAAAATTTCTTGTTAGCCTTGGTTCTGCACTACCTGTTATGTCACTTAGCCTAACATTAGGGTAATTAATTCCAAAGAGCTATCTTGAAAAACAAATAGCCCTGGATTCCTGCTGAAAATGACAGAGAGCACTCTACAGACAGAAAAAAAGACAAACAATAGCTCACTTTTATCACGGAAATTTGGGCTCTTCTACTTAATTGGGAAGTACCCAAATTCTCAAAGTACTTTCTGAGTAGCAAATTCATATCTTTATATTTAACAGGTAAAAATGGGCATGATATGGTACTGCTCATCATTACCTGTACAGGTCCTTTAGCCAAGCAAAAATTGCGGAGGACTCTCTGAAGCGTTAGCCTTATTTACTAACCATTTAATAATAATTTTAAAAATAAGCCCTCTGCATTTTGCGGCTTAATGTGTTTCCATGGACCAATATGCGTTGCTTTCTGGTGTTTCATGAACAACCAGAGAAAGCTGGGGTGCACGTGGGATCCCTGCTGCGATCCATGGACAGCCTTTGCTGAGAGTGCACAATTTCTATGGGCAATGCATTTCAATCAGCACCAGTTTCCCCGCCTGGCAAAGAGAAATACCTTTTTGCAGCAGCAATAAAATGATTGATGCTGTTGTTTTTTATTACTGCTAGGTCTTAAAACATCCATTTATCCCGTTCGTCCGTACCATGAAGATTTTAAACAAAGTGACATCTTTTCCATGAGCCTCCTGAGCTTGCTTCTCTCCCTGAGGCATGGCTCCTTCAGTCTTTGTATTTTCCTCAGGACGCCCATCTCCTTGCTTCTGTAAGTAGGATAGTGAATGAAGTATTCTTTGGTGGGGAATTCAGCAAGTTTATTGTTTCATTTATTGCTGGATTTGGATTTTGAGCAAAGACTGAAGCAGTGGGACCACACATTGAATGCTGAAGGGAAGAATAAATGTTGCATGGTCTGCATTGCCAGCTGAACTACATACTGATTTGGGCAGGGTCCTGAGGAGCAGGGAGTTATGTACAACTCCTGCTGTAATGCACAGGATTAATGGTGGAGGATTAGACCTGACAGTAGATTGGATCCTGATTTCTGAGGACTTGACTTTGCAACTTTAGCATTCTTCTCAGTCATTTTCTGTGATTATTGTTTACGAAAGAGTCTCTTTAGAGACCTTACAGCAACTTTCCTGACATAAATCCATGTAGTCAAACAGTTTCCACTTGCACTAGAGCTTGTGCTCCACTGTATTATGGGTATTGTACTTCCTAATTTCACCTGACCCCACAGTGTGGCTATACAAATGATGAAGTAATCAGCGTGTCAAGTCCAGTCCCAGAGACAAAGGAGAACAGGGCTTGATTTCCACGGTTGCAAGAACAAAAGAGAAAAGTTTGTTGTATCTACCTTGGTCAAGGATCATGATGTGCACCACCTTTTCTATAGGTTTCTGTAGGTTAGTTTTTCTTTCTTTCCCTGTAAAGCTGTCTGTTTGTATTTGGCATATATAGCTTCTTGAATGGTGGTATTATTTAAAATAAGATGTCAAATACATCTCTCAGTTGTTCAACTGTCAAGAGATATTGAAAACTAGGTGTATAAAACCCTTTCTGTACCGTACCATACCATGTTATCTTGCTATCACAATTAGGGAAAAATCTAATGAAATTAGGGAAAATCTAATTTATCAGGAGTCCAGCTTAAATTTTGAGACTTAAAGGTGTTTAAAAAAATAAAAATAAAAAATGAAGGCAGGACTATGTGTGTGTTAATATCCTGTAAACTTAAAGCTGCCTGTTAAATGCAGTAAACCTAACACATGCTCCTGTCAAATTACGTTTCTGGCTATGGAAAGTATACGAGCAGATTACAGCTTCATGTTTTTCTCAAGGCATGTTTGTTTAATCTCCATCACTATGTAACTGCAAGGTCTGCTGGCTACATATGTTTTGTTATATTTGTAGCCCGTGCCCAGATTTAGGTAGCACATAAGTGAAATTTTGTCATTTATTAAGCAATTAAAACTGATCCTAGTTTCCAAGTGTCTATTAGAATGCAAAAGGAGCCACGACATTTATCTTGCAGACTTGTACTTTTGAAATCTAAATGCATACGGAATATCTAGTAAAGAAATTTGACTTGCTGGGCTGGATTTTCAGGTCATGCTGAATTTATGCTTGTGCAGTCTTTTCTGAGGGAAAGAGCCTTTGCTTATAACTTTGAAGGGATGTGAGATAATGGACTTTTACACTGATACATTTCTACTTCTAGAAAAGCTTTTACTGGCCAAGAGCTATGCCCAGGCACTTCCGTGGCGTGGATAAGATTAATTGGTGAAGAGGCTTTCCACATTTAATGAAAATGAAAAAAAACATGTTTTGATAACTTTAGGGACTCTTGTTTTCCTAAAAATGACTGTCTGAGCCTGCTGAGGAAGGAAATGTGTGATACGTTGGTATGTTCAAACAAATTGCAGAGAAATGTATTAGCAGGCAGGCAATGTAGTTGTGGATGTGGAATAAATTATGTGGTTGTGATTATAGATAAGGAGGAGAAATCCATGAGGTGAATTCTGCATGTATCTGTGCATGCAAGTTAAACCTTTGCAAAATAATAGCAGAAGGAATAGTGTATGCTGTGAAGCTGGAGCTGAATAATAGCTTTGCAAGCTGCCTCCTTTTTAGTGAACAAAGATAGAGGAATCTTTGTAACACATAGAAAATCAGGACTCTATAATGTGTTGATTAGCCTTCCATTAAGCATTATCCTAGACATAGAAGTGGAATATAAGTTAGCTTTATAGGGGAAGTATTGAGTAGACAGGCTGCAAACATAGAGATTGATTTTTATTATTTAGGAAGGCAGAATATTAGGATACATGAGTGTTTCTTTTTTTAACCAAGATGCTGGGCTGTCAGTGGTGAAATATTACTGCAGGAGAGTTTTCTTTTTATACACAGTGGTAAGAAGTATGGCTTCCTTTCTCGGCACTTCAGCCACAGATGCTATCAGCTAAACCATCTGTGGTGACAGATTTGTGTTATATCACTTAAAAACTAAGCGAAGCTGGTAAAGCCTCCTACTACAGGATATAAGTAGCTCCTGCTAAGGCCGGGATGTATTCCGATTCTTTCTTTCTTCAGGGGGCAGAGGAGTGGGAGGACTATGTGGATAGAAACTCACAATAGCTTTTAGTCCTGTCTTCACAGAGTATTGAAATGCCGGCATGGATCTTCTGGGGCAGTGTCCATACAAAGCTCCTTTCTCTCTGTCTGCGCAGGGGGTAGATCTGGACCAGTCCTGCTCCCTGTACATAGTTAGTAGACTTGACCCATTTGTGGATGTCATGGAGAAATCTGGGTAGCACTAAGTCTAACTTCAGAGGAAGGCTATGCTAGGTGGTATGTACCCAGCGCTCATGAGGCCTATATCATGTCTAGAAGAATGAATTTGCAGAAAGGACGATGTCTCCTCAAGGTCATACTGTTTTAAAGATGGTGGCATTTGGGGATCATGGTGGGTTTCTTCCTGCCCATTTGTTGTCATCTCTTTGTTCTCCTAATCTTCAAAATGTTCTTAATAGTTGCTCTGTGATCTCCCAGAGAATGGCTCTTAAGCTTCGATGAGCGCTATTGGTACCAAGTCCCTGACCATGACCAGCATTTGAGCACTGCTGGGACTGAAATTGTTACACCACGCATGGAAAGCTGACCACAGCAGGGATGTTTTATCAGTCATGAGTATGCAAGAAAGGTGTGCTGATGGTGTGTAGTGTTGCACAACGTTTCTGTGCAATGAGATGTGGTACAAATATGTGTATCGGTAAAAACACTGAAGAAAATTGCTGAGCCAAGAATAGAAACCTTCGGTCTTCCAATTTGTGACTGTCTGGTTGAAGGTATCTGGAGTTGTATTAGACTGGACAACTGTATCTTTTCATGTCTCCATAAGCACTAAAAAATGTGCTTTTAGACTGTGAAACAATTTTTGCTGCTGAGGACATTGTGATGTCCTTCTGTGTTCAGAATCAATGGGTCATACTCAGATACCAAATAAGCACAATTTAATTTAACAGTGTAAAAACTCTCCAAGTATCTTGTGCTGAGAATTACGGGTTCCTCAGCCCATGATGCTATCAACTCTTTCCCCATCTCAAATTCTATCAAGTGATGACAGAGCTAACAGTGTTGAGCACCTTTATGGGAGCTGGCATTTCATGATCTCAAGCTCCCCACCTACAAGACAGAGACCATCCATTTGGTTTTGTAGAGAAGTGGCCACGACTTTGTTCAGTAACAGAACCCATAAAACAACCAAAAATAAAACTATGGCATTTTACAAAATCTAAGTGATAACAAACACCTACTTGTCAGTATAAATTTGCAAAATTGTCTTTCTTTTTTTTTTTTTTTCCAAATAAAATCCTACCAGTAGCTTATACTTTAAATCCAGCAAAATGACTTTCAAACAGATGATCTCAGGAAATTGATTTTTATCTTTGTCTTTGGAAGACTGGGCTTGCTACACCTCACCCACAGTAACTTTGCAGAGGGAAATCATAGCATTGGCACTCTGGGTATAGCTCCCATTCACTGTGCAGTCAGCTAAAATTTTTCATTTGGTCAGATAAATACTGGAAGACTCATAAAATGAACAGTTCCTCTTTGTGAAGTCAGCTGTTTCCTGAAAGATAAATTGGTAGTCAGTTAAGCCCCTAGCTGGATGATATAGCTTACATGTATTAGCGCATTGGCATCTCAGGTGTTACTACCCCTTTCCTTATTTTTTCTCCTTTTTATATACTTTATCCTTCCTTCTTTCATCCCTCTGAGAATTTGGACCCAAGTTTTATGAAGACTTAGTGTAATGCAACCAGAATGGCTGTATTGATTTTAGTGGTTACTACATGTATGGCATCTGCTGTTGTCATACTGCCTCTGAGCAAAATCTCCATGCACTCAGTCATACTCCTTCCCCCTTCAGAGAGTCCCAAGACCGACTGCAAGGCGGAGGGCATACGAAGAGGTTGCCGAGCCCTTCTATCAGGCATGGCGGCCCAGAGGGAATGCAGAGCATGGCCATGCTCTGATTTCTCCATCTGGCTTATTGGTTAGGCCCCCACACAGCTGGCCCAGGATGTGCTGTCAGGAGGGTGGGCAGGCAGTGGTTTGCTCTCGAGCATGGCCCTACACTACCCCTAAGGAGAAGGGTCAGTGCATGCAGTTATGCAGGTAGAGCATCACACTGCTCCTCCACCAGACTTTACTGGTGCACCTTTTACTGTTGTCCCTACCCAAAGCATTCCTGTATAACTGTTTTGGTCAATACAGCCACCCTGTGGGGATTAGGCAACAACCTTGCCCTTGACCCAAAACCCTGAAAGCTGGCCCTGATCAGCTCTGGAAGAAGATAGACCTGAAAGCCTCAGATCCTCTCAGCAGCTCCTAATCTATTTTAGGTACCTGCTTCTCAACAATATCTGTTGGGATGTGGTGCTGAAATACTTTGGAGGATTCAAATTGCTTAGTACAATAAAAAGATAAGATCTGCTAGTGTGCTAACAAGAAACATTTGAAATTAATTCTTTTCCCTCTCTGATTTCCAGAAAATATTATTTGTGCTTTTAAGAATGTGAACTGGCTATCATTCATTTTAAAGCGAAATGAAACCAGCAACAGGCTGCATTTAATTTTTATTTTTTTACATATCAAAAGATAGCATACAATGGATATGTATTATTAAAAAAAAAAAAAAAAGAGAGAAGAAACTGTGATTGGTTTTACCTCAGGATCACTGGTGTCCCTTTACCTAGGCTTTTTTCTTTATCAGGTATATGGCAGGAGGGTTTGTTTTATGTATAGGCATGGTAGGATTATGCCAAGCTGAGGCACAACAGATTTATTCATTTCATTTTTTTTTTTTTTCTTTTTTTTTTTTTTCTGTCTTCAGTACAATTAACTTGTTTCTTGCCAGTTTTCGGCCGCACTGGCCCCCAGGTGAGAAGAGGGAGCTTTGCAGAGTCTTTGCAATGCCTTGGAGCCCTAGATAAATATGATCATGTAACAAAATCAAGTCAAGCCTCCTGGTCTGTGCTTTTGGGGAGTCTTTCTGTGAAGGACCTCGGGTACTTTTATTGATACTGTCATCCAAAATCCTGCCTTAGGAGATGTTCCTTGATGTCTGTGCTTGTCCAGTTCTTTGGTCAGTGGTTGTATGCAGCACAGTGAGGTGCTGTCCATGCAGGGTTGCAGGGGGTCTCTCTGAGGTCTTCTCTAAGAGTTAAGACTTCTCCAAATTGAATGCTCAACCACCAACATGCATATATTGGAATAGGGAGTGTTATAAATAATTATAGTCAGAGAACTGTGGGTTCTTGTCATCTGGAAGACACCTCTGAGCATCATCTAGTCTAACCTCCTGCTCATGGCAGGGCAGGTAGAGCAGGCTTCTCAGGAACTTTTCCAGTCAAGGTCTGATTAACCCATGCTATGTGAAGTCTTAATGAGGTTTGTTGGTCAACCTAAAATTAACTTTAGACAGGCATTACTGCAATAGAAAACATCCTGTCAAAAAGAGATTATCCCTAAACTGCATGTAAAAGGGGAGATAGATGAAAACCAAAATCTTTGGCATGAATTGTGCTCTCCATTATGTTCTTGTCATGTCCTTGAAGCCAGGAAATCCACCCACTGGATAGCTCGGGTCAGAGCCAGGTTCTGCACCAGAGACTTGATGAGTCTTGCATAAAGAAGAATACTTTATTAACAGTATGCTTAAGTTTTGTCAACTGTCAACCATTCATGAACTTTTTATTGACAGTTAAATAGAACCTGAATCATTTGGTTTTTGGCTGTCATTCAGGGGTGCTTTTGCTTTCAGGTCTATCTTAACCTGAAAGCATGTAATTTGTTTCATTTGTGGTGCTGCATAGGAAATGAACCTGGGTCTCCAGTGCTCAAAGGCAAATGCAGTAATCATCTGCATGACTTGATTCCTTATTCCGGTAATATGAAAATTGTCAATTATGGATGAATTATGGGCGCTACTGATACCTGTAATTTGGTTCTGCAGTTTTGTAAACATATGCAGCTGCATTTAATTGTATTTTACTAGTCATGTAATTCATTAAGGTGCACCTGCAGTCACCTAAGATACAGATATTAATGAAGTGAAAAGCTGTATTTCATTGTCTACTATTTATATTGACATTTCTTACAAGTGTTTGCATTTAATCACATCTGTGTATCTGAGATACTGATTAAAAATATCAGGAGATAAACAGAACATAGCTAACTGTTATATTTTAAGTTTCTGAAATTACTTGCTTAAATAATTAATTTAAATAATTGCTTTTCCATGCAAAGCCCAAGACTTTGCATGGAGGAAAATCTGTAGAATTGATTTTTGCAACCGTTATGGTGGCAAAGGTGAATCATTAGGTAACTGATTCTAGGGATGTGAGCTGCTGAAGCCTGTACTCTCTATTTCCATGGTTGACTGGTGACAGATGCTGTTCAGTTCTACACACGTACAGTACATTTACCTTTCCTTTTCCAGTCCAGTCTGCCAGGAGAAATTATCTCAGCTTTGGGAACATAGTTTTAAAATAGATATGTTATATTGAACACAAATATGTTTAATATGCACAGCCTATCCCTCTTCTGCTGCTTCTAGGTATTCCTATAATTTTGATATAAAAATAAAACAACAACAACAACAAAACCAATAACCAATCATTGGTTCAGTGCCTTTTCCAGCATATACAGGTAGGGAACTGAGAATCAGATCGTACAGGTCATATCTTGGATTTCTTTTTTCTCTTTCGGCCTATTATTTGGGGGGGGGGGGGGGGGAGGAGGGTATGGTCTTAAGGCTTCAGGATGTCTGGGATAAACTCTGGCTCTATAGGGAATCATCATAACTTTATTGCACAACATAAAGATGGAAAAGAAGGTGACACAGAGAGCTTCAGTTCCTGTGTCCCTGGGAACATTGCTCTGTGGCTGCTGTCTGTATGGGAGTGCCCAGAGAAGAGTGATGAGCCCATTAGCTGCAAGCTGCTTAGGGGAAACTCAAACCTTTCCATCACTGCAGAAAAAAAATACTTTGATCCCCTCTCAGTGTTGATCTCTGCCTGTTTCTGCTCTCTTTATTAGCTACCCCCAATCTCTCTAGCTGGGGAAGTTCTTCCCGTCATTTCTGTCTCCTTGGACAGAGTTTGTTTTCCTCTTTTCCTTCACCCCATCTCAAGGGATTGTCCCCCCTCAGTCACACTATTATATATACGAAAGAAACCACACCGCTAAAGTTAAACACCATAGAAGCTAAACAGAATAAAATGGTTGAGCCTGGGAAAGATGTAACATCACTTACCACAAGTTAAAAATGTACTTCCCATTCCTGAATCAAAGATACTGTATTTCTTGAAAAAATCCCTCTGTTTTGAAGCAACCTGTTGGGTGGTTGAGGATCTTACTGGAAACAGCATTAACTTATTGTGTATTACATTTTCACTGAAATAACTCTTTATTTTCAGAAATGTTTTCACAGCTTTTGCTATTAGAATACTCTTTCTGCCTCATATAAAGTTGGTCTTCTGTCTTGTAATGTGGGCCCTGGGGCAAAAATAGAATGAATCCTTTCCATACATCTTGACATGTTCAGGGATGTGTAAATTTTTTGTTGCAGGTTTTGGGGGGGGGGGGGAGAGGGAGGGTTTATTTGGTATTTCAGAAGTTTCTGTGGTTTCTGTGTTCTAAGCAAGTATGATGACATACTAAGAAATACCTTCTCGCCTTACCATGAGGTTCTGTGATAGATGCTTTTGCAATTGCAATATTTGTCACAAAATGGACTAATCCCATCACTGGAATGATGCACATTGTGGTTTAGCACCATTTAACTGCACAGTGATGTTTACTGTAAGTGCAAGCTAAATATTCTTCAGTCTATCCAGGATATTAAGGACTACCAAGCATCACACCTCCATTTCTTGGGGTGCTTTACAGTCACAGTTCCCAGCTAGGAAAATGTCAGGCAAGGAGATGAATTGGAATCAGACTAGAAAGACTTGCATAAGGGGGCATATGATCCTCAGATGGAAGAGCCAAATATCAGGACAGATGCCTTTAATTGGAAGGATGGAGAATTCGTGTTGCAAAACTTCCAAAAATCGCAGGAGTTGCTGGAACGAAAAGTCTGATTATGTCTGTCCTGACATCTGTGAAAATGCTGGAGTGTCCAATGGTGGAACATTTGCATGGGAACAATGAAAGTACTTGTGTTCTTCTTCTCCTAGTGTCTAAAAACAGATAGAACAGTTAATTGCATGTTTCTTCAGTTTCTTTATGTTCATTAAGAATATGCAGACAACTGAAGGAGAAAGTAAAGTAAAAGGAACAAGGAACTGCCATTGCTGGGGAGAGATTAGGAAATGAGAAAAGGTGGATGGGAATTTATTGTGCATCAGTTTAGGGATACTATCATTCACTAGGAGAACACTGTTCAGAAATCTGAGTTAATGTGGGAACCTGGCTGTTTTATGATTCTGTTCTACTGACTGTATTGAAATGAGGTATTAAAGAACAAATGAAACACAGAAAAATGTTAACAGTAGGCTACATTTTCAAATCTTTTTTTTTTTTTTTTCAAGCTGTACTTTCCAAGGCAGTATAGAATAGATGAAGCCTGGTTCCAATAAATTAATGTCACAGAACAATCATTTTAGAGTCTTTCTGCATAAGACCAGGGCTATTAAGATAATTAAGTGACCAGGTCCCATGGGTTGGTTCATCTACCAGGCCTTGCATTTAAGGCAAGTCCAGTTATGGCCATTTCCCTGCTTCGGCACAGATAGTCTCCTCGAAAGCTTGGCCTTCAATGGTCTTTGGATAAGGTCTTTGCACTATTGACATCTTATCCACTTCACTGGGTGAGGGAAAAAGATTTAACCCTCATCTCTGGCTATAAACATCAACTGAAGTTGTCTTTAAATAAGATTCTGTGTCAAGCCACCTAGATACCTAGATTAGAAGTAAACTACCTCAGTCATTAAATGGTTCCTTGTTTTTGCTGCAAGTCATACAGTGTTGGAGAATGGCTCAATTAATTTTGAGTTTGTAAACCTATTGATTTCCTCCTCCTTTTCCCCTCTGTCAAGCAATGGACACTAGTTATGACAGCATCTATCTCTTATTTTTATGAGAAATTTCCACAAGTAGCCACAAACTTCAGAAATTAATGCCTTTATGACAAACTCACAAACTTGTATGATTGTGTTTACTTTGATCATCGATTTGTATAAAGTCTGAAGTGTTGGAAGAGAGGAGAGGTGTATCCAACTCTCAGTTGACCAGTAAGTGTCGTATCTAATTGATTCTTTTGTGCCAAGTGGAAATTGAGTTTTCTTGGCTCAGAAAAAGGTTCCTATTTCTGGAGTTTGCTAGAATTTAAAACTCTCCTGTTTATGCTCTTGATTGTCATAGCGTTGTCATTTACTTTTCGCTGTTGGTCCCTAAATACACTGAACTAATGAACTTTAATTTAAAAACTTAATACTTGTTTGTATAATTGGTTCTTTCTGCATTGAACATTTATTCTTAAATCTCAGGTCTTCTGTTGCTGAACTTCCTTCCAACACTTTAATGATGTAGGCTTATGCAGACTACAGAATTGTTCAATACACAATATGGATAATTCAGTGCTTTGTTTCCTGCAATACATGTCAAGGTTAGTTATCCTAAACTCAGTTTGTCTTCAGTAAGGACAGAACTATTATTATATTTGGCATCAATAGAAGTCTGAGGGCCAGAGAAATAAAATTATGATATTTTTTGACAATATTGGCGATTTCAGGAAGCTGCAAGATGCACCTTTTGCTAACTTTCATCTTCCTGCTGTCCATTGATGCTCTCTGAAAGGATCTCAGCAGAACTCACAGTATGAAGCACACAGTGGCTGTGTATTAAACACAGCCTTAATTTGAAAATAAGCGTGGGATGGTTTGTAGTTTAATTGGTTTGTGCCTTCATCTGTCTAAATAAGGTAGGAAGAGAGTATACAATCCACCCTCCATTGCACAGCTTACTTAAATCTCCAGTGAGTGGACTGGGAGCTGGTGGGTAGCTCCAGGGGCTGGGTAACACCTCGGCTCAGCCGTCCCACTCACTGGGTCAAAATAGCTGAGCCAGCACCCACGTGTGGGGAGGTAATAACTCAGCCCTGTTATAGGCCAGCGGTAAATCGCTACCCTTTCCCTCCCACAATGAGGAGGTGATCGTGATTCAGAGATGCATCTCTGAGTCAGGTGGCCTCCCAGGGCTCACTGTGGGATGTTCGCTCCCAGTTTAGCGCACAGCGATGCTGAAAAAGTTGACGCTCGCCAAAACCTTGCTGGAAGGGGCTAATTTCGTCCAGTTTGAGAAGAAGGTATCAGGAACTGTTTTGTCTTTTGGATTCCTGCTGAACCAGTGTCCCATCAATCCTTCAGTGATAGAGAATGACTTGGCAACCTGAAGCTGAAATTTTGTATCTAGTCTTTCCAACTGTTTACTTTCTGGAAGTGCCTATTATAAAGCATAGGAATGTAATCAGAGTAAAGATTGTGTGCCAGTAGATGAGTTGCATTCTCACACCTGCTTTTCAAAAGGCAGCAATACTAAAGATAAAGGAGAAATCTGAAAAGAATAGCAGGAATTTTCTGATGAATGATTTTTCCAAAGGAAAATATCTTTTTTCCTAAACTGAAATTTGGGAAGAGCAAATTGTCGAGGTTGTATTGTATGTTGCACTACACCACGAGCCTACTGTGGATAAAGAAATGTGTTTCCTTTGCACTTCGCTTTTAGATTAAGGTTGTTTCTTGAGGTGGTCTATTTCTGAGATTCTTGTGAAAGATAATGACATACTGACCAGTTCTGCTTCAAGACTAGTAAACATGCAGGAATAATACACCATATACAGAGTCCACCCAAATAACCAAGAAACTTCTTGTTTCTCCTCTGCTGGGCCCAGTTATTCTCGAACTGTTCTTAGACAGTGCTTGCCTCACAAAAAGGGGACAAGAATACTATTACTTGTAAATTTATTACTAGTGAAGATTTTATTAACTGAAAGTATACCCAAAAACCTTCCTTAGGCAGGATTGAAAGTAAATGAAAGAATAGGAGAGATTCATGGTTTTGACATGTTTTAACAGTAAGTGACTTGGATTAATATAAGGTACTTTTTATTCCTGTCTTTTGTGCACAACCATACTCATGTCTTTTTCTCCTTGTAAAGCAGCTGTGGCACTTGTGAAAAGACTGTCATCAGTGCTAGCGAGAGAGACATACTGCATGACATGTAGCAGTGGAAGTTTTCCTGCTCCATGAGTGTCCCTGCCTTGATTTTTTTTTTTTTTTTTTTAGAAGCTGTGTAGTAGAAGAAAAGTAGTAGTTTTAATCTTAAATTTCAGATCAAACATTAGACTAAAATTTCATGGTAATGTAATTGTTTCATATTAGAGATTTCACTTCATAAATGGTGCCTTCTCATGGTCTGGAAATAATAATATAGAATGGAAAGACCCCAGAAACACTAATGCATCACCGTCTCTAGAATTGTGTTATCTAAAAAATACTTGAAGTGCCTTTTTGATGTGCACTGTGTCCAGAATTAAAATGAGGAAAGACAAATTTTTAAGATAAATTGGTTTGTGAAAAATTTATGTGCACTTTAGTAGTGCATGCAGGATGTAATCTGTTTTGTATCGAATCTGCTTGAGAAAAAAAAAAACACAACACAATGATAATGAGATTATTTTAAAGGCACTTTTAAATTCATGCTGGCAAAAGACAAATAGTCGTGACTTTTAATTTCTATAAACTTAGCAGCTGGGGAAAAAATAAAGCATTATTAACTTAAAGGGTGTAAGGAAGTTGCTTTTGTTTCAAGGACAAAATAAGTTATTCTGTTTTCAGTGTTAGTCATCTATGTTGTCTGTCTGATCTTTCTGCTGGTATATCCAGGCCAGTGAGTGGTTTTATTTATGCTGCTTTTATTGTCAGTAGTGAAAGAAGAGGGATCACAAACATCTCCTATGATCGGTGTACCCCAGCCTTGGTATTGCTTGTAAAAGCATTGGATATTAATGAACTATGCTTCAGGAACAAGTTGCTGTGATACTAAATAAGATTTTCCTCATATTCAAAACATAAAATGTGTTACCAAATAGTGAGGATCTTCTTAACTTCATTTTATTGTTTGGAAAAATATTATTCCTGTTCTGTCTGTTCAGCCACTAATGATACAACATTTCTCCTTGTCATACTGAGTTCTTACACTAATTTTCATTGCATTAAGTGCACCTTACTGTTATCAGAAGATAAATAACCGTTATGTTGCTTTATCAGCATTTTACATTACAACAAGAAGAAATCTGATTTTATTTTTTTTTTCATTTTGATTAAAAATTTAATGTAATCCAAATGCCATCCATGGTTTCTTGGTGTCCTTATGTGCCTGCTGATTCTTTTGCCTGTTGAATTCAATTCTATTTATATTAGTGATAGATTTTTCCAGTAAATATGTTTATTTGCCACCTGCAGACTCCTCCTCTATTTTGCCAGACTTCACCATAAAAGTTGTAGAGTGTATTGTATTAACAGTAAACCACAAGTTCATGTTTACGTACCACGGGGTTTCCCTTGAGTCCCGAGTCTTTACTAACTGATTTGTCATAGAGGTGAAGGGCACAACCTCTGTGTTTAGGAAATCAATAGCAGTTGCCGTTTCCATTAAGGAACCTTGGCTGAAGCTCTTCTGTCTTGCATATTACACTGCTGTCTGTATATGCTTTTGTTTGCTCATGGTCTGAAGCTGAAAAAAAGGGACAGACCAAAAAGGGCAGATGTTTTTTCTCAGATAAGTGTGTCTTCCCCCTAGAATTGGAAAGGATTGATCTCAAGATGGCTTGAGCAAAAGGGGAGACAGAAAAATTGGTGTGAACAAATGTTATAAAAGGGTGTACTTACACATGCTCAGCTAAATCAAAACAGTGGACCAAACTGTATTTTGACCTAGTGCAGAAAAAAAAAAAAATCCTTCCACAGGGCAAATTTCATAGTGCATTGCAGGTGTAGCAGGCTCATGTCTCTGTCTACTTGTTGTTGAGTATTCCTTGGTGTCTTGAAGAATGACCAGGGTTTCAAATAACTGTAGGTGGAATAGCAGCAAAGAGCCATGTGTTAGTTAGGAGCAACTGTATGTGCTGTCATGGTTAGGCACCGAATCAGTGCTTCTCCCGGGAGCTGATCTGGCTACAGCCCTTTATTGGCACCTGCGTTGCTGTCCCTTTTCATCACTTCTCATCACCAAGACATGTTTTGTTGCTTCTTACCTTTGAAGCGCAGGAATGCATCAGTGCGCCAGCGAGAGAGTGCCATTACAAAATGAACTCACAGCACTGTAAATTCTGAGGAGAAAGTGGGCTGAAGCCATCCATAAATAATCCTGAAGTCAGGAATGTGAAATCACGAAACATCTTTCGTGATCACAGATCGGTGCGTCCCAGTTGGCACCACCCAACAGGAGAGGCATTCAAAAGATTTGTCAGTACCAGGTGAAAAAGTTGGACCAGATGATCTTAGAAGTCTTTTCCAACATGAAGGGTTCTATGATTCTAGGATTAAACTATGTGTGCCAAGGGTAAACTCCCCTTCTCCCATTGTGCTGCTCATGGATTACCTCCTTAATACACCACTGTTAGCACCCTCTTCTCTCACTGTCACATCGACTTGGTTAGAGTCTGTGGTCACACAGTAGGACTGGAGGGATTCTCACAGGGTGGGGGCAGCCTCAGCGATGCTCCTCAGCGCTGTGCCAGAGCACCCAGACTGCAGCACCAAGCCCCTGCCCGGTGGTCTGGAGCATCCAGTGCCCAGTTAATGACACGAGCAGATTTGTCCCCCAAGTGTGGGTGCTTGGCAGTGCTAAATTACAGCAGCCACAGTGGTGTGGAAGTGGGCTAGAGGAAAACTTGCTAGCCCTGCTGGTGTTGTATCATGGTGCTGCCTGTAGTAGAGCCACTGTTGCTAGGCCATACGGTCTCTCCAGAGTATTCCAAATATTGAACTTTTAAATACTGACCTGCAGCAGAAATGATGCCACTGCTGAATGCTCTGCTCGTAGGTGGGATAGTCTTAGGGAAGATACATTTCTATTAAAATTATTAAAAGAGGCATCTGATAGCAGTGTTTCTGTTAAGGCTTATTAAACTCTCTCCATTTTATCCTCCATTTTCAGGGATTTCTAGTTTTGCTATAAAAATTCACTCAACCTTGAAACGTGGCATCCATGGCTTCATTCCAGAAGAGATTTTTAAAGACACAAAAGCAAAAATATCCTTATTCTGGCAATAGCTTAAATGGATATTAACTTTCAGTCCTGCTGTTCAGCATATTGGAAGGTTTTGAAAAAACATTACTGTGTGCTAAAAAAAAAAAAAAAAAAGGCTTGCAGTCTAACTTAGATTATCCATTGAAATATTTGCTACTTTGTCTCTTGAATATGATCTGATACATTTTGAGGATTGTTGTCCAGTTTCAGAGAGATGCAGAGATTCCTCTGCGCTGTACTTCTGGCAGGGGCTGGAGCCACGTGCTCCATCTTAGGGGGTCCCATGTTCCATGAAACAAGGGATTAATAGAATGCCCAAGCACGGGCATTCCTGAAGTCTCTATGAACTAACCATTTAGCAAGGGAGTTCAAGCTTTGAGATGTAGGAAATCCTGTATTATGTGAATGCCTGGGAGTTTTATGAGTTTTGGCAGTGGGCAATAGTGCACTGAGTTTGAGTGTTCTACAGACTTACCGGAGACGGGAAACAAACTTTATAGATGTTAAGTCTTGGAAGGCAGTAGGATCTCCATCATCAGACCTCAGACAGGACAGACTAGGCATGTGTCAGTAACATTTAAGGTACAGTTAATTCTGCATGCGGGCAGAGGGAGGGCTGGACTGTCTCACATCCTCCAGGCCATTTTTCACTCATTTTTCATCATAAAATTTTCTATATACTTTGTCATTGGTGCTGCGTATTCCTCTCACCATTTCACCAGGTGAGTGCTTTATAGCTGTCTTTAGTGGGTTCTTATTTCTTAACGCAGAGCAAAGTTTTATGCTCTCAGTAGAGGTCTCCATTTTCCTGTCCTTTTTACCTAACACATCTGAGCCTGGTGTCATCTTGATTTCATTGGCATTTAAACTGCTTGACATCTTTAGCCCTCAAGGATGCTCTGAGCTGTAAAGACTCCTTGCTGAAACTGCTGTTCTGGAGGAATAGGTGCTGCACGATTGGTTGGCTGCTTCGTGCACTAAAGAAATCAGGCAGCATGTTGCTTCTCCCATTAAAAATTAACACTCTGCAGTAGGCAGTAAAGACCTTAAATGTTTTGTTGTTAAGGAGCAAATAATGGAAAAACACTACCTTCTTGTTAAAGAATGAAGGACACTTCAAGTCGGGAGCTTTCTCCTGCTGTGTGACTAACGCTGCAACGAATCCAGTGACTGGAGAACGATGGCCAGGAATGCACGATTGTGCTCATCGGTTGTTCAGATGGTATTTCACTGTTCTTAATCTCACCGCTTCTACCTGAAATGGCCAATACGTGCACGCGGTATGTTAAGAGATGGATAAGTACCTATGTGATTTGATGGTACTTTGGGTATCTGTTCACATATTTTGTGTGCATGTAAAGCGTCACGCGGCTGCAGATGGCTAATTTGAAAAGAGGCCTGTGGGAAATTTGGCTTAAAGTGCATTCACTAATACAAATAACAATAATTCATGTGAGAAAGAGCAAAAGGATCATTTAAAATGAACTACTAATTGAGCACTGATTCCACAGCTTCCCAGGCATCCATGGATATTCTGGGTGAAGAGGCTAAGCTCGTGGGGGAGGAACCAGGGATTTGGTAATTGCTCAGGGCCGTGGGAAGATGAATTGTCAGATCTCAATGTTCATGTCTATTTTACACACTCAAAGTTTGCAACAGGAGATTTGCCTGGTGCATGGGGCTTTTGTAGCTGTCTCAAGCTGTTCTTCACTCTGCAAGACGGCGATGACTTGAAGCTAGAGAAATGGCCACAGAGTGGGATGCGGTGATTAGAGCAGACCTGTGGACAGCAGGCACGTTTCCTCTGCTTGCCTGCGATGGCATAATGTTTTTGGCAAGGGTCACAGTGAAAGAAATGAGAAGGGGCATTCTGTCCAGCCAACTGTCGCTGCTCGTGTTCACTTCCCCTCTGCCTAGCGCCGGTACATCGGCCGCTGTTCAGGTGCACCATCTAAATGCTAAATAGCAGGGCTGCTGTGTGTCTGCAACTATGCAGCACTCCTTTGTGGCACTCTATGCTGCTGCCAGATGAGAAAAGAAAAATAGTTACTCTGTAATTGAAGATTTAGAACTGTAAAATATTGCCATGCAAATAAGAGGAAAAATGTATAAGGATGTATAAGGATGAAGTGCGCTTTTCTCTTTTTATTGTGAAGCTCTCTAGAGTAATGTAAAATGAAGTCTATACATTTAACAGGGTTGCAGCAGAGGGGTCCTTCCACTCATCTTCATTGTGATGGGCTTTACTGGGTATAAAATCTGGTGCTTACAATCTCTACTTGGGAATAACTGTGGTAAACTAGTGGTATAACAGACTAATTAGAATAAATGCTATTAATGACATTAACACTTGCGTTAATGTTGATGTGATGATGGGTGTGTATTGCTGGGTAATTGTTAGTTTTAACTTGAATTTCAGAGAATAAATTATCTGCCATCACCCACTTGCTCAGTGCAACGTGAAGAGGTAGCTCAGACATGCACCTGCACTCAGGCTCCCCTGGTTGCCCTACCCGTGTTGCACCGTGCTCCTCTTCAAAGCCTGTCCACAGCCCCCAGTGCACATCCGTTACGGAACGAAAACAGCAATGTCACTTTGAGACAGATCCACAGGGTTTAGACCAACTTTCCATTTCCTCAGTTAATTACCAGCATAATCTCTAGATAATCTCTTCTCAAGTCTATGAAGATTGGCTGCCTTTGAATTCAGAGGACGCTTGGTCTTTTTGGATCCTAGCCATAGATTAAACTTCTTCAGAGTGGTGATAGCTGCACTCTCCCGCTGTTGATTGAAACACGCCGCTGAACACTTCTGAAGTTGGATAACCCCTCCAGAAATGCAAACAATTGCTGGCCTCCCTGTGTCCTCCCACCTCGGAGTAGCCAAATCCCATTATAACTCATCTCTGTGCAGACAGTCAATCACCGCCT
Source organism: Anser cygnoides (assembly GCF_040182565.1). Taxonomy (NCBI): domain Eukaryota; kingdom Metazoa; phylum Chordata; class Aves; order Anseriformes; family Anatidae; genus Anser; species Anser cygnoides. The sequence goes on along the minus strand of NC_089882.1, from coordinate 8,028,607 downwards.
TGTTGTTCAATGTGTGACAGGATTTTCCAGTTACGCTAGGAATGCTTTATCAGTAGGAAATTACACATTATCAAAGAGACATTCCCACCAAACTTGCAAAATAATGCCCATAAAGTATTTATTTTTATTCATGTGTTGTTTGCATCACTCTGAAGAGGGGAATGTTATAATATTATTTTCTTAACTATCCTCATTGCAACTCAGTTCTTACAATTCCCACGTAAGAAGAGATCTCCCATCTGCAGGAGACGTACCCCTGTCATTTGCACACCTCGGCTACCTTCTGTCCAAGGCATTTTGGCATGCTCTGCGGATAGCATCTGCCTCCAAAAACACTCACAGGATTTGTCTGACATCAGTGCTGGGAGCTTTGCAGAAGACCAGAGAATTGTCAGGGAAAAATTAAACATTTTCCTGGGGAGGACAGATTTTTTTATATTTTTTAATAAATGAATTTCCTCTCTCCTGCATGCCTTCCCTCTGTATCGCCCACACCTCTCCCACTCTCTGCAGGCATAGATCATCTGAGGAGCCATTTGCTCACCACCTGCCTGTGGCTGGGAGTGCAGACTTGCAGAAACCAATTTGGTTTCTTGCAAACCACGTAAAACATTCAAGCTGGTGTTAGGCAGTCCCTCAGTAGCCTGTAAGGCCATTCCTGGCCCTTCCCTTCCGGCTACGCACTTCTGATCTTAATGGCCTCACTTAAAAATGCTGGGATCTGAGAGCATATATCCTTTTTATGTCACTGTTGGAGAATAAAAATACTATTTTTTTAAAAATATTTAGTAATTTATGAGACAGCAAGAGAATCAAATGCTTAATATATTCTTTCCTGTAGGGCATCATTTTAAATTAAATTTTGCTTTTCAGTGGGCCTTGTGCTTCTAAACTATTTCACATCAAAAAAAATGTGGAGAGATACCTGCATGGTCATGTTGGTGGGCTTTGTGTCTGTTTCAAAACTGGTAGCAAGGCTGTTGCTTAAATTGCTGACCTCCGTTTACAGACTAAACCCTAGCCCTATCTGAAAGTAATGTATTAAATGTCTGCGTGGTTTCAACACAAGATGTCCCATCATCCTGTCAGATATCCATACAGTAATTTCCCCTGAGCGTGGAGGAAATCATTCCATCTCCCAGAGGACGTCTGGCATCATTTCCTATTGTGCTTGAAATTTCTTTGCTTTTGAGTATTGAAATTCTACCCCCACCCCAGCCACACACAGGCATTCCAATTTCTGGCAACAAGTTTGTGATCAGGTTTGCTTTGTACTCTCAGGCTTTTTTGAAAACTCACCATTGGGGTAAATTTCCCTTTCATCTTCATGTAGCTTTCTCCTCCCCTTTTTCTCTGAAAACATCTGAAATTGCTAAAGAAAAAAGTTGCAGTGCAAACACAATTTGCTTTTTTTAGCAAATTATTTAGCTTGAAGTTGTAAATCCTGCCCACCTGCCTTTTTTTTTTTTTCAATCCCCCTGCAGTGAAAGAAAAAAAAAAAAGAGAGAAAGAAAAAAAACACAATAGTTTTTATCTTGTGACATTAAAATCTGGAATAAAGAATAAGACAGCGCTTTCGTTCCCCAGCTGTATGTGTTTTTACAAATGTCATGCTTGGTTTTGAATGAATGAATAAATGCAAATATAACTGCATACTTAAACACGGTGCCATAAAGGCATCTGAATAGACAGAGTTGGAGCTGGCGCTCTGTGGGTGGAGGGAACAGTGCATGATTCTCCTCTGCCCTGTCTGATGTTTTGAATGTTATCTGCAAAATACAACAGCTGATGAGTTTGCTAATCAAATCCTGCTCTCTACCAAAGTACTGAGGATGTTACTGTAGCTGAAATGTTTCACTGCATGAAATGTAGGAAAAAGTGAGAAAAGTGGGTGAGAAATAGCTTTTAGAGAATGAATGATTTTGATTTAAGACATAGGAAACTTGGGCTGAGCATTCTACCATGAAATAAGTAGAAGATGGACTTAAATGCACCCTCTGAAGCCATTGACCTAGCAGGCAGCAATATGTGTGTTATATGTTAGGCAGGTGGACTCTGCGTGGCCAAGGCATCCCTTGGCCATTCCCAGCACTGCCCACATCTCAGCTCGCTCCCACGGTGCAGCTCTGGTTTGGGATCAAGCAGTGCCTCACCCAGCCCCACAGCAGAGGCTGCTCCAGTGTACATTTCCCATAGAAAATGCCCAGAAAAACACTAAACAATTACCCTCTTCTTATGTGTCCTTGCTTCCCCACCACTGCCATGGAGCAAAGGCTTGGAGAAGTCTGCACAAATGACGATTTCAGTGATGGATTGCCTGGAGTGTTGTACTTTCCCTCTTCTCCTGCCATCTTCTTTATTTTCCTAAGGCAACCAACATCCCAAAATCCCATGAGCTGCGCCTGCTCTATTAAAACCCGATGCTGAGTCCAGAAAGAATAAATGTTGAAGCAAGGCTCTCAATTCGGCTCAGGCAGGCGAGCTCTACCAGTGCTGCTGCCGCCAGGTGAAGTGCCAGCCGCGAAAAGCCCGGCCCAGAGCAAAGCACAAAGCCAGGAGTTTAAGGCAGGGATGTCAGCAACCTTTTGTTTTTTGGAGTGAGGACTGGGAGTGATCCTGAGGTTATCATCTCATGAGAGTGTCATATGTGGATTTAGGAAGATTTTGGAAAGTAGTGAGTGTGAAGGGAGGTATAAAAAATTGATTATTTCTTGTGTTGAGCTTGTTGAACACAAGGCGTCCCGATCCTATCTGGTTTGCTGCACAAATCACAGCTTAAATTAGCATGCATACTTTACATCTGCATATGTACTTATATAAATCTCTTTGTACACCAGACCCTTTACAATCTATGAATGATCTCTGGTTAGTGGTTAATAAATTCTTCAGGGAGAAAAGACCCTACTCAATTTTTAGATCAAACATGATAAATTCCTGTAGCATTATACAGAGAACCAGGTCCCAGCTGGTGCAAAATGGTGTAGTCCCAAAGAAACCAAAGGATGGCTCAGGCCAGAACAAGCTGAGAATTCAGCCTGTTCAATAAAAAAGTTTAAAAAATATACTGTTAATCCATTTTAATGTTAGAATATTTAGTGTGGTAGGATATTTTCAGGCAGTAAAAACAAGCAGCTCCCAAACTTGCTAAAAATATGGAAAAGCCTTGAATGCTCCAAAAAGGTGTTATTTTCACTGAATGCAGTTTATTACTTGCATAATTGGCATAAAATAGAAAACAGTTCATGATAATGGTATTGTTCATACTCCTGTAATTAAGATTGTATCAGTATTTCAAGGGCATAATATCCAGTTAGAAAAATGCATGCAATTATAGCATTAATTCCTTGGGAAGTAGACTTTTAGCCAATTTTTATGGGGAAAACACTGCTTTGGTTGCTGACCAGGTAGAGGAGTCCAAAGAACATGATTCTGGGTTCCAGCATGGCATCAGGTGTTTTGCATTCCTCACATAATTAAAGCCTAATGTAGAAACGATGCCTTAACAGACTTAAGCAGCAGAAATGCAAATATTAGACTGACTTAGTATGTTCCACTTTTACAATGTATTAATTGCTGTAAATATGCAAAGGTATGCAATTAAAAGAGCAAATGAGTATTTCTAATTAGGATGGAACGGTAGCACATTTCATCAAAGTAGGACACGGTGTGCTACTTAGCTGTGTATATGTTTTTGCCAATTAGTCAACAAGGAATTCTCGTATGAACAATTGAGCCTTATATAATTGGAGAAGGAGCACTGGAGCACCAAGGTCCAAAACCAACATTTATATTATCCTGTAACACAACAGGGTAGTTCTGGCCTTCTTTGCATCTGGGGAAAGGAACAGTTCACTGACAAAACATGTGCTTGCACATGGAAGCACGGCTCCCTCCTTTCCTCCTTTTGGGCTGCTGGTGGCGGAGACATGGGCAGAGCCCTGCACGAGGCCAGGTGGAGCAGTGCACGTGGGTTTGGGGAGCCTGCGAGACATAATGCCCTTCCCAGGCCCCCGAGAAGCCCAAGGACAAAGCTGCTTTCTAACCCCTTGCATTTGTTGATTGAAATGCATCGCTCGGTGTGCCGAGCACCGTGGAGAGTGACCTCGGTGTGTCGCAGTGTGTTAATGCTCAGGGCGAGACACGGAGTTCAGTCCTGGCAGTGTGTTACAGCTACCTCATTCTCACTGCTGGAAAACCACATGAATGTGTTACCAGCACTTTCCTGGAGGGCGTTTAGAAACAGGTTAAGGTGGAAATATGATGAAAACAACTCTTGGCTAAAATAATTTGGATCTATCTCCTACATGGACTTGCATCTACGGGGATGCACATGTGGGAGAGAGGCAATTCCCCAGGGTGGCTGTGCATATCGTGCCAAGGCTGCATGGATGCTGGGACCATGACAGGTGACCTTCTGGGAGGCTGGGGTGGCCCAGCACCACTCTGGGCATTCATACACTGAACCTAGTGTAGTTGGGAAGCAAGCCATGCTTGGTGCACGCAAGAGGGTGCAGTGAATGCCCCACATATTGGCTGGGAGGGTGCCCAGGGTACGTGGAGTTAATCCCAGTTGACGCTTTGCAGCGCACACAAACCATGGGAAGATTTCTCTTTGGAGATTTAGTAAATGAACAATTTGGGAATTTGAGTACCAAATCCCTTTATTTATTTTAACACGTGTGTGTGTGAGAGGGGAATAAGGTTTGAAGGGTAACAACTTTTGTTCTTGACTAACCTCTTTGGGGAAAACTGTATGGAAAATCTTGCTGCTGATACAAATTGGAGCCACAAATATACCTGTCAAGACACAAGTTCAGACAGACACAGGGTTTGCAGGAACAAGAGTTAAGTCTACATGTGCTGGGAGCTAAAAACCAACCTGCTTTGAAGAGCCCCTGCAGGGGCAACAGAACAGGAGAAGGATGGGGAGAGGAGCAGCAGAGCACACGGCAAAGACCCCAATCCAGGTGCTCGTGGGAGCTGCTTGGAACAGGAAGGTGCCTCCAGTGTTTGCAGTGCTTTGCAGGGTTTCCAGCTGCTCTTCCTTTGCTTTGGATAAAGTTTTTTTGTGTTGTAAGAATTTAGAATCTGGGTTGTGTGTTCAGTAAGTTTAGGGGTTCATGCGAGGGGAGGAAAAGCCATTTCTCCTTTGCATAACAGCACAAATACATTTAGACACAGGCTCCACTTACCTGACTGACAGCCCCTGTGACGAACGAAAGAGAACATTCTGGGGCTGCAGAATAAAATAGCGTAATTCATACTGCACTGGGCAGCCTCCTGCCCTGTGCCCTGACCCCTCAACAGATATTCTTCCCGTAACCTCCTGGAATATTCCCAGAGCCTCTTTCATGGTGAAAGGTAGCTTGCTTAGTGCTTCCTCTATGCTCAGAAGGCACTGGCCTGTAGCTATAAATAATTACTGACTACTCACACTGCCTAGCTCAAAGTTCGGGTTTGAACTTTCATTCAGATACCTCTGTGCCTGTTCGTGCTCACTGTACGTGGTAAAAGTTGCATTTTCTACATCTACCCTGTTCACTCCAAGTTAAAGTGATTCTGTCATCTGGTTGAGAAGCTCAGATAGAATTAATTTGGCCTTCTTTTTTCCTGATTTTTTTTTCCTTCTTTTTTCCTGAGGAACATTTCTGAAACATTGTTCTGTCCAAAAAGAAAGGTGTTAGTAATCTAACTCCAGGTCATAGCCACAGGAGTATTTATCTCCCTTGTTCTCCATTATGAACTGAGACCAGAAGACTGCGATCTGCCCTACGACTGACTTTCGCAGCTGTCCTCAAGAGTTAGGGAGGTCCCAGCCCTGTTCCACCCCAGGGGGAGACCCACAAGTCACAGCCTGCACTGTAGCTGTGGTCACAGCCCTGGAGGGCTGGAGGATCCTGGCTGGACCCCACATTTCTTGGGTTTCAGCTCTGAAGGGAGATGCACTAAAACAACAGAACACATGCGTTTTTGCAACCCCCCTCCTGCAAAGCCTCTGAAGTTGAACCCGATGATTAGATCCATGCTTGTGTGGTGTGGTGGCACGTCTGCGCAGTGTTCGTTGGGCCCTGTAAGGAGGGCAAGTGACCTGAAGGACATTCACGTGGAGATTAGTGGCAATAAGGGCAAACTCTATCACAGCAGACTCTATCGCACCCAGGCTTCATGCTGTCCTTGCAGCTGGTGAAGCCCGTGGTGGCCAAGCCCCAAGGGGCCCAGCTTCCAGCCGAGAGCACCCCTCAGGGCTGTCCTCCCCTGAGTGTGCATTGACTGGTGGGACGTGTGTAAAGTCCCTTACACAGCCCCGTGGGACTGCACCTCCGTTCCCTTGTAAACACCACTTACATATGGCAATGGCAACAGATCCCTCTTCCGTCCGGCCCGGTTTGACGTGTTGACAGCTGTGCTCCCAGCTGATGTTCCAGTGCAGAGAGCAGCCTTCTCCAGCCTTCAGCAAACCTCCAGGCATTTGGCATCCGGGTCTTTTCGTGCTGTTCTTCCAACAAACTTCCTACCCCAAATGCTTTGCATCACTCACGCTTGCCGGATTCTGAGCTTCATGTTTTCTGTGAGGGTAACTCTCCTGATGTATTGAAGGTGCTTAGTGCTTTCATTTGACCTTAGCTTTAACTTGCTCATATTTGTCACGGGAAAGAAAGGTGATTAGGAAGATGTATGGCACCCCATACTGATTGCAGACAGCGGATACGCGGTGCTGTCAGGGTGGGCAATTGCTGACAGAACTGTTTCAAGTGCAGTGCAGTTTGGATCTCAGGCTCACATCTCTCTCAGCTCTATTTGAATATCTCCTAGCACAATTTCAATATTTACTTCATGCAGAATAGAGAAGATCTGGGATTTATGTGGCTGCTCGCAGGAATAAAGAAAAAAAAAAAAGTGATTCTGGGGCTTTGCCGACAAAAGCTTCAACTTTCTGAGCAAAGCTAAATGGTGTTTGGCAGTGCTATAGTGGAAAATTAGAATGAAAATGGTATAAAGGCTCCTGTTAGCACCAAAAGAACTTGTACTTCTGGAGAATTTGGCATGGCAACATCATGCATTCCCAGAACTCTCCCTGTGTATTCAAAAATAATGAAGTGAAAACAAATTGGGTTTGTGGAGTGCATTATACGTGCCAGCAGGCTTGTTTGTGTGTGTCTGAGATAAATGTGCATGTGCCTTTGTGTATGCGGGGTAATTGTTATCTGCTAAGTGGTGTGTGATTGCCCTCCCCCAAACTTACATCGCCACTGTACGGTGCAAATAACAAAGAAATACTGCCTGGGTGCTACCGTTTCTATGTCTAAACTCAGTTTCCATGTAAAAAGGTTAATGCTAGCTAAGAATTAAGTGGTCTTCTCCTCCTGCTACTTTTGAGGCATTTGGGAATATTTTTAATCCCTTCTGCTTTTAATTGCCGTTGTCCCTGCTTCATCCTCTCCCTTGTTGCCACTTAGTCCTTGCTGAACTGAAGAAATGGCATTTACACTACTGAGATCTTTGATAATTAAAGGTACACGCTGTCTCTGCTGTCTTCTGTAACAGAAATTTGCACATGGGAGTAGTGGTGAAGGTTGTGTCGAGGGGTCAGCCAGAGCCTTAGGAAACCCACTGACATGAAAGCACTGCTTTGCTGTGTGCTGAGTGGAGATCTGTCACCTCTGTCCTCTCAAAGGTGATTATTTTTGTCAACAAAATAGGGGGTGCCTACTGTGTCAGGACTTTGTTATTCCAGAGAAAGCCAGCTGAATTTCAGGACAGCACAGTATCTTCACAGCTGTTTGATGCTGTGATAATATATGGTTTATTGACAGCCTGTGTTAGAGCTGAAGCTTTGCACTCTGCATTAAGAGCCCAGCATTCTGCAGTAACTGCACAGCAATTCCCCTCTTGCACTGCTCCTTTTATTCCATGAATCCTGATTCCTTACTTAGCTCAGAAAAATTTGCGTTGGGCCAAGCCTGAGCCAGCTAAATCTGTATGAGGTAAAGTGTCTCAAAGCAAGGGCCCCTGCAAGAAGTCACAGCACCTTGCTGCAAACTCAGAACTGCTGACATTGCGAAACTCCAAATGTTACTTCCTACCCCATCTCCTATATGTGTCATGAGTCAAACTTCAAGGTACCATATGTCTGGGATTTTCTGTACTTGTTTTCCTTTTCAGTGCTATAATTTTCTTCTAAGTAACATTTGGCCTGTATAAGTAATGTTTTTCCAGTTACAAAGTAGTCTTTATCTGCAGAATTCCTGTGTGCCAAGGTCAGGGGCGCTGCAGGTATGCAGTAAGTCAAACTAAGCCTGTAAGTATTGACGATACTGCATATGCACTGAGTATTTATCACTAACCCACAGAACAAGTCCTGGACTTCACAAAAAGTTTGTTTTTACATTGCATGCCTGGTAAGTCAGTCATCTACCAAAATGCTAGATTTACTGCATGTACAAAAAGCACCTCTGCTGCATGTAGACCTTAGCAGTGATGTTTCCCAGGAGCATCTGTGCATAAGGTCACAGTTGCAGAACAGGATATCTGGTGTTCCAGGATAGCTTAAGCTTTGTTAGAGCACATGGTTTGTGGCTCCGCAGTGTGGTGTACTCCCATGCTGGCCCCTCTTTCAGAGTAGTCCTTCCTAGAGGATACCAGCCACATCTGAAAATGGACTGATCACCAGGAAGTGATAAAACGGTCATTACTGGGGGGAGAAGATGTGTCACTTATTGGGGGAAAAAAAAATGTATAATAGCAAAGTAAAATTACTTCTGCTCTGCAGTTTTCTGAAAATGTGTCATTATACATGCGGAGTTTGCTAACATTTCTGTAATTGGCAAGTCACTGTGTCTCATATCATAGCGGAGCAATTCTGCATGTGTAGGTGCATATAATATGCAGAGATGGTTTTATTCATCTCAAAGGAACATCAAGAGTCTAAACTATATCTAAGCAGTGGCATATATTAGTTGAATGAATCTCGGTTTGCACAGACTTCTATACTTGGATTTCAGCATTAATTTCACCATCAGATAGTTACAGGTTGTCACTGTGCCTAGTCTAAGTATATTATTTGCATATAATTTTTGCATGAATGTGGTGGTATTTATTCACACACAAATAAAACCAATAAAGCACATATCTAGTGCATATTTTATTATTGATGTAACATTTACAGCACTTTATTTTTAACATAAAATAGCCATGTAATAATGGTACATATATAAAAAGCAAATGTTTCAGCACAAATCATCCTAAATGTTCAGGCAGCATGACCATCTCATATAATGTTTCCATTTATCAATCAGTATGTCAACATGCCCTGATGCATCAGATGTAAATTATCATCTGAGGTATCTTTAACTCCTCAAAATGTCATCCAGTGAACTGAGCTTTTTCAACTTCACCTTTTAGCTTTTTCTCTAAGATGCCCACTGTCCATCAAGTATATGAAGGAGGTCAGAGGTTAATGATTCTTAATTGGACTTCATTATGTGGTAATATAGCACCTTAAGTCTCTAATTATGCCCAACTATTGAAGAGCAGTGTCATAACATTAGGATGTAATGAAGTGGAATCCATGCGTTATCATGCACCGTAGCACTTCATGACTTGATATGGTTCTCTGCATTGTCTCTAGTGAGGTATAAAGTTTGGAGCATATTAATACAGTCATATCTCAATTTTGAAAAGTATTTGAAACACATTTTAAAGTTTGATGACTTCTGATTGGTTGAATTAAGTTGCAATAAAAGGCCAGCGTTATCTAATGCTTGTTATAATTATAGTCTGTTGTTCTTTGTTTGCAAAGCTTGAATGGGAATTGTATTCTTTCAGCTCAGGTAGGATAAGTCAAAGTGAAAACAAAAACCTTCACTCAGTGTCTCCCAAATTGTATGGTGTAAATTTGCCATATATTAATTTTTGCGTATAATTTGAGAGCAAAGAATTAAAGTAATTCATTAAGTAATAAAATTGTTTTACTCAGAGTTGTAACTAGCCCATACTATTTTCAATTTCTATTTGGAGGATTAGAGGCCATGAGTAGAAAGTGATTATGTTGTCGTTTCATATGTCAAAAAGTCTGCTTATAGGCTAAGGTTTAGCAAATAATGCACTGAAGATATTAGTGAATTTAACAGGGCATTGCAGGACAAAAATATTCTGAAGCTATAATATTTTAGATGCATTGTAAGTACCACCATGTACACATGTATTTCTGTTTCCCAAAGTTTCATAATCTGCAACAGGTGCATTTTGCCAATTATTTTACAGTTGTCATTTATATGATCACTTTGTTGTCTGATTTAAAACAGGATCCAGGTGCGATGTCTGGTTGCTAGAAACCATATTCTGTGAATAAAAGTTGTAGTAGAGAGCTTGCAAACAGCTCTTCACAGAGCTGTGTAAATAATTGATAGGGCTGTTTGCCATCTGAACTGTTTTGTTCTTTTGTTTGGTTGGTTGGTTTTTATTTTTTATTTTGTTTTTTTTTTTCATTTCAGTCATTTTAGAGCAAAATATTTTCACTTAGGAAGAAAAGCGTGATTTTAGGTTACCTAAAATATTTTATTTGAACAAAAATGATGTTTTGTGTTTCTAAGGATTTTAAGCTTCATTATTATTGTTACTATTTAATATTTTGACATTTTTTTAAGAATAACTAAACCAAGATTTGATTTGAAAGTAAAAAAAAAAGTCAAAGTTTTATTTTTAAAATACTAAATGATATCATCTTTTAGCAAATAAATGCCTCCTCCCTAGGAGGAGAAGGGGAGAGGGAGGTGCTGATCTCTTATGCCCAATAACCAATGACAGGATGTGCAGGAGCAGTGCAGAGCTGCACCTGGGGAGGTTCAGACTGGACATCAGGAAAAATTTCTTTACACTGAGGTGGTCAAGCACTGGAACGGGCTTGCTGGCGATGTGGTTGATGCCCCATGGATGTCAGTATTCAAGGGACATTTGGATAATTCCCTCAATAATGTGCTTTGACTTTTAGTTAAGCCCTGAGGTGGTCAGGTAGTTGGACTAGTGGATCTGGAAGGTCCCTTCCAACTGAACTATTTACATTATTGTCCAAACTTCTGTATAGATTACACCATAGAAATGCAATTTTCCTTGTGTAAACTATTCACTTTTCAATTTTTCATTTCTTGGGTCATTCATTTTTCATGAATTTTTATTTTCACCTTCAGAGGTACTTTTATTTTTGTTGTGGAAAACCCAACCCATCATCGCTCCTGGTGTGTATAAAACCCAACTCCCATCACTCATCTGTTTTGACTAAATCTTAACAATACATACAGTCATTTTTAAAACAAAACAAACTCAACCCAAAAGATAAAAAACAGTAGGGTAGATGTGAACCTCATGACAGAGAGAGAGAAATTTTGTTTGGCTTACATAAGAAATGTGCTGATTTTCCCCCACTACAATGCTGTAAATGGCAACTAATTTAAAATTGTTTCATAAATATATGACTTTCAGTCAGCAAAGGAGCACCTTCATTTCTAAGCTGGAACTGGTAATTTTCTTGTGGACTTTCAGTTGTTAGGAAAGAAAACCTCATTATACACTACTGTCTATACCATCAGGTGTCCTGCTTTGAATCCAATAACTGAGTCCAACAGCCTCGGAAGGATATTAAACATCAATATCCTTTCCTCAGTGAGAGCTAATCAGTTCCATCTCTCTAGCTTTCAGGATAAAATGAGGCTGCCTGCTTGCTGCAGGATTTACAATATTTATAGTAGCATTTTACATTCTCTGTTTCTGTCTCTTTGTTTCCATCCCTCTCATTTTCTGTATTTACATAGGATAGGCGTAAGCTGAATGGAACACTGCAAATTGGTTCAAGAAACCAAATGGTAGGACGTCTGCCTTAGGAGCAGCCCCAGTTGTTTCCTTCTAGAAGAGAGTCATGTAGCTATCTTTATTTCTTATTTTCAGTCTATGAGAACATATCCCAGGGCTAAATAACCATCAGAGACACTCTTTGGACACAGTAATGGCCAGGTAATCTTTGTGTCCATGGATGTGTCTGCATCTTGCAGGAGGTGGGGCTACAGTGAGGGCACAGGGACATCTCTTCGGTCTTTGCAGTGTTTGATGGTGTAGGATGCTTGGGGATGGTGGACAGCGCAGATTTCTGTTATCACTAAATGCATCCTCATGTCTTCCCTGAATGTAAACTGGGTCTACACATCTTCTGATCCCTGGGTCTGCCTTGAGTCAAAGCTAGCAGTGAGCTTTGCCAGGCAGCAAGGCTGCCCTTGCTGTGTTCATACAGCCCATAGCACGGCAGGACCCTGATCCTGACCAGGTTGTCACAGCACTTTTGTAATGAAATGTCTATTTTCTATTGCATCAACTGATAACCTGGTTCAGATAAATGATTACATGGGGGGGAGGGAGAAAGAAAACAAACAAACAAAACAGGTAGATATGGTCTCTGGTAGTACTTCTCATCCCTTAATAATTCTTAGGCTTTTAAAAAACACTTTCCTAGGGCATAACACATTATTATTGTCCTTAAAATGTGAAATATAATACAAATAAGCAGTGGCAATGAGAGATACACTTGCTGTATGTTTAGGTAGGGTTCATCTGGTGGTGTTCTTTCACGTTTTGATAGATTTATGACAGTTCAGTCACAAGTACAACACTGGCACACATATGCTCCATACCCGCAGGGACAATACAGATTTCAGGAAACACAGTAAGCATTCGAGCAACAATCACTATTCAGGACAACAGTGTCTTCACTCTGGATATCAGTGGCAACATCTAATTATAAAGAAGAAAATGTCAATGCTTTTCCTTTATTACTAGCATTGTGGCTGCATTAAATCTAACTTTATTTGACAGAGACTACTCAAAATTATCTCCTACAGAAATGTGCAATCAGACAGCAAGAGTATATCTTTGTCAAAACAGCAAGCAGTAGATGCTGTTAAGCAATTTAGCAAATATGGTACCTTCAGGCACATATACTATATTTCATTCCACATTTACTGATATGACAATTAGCCTTCAGTGTCAAGATAAGAAAGATTATGGATGCAAATATGGCTATTTCTTTTCTTTCAGTTGATTGTATCTGATCACAGCCAGATACTACTTCTCGGAATGATGAGTTTAAATATGGTTTACTCTTTTCTTAAGAAAAAAAAAAAAAAAAAAGGAAATTGACAGCAGAGTACTTAACTGCTGAGATTCATATGTTCATTTTATGTATATATGAAATGTAATTCAAGTGGCTGCAAACATTGACTAATCCAAGAATTCAAGCTTATTTGAGTTTTCTGTAGAGAAGCTTAGATTAGATCAACTTGATGAGTTCTTTTGAGTTGCATATTACAATGTCATAAAAGACTGTCTAACTGAATTCACACCAAATCCAAGCTGGGCTCCAGCTCTCAGAACAGAATCAGGATTTGCATCTTCTCTTCAACAGCAGCAAATCTCATTTTTGATTATTGGAGGAGTTATGGCAGATTGTCTCACTCTGAAGCAGTAAAATAACAAGAAGAATTCTTATTGTGGAGTCAATACACATACGTGAATTTTCTCATTGTAATTTTCCAACCATGAACTGCACTTCAGTTTTGCAGCCTGGAGGTGGCTAAAACTTCTCTGAGAACTTTAGAGACAAATTTGTCAGAAAAGTATTCTGGAAAACTAGCTGGAAATATTAAAATACATAGTTAAAGTGAGTCACCTTCATAGGGCAGACCTTGGAGAAGGCACATGGCGGTTTATGATGGACTCATCTATCACACAGCCGGGCATGGAGGAGGTCTGCAGAAGGACTGGCGCAGTCTGGGCTTGACCCAGTGCTTCAGATAAACCCAGCAGGCTTGGTCCCGAGCGTATCAGGGTCTGCCCTTCTGCATGTGATAGCAGAGACAGCAGGGACTGCTGTGGAAAATGGGTGGTCTTGAGCGCGGACTCTGTAATCAGAGACCCCTTCCTTTGTATTTACACTGAAAAACTAGTCATGCGGTGGTTTGGTTTTTTGCTTTTTTGTCTTTTTTTTTTTTCCAGTTTATTGCCTGAAAAAAACAGGCATAACAATGCAAGGAGTGCATGTGTTAAAGAGATGGAGTCAGGAACTAAATAAAGAGAACAATAAAAGTTGCTGAGATTATGCTGTTGGCAAAAGAGCTGGATGCAGTTAAAAATCCAGCAGATCAGCTCAATAAGATGAAATTCATTGAAGGATGCTAGGCAGTAATCAGAAGAATGTGTTCCAACCACAACAAAAACTGAAAAGAAAACACAGAGACGGCCACAGCAGGTGTACTTTGTACTGCTGGCACTCATGAGACCTGCCAGAGAACATTACAGGCATGTGGCAGCAGAGCATTTGAGTATAAAAGGAGCATAAAGTTGCCTTGGCATTCACATCCAATACAAAAGAAAAGCACTGCTTGGATACATAGAAAATGTGTATCTTCCAAATATTTCATACAGAGATTGCGGCGCTTGTGTGGTTCTAATCAAGAGGACATTCATGGAAGAAACCAGCAAACAGCAGGCTTGAACAAATGCTTTCCCAGCTCCTAAGTAGGAATTATTTTTAATCATAAGATGTAAAGCATCCATTGGAGTAAACCCCTGATCAGTATCTTGCTGTCGTATGAGTTGTTTCATTGATTTCAATGGAGCTATTAAAGATAAGCATGTGCTTAAGTGCTTGGCTGAGTTAAACGCTAAAGAAGGTAAGCTATTTTTACAAAGATACCTGACAAAATCTGCACTCATTTGCAAATAAACTCCCATTTCGTAGTTCTGGCCTTTAAGGAAGCATTAACTTAACTGAGAAGAAGAAAGGAGTGAGACTCAAACTGCACCAAAACAGCGAGACTGTTTTCCCTGCAGAGATTTCAACAATATGCAATGACCTTCAACAACTGTAATTAAAGAGAAAATGCATGCAGGAGGAAACAGTGCAAAGATATAGCTAGGACTAATAATTTAGTTCAGCATCAAAAGTCAGTAAATCACTGTGTTTCATGAAAAGCAACTGTCAGTCTTTGGCCAATGACTACAAAACAAGCTGTGATGCACTGAAATATTAGGGAAAAAAATGAAACTTTTGCTGACTTCTTAAAACTGGGCACACAGTTAATATTCCTTTTAACTACCCAAGGGAATTAATTAATGGGGAAATTAAAAAAAAAAAAAAAGAAAAGAAAAGAAAAGAAAAGAAAAAAAACCACACCACAAAACCAAAGTCCATTGGGAAGTTAATTGTAGGTATGTGCTTTCTGGCTCACCTGCTGCTTTGGCTGTTGCTCCCCAGGATTGCCATCATTAGCTGCTGCTGACCTCACCCTGCGAGGCAGTTCTACAGACTTGCATAAAATCTGAGGTGCTATAACCCTGTGCTGTGTTCACCTGAGCTGGCTTTTCTGATGATTAATCCAGGGTTGGTGATTATCAGGGAGCAGCAACCTTTCCTTTTTGGATTAGGTGCAAACCTACACAATTTCCATCTCCACTAACAGATGTGGGGCTGAAGGACTTGTCTATTACAGGTTTGCATTATGTCACTGCTCCTCCATCAGCTTCTTTCAATGACTGCTCTCCTCAGTTCTCTATAAATACCTTTTTGGGGACCACTGTATTCTCCCTCAGAGCAATGGAAAGGCTCAAGCTGAGCAAGGGACACCATGGGTGCTCAATCTCAACCTCTGCTTCTCAGATCTTTTCAGGTTCTGGCCACAAAATGTCTTAGCAGCAGTACATTTTTCTTGACTTTATCTGCAAATATTGTCTTCTGTTGTTGAGGTTTTTCACCTTGAGTAACTGTCATTAAGTGATAGGGCATGGAAATTTACATAATCCTCTGTAGGTTTTCATTCAATTTTCAGGAAAAACCTATAGATTTCTTACTCCAAGCTCTACTCTATATGAGTATATTGATTGTTGGAAACCTTTGTGATGTGTTGTGTTGATCAGGACATAGGACAATGCCTGGGATGTCTAGAAGTCACACATTGAAAGAAATAAACCATTTTCTGCATCTCATGCACCCATCTTTCTTTCTCTGCTCCCATGCAAACACTCCTACAGACAGAAATAAAGGTGTTTTTTGGATAAAAGGAGATGGGTACTGCCAAATTTAAGAATTAAATTGTAAATAACCAGGTTATCCAAATTATCTACAGTTAGTGCCAGTTACTGTTGAATTCAAGGCATCTTTGCTTGTTGGCAGCACTCAGTGGAGATATCCTGTCTAGGCACTAATACAACCAGTAGTAGTGTCAGCTGAAGTGATATTTCTCTTTCCTTCACCTAATAGAAACTGAAAGGACCTTGAATTCATGGATTTAGCTGTGTAAAAGTACCAGGTATTTAGAGAGACCAAGAAGAAAAAAGATGGATGTAGGAACGAAAACCACTACAAAATCAACAAAGCGTAAAAGAAAGATTGGTTCATGCAGGGTTGGATCCTGCCTATGGCAGACCTCTCTAGTCTAGGCTAAACCAGGACAAAAAATTGAAGAAATACTATATAAAAAAAAAAAAAAAAGGCTGAAGCTTGAGCTTTTACCTATATTTTTTATAGGTATTATTATTTTTATTATTATTATTATTTTACATATATTATTATATTGCTTAGCTACAGATATACATGACTAAAAATCTAGTATAAGTTGGACTTGATCATTTTTCTACAAGGCTGCTTATGTAGTTATGGAAATACAGATGGCTTGGTTACCAAAAAGCAGCTGGAGAGAGTCATTGAAAATTAGAGCAGGTAACCAGCAAGACTTGCTATACTCTTTGTAGTTTGTGTGCATCACAAGGTAAATTTGTTTTATTGCAATGTCTTACACCTATATTACTGCAGATACTGTGGCTGAATCTAAATAGCCAAGTAGGTCCTTGAAATTACCTTTTAATCTATGTGTGTGGATTAGAGTTTACAAATGAAAACATCGAGGAAATATTCTATTTCTTCTGAATAAACCACCAAACCATGTTTTAATGTCAAATTTAAATTCTAGTTCCAAGCAATTTAGTAGAAGTTTTACCAGCGTAAGGCTTCAAAATTGAGCTCCCTGACTCCAGGCTCACACCTCACTGAGCCTGGCTCACACCTCACAGTGATCTCAGAGAAAGTTATTCTGGCTGTTAGTATGACATCTGTAGTATTGCAGCCGCATGTCTTGTTGAAGTGTGTGCTTCATCTAAACTGTACCATTTAGCAAATAAAAGCCATTTAGTAAGATACAGTAGACGGATGCTGAAATTGGCCTATTAAAGATGCTTTAACAAATGGTGTAATGAAATTCTCTGCAGCTGAGACACTAAGCTTAATATGACTCAGAATAGATAAAGCAAATAGTGACTAAGAGTAAAAGCACTTTATAGAAGATAATTATCATTTAAGCAAGGTACTTTGCAGATGTGAGGAATTTCTGCAATACCCTTCTATTTCTGCTAGCATTACAGGTAGTTTCCTCTCAGTAGTGACTCAGTGTGGAACAATTTGTTTCATAACTTTAGAGTTTAAAACATAGTTTGGAGGTTTGCTAAAATGTCTCAGACTCTTCATTTTGTGATGCTTAGAAATAAGCTGTGTATTTATGAATGATTTTCCTCTGAGTCCTTATTAACTAACAACTACGAACCCTCTCATTCTCCAACACAAACTCCTTGTGAGTGAATTTTCTTGTTGCCTGTGTGGTATTTTCATATACTGCAAAGGTCTATGTGCTACAGAGAGATACTCTAGTAAAAATCTGGCCAATAAACCATACAATTTAAGGTCAGATTTCAAATACAGGTTGGAGCAATCCCTTTTTCTCATTACATATAATAGTTGTATAAGTGTGCGGGGACTGGCTGGGTCATAAATATGCATCTGTGTTATAAATATCTATCTGTTCCTGCTGTGTTATAAATACAATCTCAATAGCCTCGTCACCTCAACTTGATAGCTCCTTCAGATGCACAGAGACTGTTGTCATTTCCTTATGAACCAGGTTTTGATTTCCAGAATCGGAACCGTAGTCCAGGGTTTTTGCTCTTCATCTCAGATAAGAGACAGGAACAGGGAAGTTGGAGACCGCTTTCCATCTTAACCAAAGTATGGTTTGACTACAGTCATTGTTTTTTTGGTGAACAACTTTGGTTAATACTGCAAGAAGGTAGGATGGTTAAGATGGGAACAACAGCAAACAAGTGGATATGCACAGTTAGCTTTGGAAATAGGTCCCATTTTGCATATTCGTGTCTCCGAATTTTGGCTGGACTTTGGAGCCATGTTTATTTGTTTGTGTTCATGCCTGCACATTTAAAACCTCAATATTACAGTTTAGCACATTTTTTTTGGAAGTGCTAAAAAAGCAATTGTGATACTTTGTGACTGTTTTGCTTTTTCCAAATCCTCCAACATTCTATTCAGAGAAGCAAGGCTACTATCTATTATCATGCCACTTTTGTTTGCTTTACCACTCCACCATTGCTTCAGGCACCAAAGTGAAAGCCCTGAATGAAATACTGGCTGTACCCATGCCCATAAACAAAGCTTAATTGTGCAATATTTTTATCCATTATCTCCAGTGAATGTACATAGTTGAAGAATGGTGTCAGTTGGCCAATATAATTTTTATAATATTGGTAGAGAGACCATTCAACCGTTAATGTTCTGAAATAAAAATGAAATAATATTGATGCTTATGCTATGACTACTAATGATAATCTTCATAAAATATAATTAATAATAATTTAGGGGTAATGTTATCAAATTAGGAAGTTAAATAATAATTTTTCTTCTCTTTGGTGTATTCAGATCTGACTCTAAAGTTACCTTCAGGTATTGGTGACTCCTTAACCTTATCTGTAGATAGTAGACAACTCAAGGTAAACAGAAAAGCTGTGTCTGGATCATTCATGGTCCAGGTCCAAAGCCTGGCCTTACCAAAGACAAAAGATATGATGGAGATGCCTCATGAGCTTTTTTTCAGTCCCCTGAAGTTCTTGGTTTTTTTTGGGCAGACTGCTCCTGCTTTGAGCTGTGAGCAGAACAAGCCTCCCCAGGTGAGGTGGAAAAGGTTGGCATACACAAATGATTTTACCTGGTTAAGATGTCTTCTGAGATATATGGTTCCTGAATCACTTTTTAAGTAGGCGACTGACTTGATTAATTAGTTTTCTGCAATATCTGTTATTCATAAGCAGTTAGGAAGCTTTTCCACTTCATCACAAAACACTTTTATTTCACCAGATGTTATTTTTGTTTAATATGCAATCTATTCAGCAACTGGTTTCAATGCCCCATACAAGATTTTTTTTATAAGTGTTGTTGTATATTTTAGTAGTCAAGGTAGTTATTGTAAGGTTTAATGTTCATAGTATATCTGAAACAAATGGCTTTTCATTGTCCATAATATTTTTATCCTATCAGTAAAAAGCTATTACATGAATATGGAACAAGTTTTATGTGACACAGCAGAAAAACAGTATTAATTTCCCATACTATTACATTCTCATTTCGAATTAAAGGTGTGACTGAGAATGACTCCTAAAATAACATTGTGCCATATAATGCTGTATGGAGAATGTCCTGAGAAGGAGTTGCTGCAGTTTCAATGAGGATAAATGGAATTTGCTTTCAGATACAAATTCCTTCTTTGAATATCCTTCCCCATCTGTGATGCTGCAAAGCATGACCATGTTGTTTAAGTTCTGGCCAGATGCCCCACGGAGGTACTGCAGTAGCCTCTTGCACATTTGATTTAATTTCTCAAGCCGAATCCCATGGCATGGTTACTGTGAGGTTTCCTCTTACCCACCACTCTCCTATGCATCTGGCGTAGTTGTACATATCTCTCATGTGGCTTTCCACCTTGGAAGGGCTCTGCAACCTGTGCAGTGAGTGTTGCAGGTTAAGATTAGATTTAAGGGTTAAGCGAACGTTTTCAGGGATTAAGCTATTCACATGCACAGGTTGGAGCTATCCCAAAACGCCTCGCTGAGAGGTTAAAATCTAATTTGCTGAATAAAATATTTCAGGCTAAATCCAGTCAGGGAGTTGGTCTATCAGCACACGAGGAAAATTTCCACGTTGGAATGAGAGCAAAAGGGGGCATGGGAAGGAGGGCAGGGGCTGCCTGGGGAGCTTCCTTCAGGCCGGGGTTGCTCCACAATCTGGGTCAGTGATGGCTCTGTGGGTCCTGCCTTGTTCAGACATCCACAAACCTGCCAGTCTTCCCTCATTTTCCGTTTGCATTGCACTGTACCTCCAGAGCCAGCTGTGCCCTGGTTTGTCTCGACACATCTGCTTTGCCTTCCGCACTGTAGTAATTTGCACTTGTCTTCTGTGAATTTCATTTTCTCAGTTTGTTTGTTTCTCCAGTTTATCAAGATCATTTTCCTGAGCCTGTCCCTGAGAGACTTCCCTGCCTCTTCCAGCCTCTTGTCGTGGGCACGTTTCAGAAGTGGTCTCTCTTTTCTAATTACTCACTATGTAAAAAGCAGTACCGTTGCTGCTGATAAAGACTGGTAATCATTTCTTTGCAGCCTGCAGAATTTAACGAGTGTTACACTTCTGCTCTGGGAGGCTATAAATGTCCTTAAAACTCTCCAGAAGATATAATTATTTATTTAAATGTAGTGAGTTTATCGATTCCTGTGGAATCCAATTGATTCCATCCCTGTTAAAATCCAGGTGACTAAAGAAGGAAGACTCTTTGATAAATTAGTGATCAAATGTAACGAATTATTAATCGCTGCTCTTGTTCTGCCTTTGGTGGCATGAAGTGCAAAGACCCCGATTACTTCCTCTCCTCCCCCTATTTCATTCACTGAGCAGTTTCCACACCAAATTCAGGTCGATTCTAAATTTATTAGGTAAATAATACTAGGTATGCACCTGGCCTGTTGAGTTTATAGAATAAACTATATATTTGCAGTTTATGAGACTTAATGAAGTTTGTTTTTTTTTTTTTGTGGGGTTTTGTTTTGTTTTGAACATACATGTTGTCTGTTTTTCAGCAGAAGCTGTTGTATTCCACAACTGTGAGTTTCACTATGTACATGCTATGCCTGGGTGTACACATGCATTCCGTTACCTCTAAAACAGTCATTAAAATTACAAATCAGATGTTTGTGTGGCACAAATACCCTCTGAAAAAGAGACTGAAAAACAGGTCTTGAACCTTGCGCAGAGCACTAAGTGGAAATCATCCATGGTACAAGAAAAATTGTTTTAAGTTAGCGCTGCCCATGTTACAGGAGAAATCAGCCAAATGTACTGCACTCTGCTATTTGCTTCCATTTCAAAATCGGTGTTTGCTTTGAAGACCCCATTTACCGCAGCTGCACACATTGCTTTTTCTCATGATCTTGACTTATCTGCTTATTGACCTAATGGAGAGAACTCGATATGTTCTCTAGAAGATGAGATTACAGACAGCACTGAACAAATGATCTCTCCCTCTCTTATCATGGCCTCGGGTACCAGGTGCCTCACTGGCCCAGTGACCTGCAAAAGCTGCTGCTCAGCGTTGTCTCCTTGCCTTAGGAAGTGGCAGCTCTCCAAAGTGTCCTTGATCTCGCTGAAGGATTACTAAGTAGCACTCCCTTGTTTCTGAAATTGTGGGTTTGTTTTTTTTCTTTCTTTCTCCCTGAATCATTTTAAAGCAAGATATTCTCTAAAAGGATTTATAACTTACTATTAGAAATCCTCTTCATTGCTTTTTAGCCCTTTCGGATTTTGTCAGGATGACTATCGGGATTTTTATCACTAGGGAAATATGGCTTCAGACATTATATCTTAAAAAAATAAATCTGAAGTATAGACTGTCAATGAAAGAGCCAACACATTTATATTCTTCTCTAGAATAGCTTGCCTCGTAAACCAGAGGATTCTTTAGCAAAGTGTTTTAATTTTTTATGTGTCAGAATAAAGCAAATTTCTGGCTGAGGAAAACCATCTGTACAGATGACAGCTTGACCATCCTGGTTTACTATTTTGCTAACAAATAGGTTTAAAATGCTTCACTATGTTTCGCTACAGCTGCATGCTTACTCATCCCATATTTAAATATATTCTTAAGTCTAGCTCTGCTCAGCAATTCACTTGGGATTACAAGCATGTACATAAGTAAATCAAACGGCTTCTCAAGTGTTTTCCTGCATCAAGGCCCCTCCTCTTGTGTGCAAAGGATGAGTGAAGAAGGAATTATGGACATTAGTTCCTGCTACTCTAGACCCAGGAGGCATTGTAGGGTAAAAAACATTCAAGCTCCCCTCTAAATTTATCTTTGGGTGTACCAATTACACAATATTCAAGGCAAAAACTTGGGTAGGATTGACTGCAGAAGTGAACTCATATATATGACTTTATTGAATGGCTTTTCTACCCAGGCTTCTTGTCATGACTTAAACCAGTTACAGTCTTCCCACCTAGAGGAAGGATGATCAGCAGGTTTTTACAGTCGCAGCCTCCTGCCTAGCCATTGTGAACACCCTGAATGAGCCATGGAGGCAACTCACCAGCAGTGTTTATGCAGAGACCTGTTCATGACCTCTTTATGTCTCCATATTATACCTGGTACATGAATACTTGGGAAATGAGGCAAACTAGGAAGGAAACAGACCTGAGGAAATGTTACATCACATTAAAATAAATAAATAAATAAATAAATAAATAAAGATAATTTAAAAAATCCATGTCAGAGCTAGGGCAGGCTCTTAACATAGGAGGTGACAACTCTGTTTCTGGAAGTGTTTTCCTGAATCAGTTTTGTCAGGAAGGTTGGCTCCTATGGTGGGTCTCTGTGCTCCAGGGTCACTGGGGCTCTTTATGTTCTTATTGTAAGTCAGTTAAAACCATTTTCTTAAGTAACTGCTTGATTTAGAAAATTTCTGTCATTCCGGTCTTTTTTTATTTCTGCCTTTTTTTTTTCTGATCAATAAAAAGCATTTCTTGGTAAATAAGTTATATAATAAATCCAGCAGGCTGACTGACATTGACTTAATTGGATAAAATGCATAACACTGAAGAGGTTAGTGGGTCACATAAATCTTTTACAGCCAATAACTCTGTTATTTCAAAAAAATTACTTAAATTTGTGTGTCTGGGGATGTAGTGTCAAGGCTATCTTAATTTCACATCCAGTATAATTATTTAAATGGCCTCTAATCTATTATCTCTTAGAAAATCTAAAATGCAGCTAGTAGGAATGAAATCTTGTGATTACAACATTTCTAACCACTGCCTGGATTACACCTAGCAATGCTCCAATGCTTTGGTGGGGAGGGAGTTCTTTCTGAGATACTATTTTGTTTGATTTCAGAAAAACTTTCTGGACCACTTATCAGTAAGTCTAGATTCATTAACAACAAGTGCAAAATAGAAATTCCTGAAAATGATAGAAACTCCAAGCAATAATGAGCATGATCCATCCACATCCAAGTGCTGAGGGCTTTGTCAAGCTGTGACCATATGATGTCCATGAGCTACATGCTCATCTTCCATTTTTAGCAGTATTTAGGATGTTCTCTAACACGTCTTCATTTGCCTGAAGAGTATGAAGAGATTTTTAAAAAAATAAAAATAAATAAATAAAAATGCTCTCGATAAATTGCTATTAATTTTTAAACAGATGAGTACAATCCTCACAGCTGGTAGCTCTCTGCTATTTACAGCAGGAATGATCTGTCTATTTATATATTTATGACCGGCCAGATAGTGGCTAATGTCTGGGGGCTGGGGGGGCAGCCTGCCTCACCAGGCACTGCCACACGGAGGTCCTCGTGCAGAGTCCGTCTCCCCCTGCCTCAAACAGCCTGGGTCACTTTTGTCCCTCCATGAACTACATGTTCTGCTCCTGCACCACAGAATTATGTAAATCAGAAATCATGTAATTGGTTTAAATGTGTGTGATCTTTAAAGAGAAGCCTGTGTCAGGTAACTTTTATTTCCATCCTTGGCTTTGACCCTTCAGACTTTAATCTGCTTTCATTTTCAAGATCATCTTTGAACCCACAAAGGCTGTCTTGTCAAAGGCAAGATATTGTATCTAATCACTTGACTTCAAGAGCTGGGCTTTAAAATTATAATACCAGATATTCAAGTTCACGGTAAGGGCAGGAAAAGTCCTCCTTAAAGCCAAATTTAGCAGGACTTCTTTCATCCCCTTCCATGCCATCTCTGAGCCCCTGGGGCAGCCCTGCAGCTGGTGCCAGCTCTGAGAGGCACGCCAGTGAGGGGTAGGTGCAGCCACAAAAAATTCTCAAATTTCACAAATACCCAACCTGGCAGCTCACCTCACACACGTGGTTTGTTTTAGCAGGGGAGCAAACAGTTTAATTGCTCTGATTCCAGGCCCTGACCTCAACTAACCTTAATTAATTAATTAGCTATCGGCACAAGTCATCAAGCCTGTAGGTGAGGAGAGGAAAAAGCTTCTATTTTAAGGTCTGCTGTAGGACCTTTCTTTTTGTCTTTGCCAGAGGAGGAGAGTGAGGAAAGTGTTTTTTATTGCTGTTGAAGCAAGATCTAGAAAGGCTCAGGTAAGTGCAACGTGAGCACAGCAGGGCATGAATTTGGACTCTCCTACAGCACCCATCGTGCAGGAATTCATGTGGCTCTTTTCACCTCAGGGAGGCTGATGTCCATGCCCAAGCTTATCTGATGATCAGATGAATCTGTTTTTCAGAAACCAAACATACATTGAGGCAGGACTGCTGTAGCTGGAATGAGCATTAGATGCTATCCCATGCAAAAAGTTTCTCTTAAAATTCTAACGCAAATTAAAACCACAGAAGCTTTAGCTTCAGTAGGGTTGGTGGTAGGCTGCCCAACACAGGTTGGGTGGTTACAGGTCAGTCTTACCCCCAGGTAAAGGATTTTCAGTCCATATATATTCTCTGGATACTGAGGAGAAATAGGTCCATCCAGTGGACAATTTAGATGAGGGAGGCTCAACTGGACAGAACACCCTTCTCTTGCTTAAAACAAGTCCCTGAGCTGCCCTGAAGGGAGCAGCCACCTCCATGAACATTTCAGAGGATGCCAAGAGGGAGTGGGAGCTGTTACAGCAATATCTCTCGTACAGCTTTGGGTGGCTGTAGTTCAGCAGGACAGAAGTTTGTTTGTCTGCAGCCTCAGATTTGGTATGTAAATGTTTCCTTTGGGAAGGGAAACAGGTCTTCCCTGAATAATTCATGTTTTTTTCCTTAATTACTCAATAATAGGTGCCTGCCCTTCTGTACTGAGATCCTGGATAAAATGCCAACAGTGTGTTGTGTCTCTTAATCTCATTTTCAGGAGTAGTTTGAGGCTAAATTTTCAAGGTTATGAAAGCATCTTAAGATAGAGATAGCAATTTTCAAGGCCAGTAATTAAGCCAGGCATCCAATTCCCCAGGAGCACAACCTCTGTAGACATTTTTGTAAATGTATGTTTTGGCACCTAATGACCTTGGCATCTCTCTCAAGAACAGAGGACTGAGGGAGTTTGGATGACTTCCTATGGCTAAATTGCAGTGTAAGCTTTTGTTAAATAGGAAATGCAAAAACGGTCTTTTAGCATGTTTATTTGGTTAGCTGCTCACTTATGATATAGCAGAAAAGACAGGTCTTGTAAAAAGCTGAAGTGACAACTGAACCAGTCTTGTCCTTTTTTTTGGAAGAAAAAAATATGTCATGTTTTTCTTCTACTTCATTTAAAATTTTCTGTCTGAGGCCGTGCTACCAACTTTATATGGCATCATTGAAATATAAGTAGTTAAAGTAGTTTTACATTATTAATTCCTTAGAAAGTCTGAAATGCAACTAATAAATACAAGATCTCTTCTGCCTAGTCCTCCCAGCTGCTCACCACTCTACTTGCTTTGGCAGATCCCCAGCATGGTTAGATGTCCTCTCTGCTTTCTGCCCTCAACGTGTTTTCTGGATCAGAGCTTTTGACAAGTAGAGAGGGTGCAAGTGTCATGTTCAACAGCTCCACTTCATTAGGAAGAAGCTGAAGCAGTGTAAATCAGCATTATTGCTCTGACCACAGTAGCGGTATATTTGTTTTGGTTAGTTGAAATTCTGATCTGGTTGAGAATAAAAGATTAAGTTCAGATGAATGTTTTAATGTGTTAATTGAGGATTTTTTTACATAAATTGCCTCTTTTTTAATGAAATAGTGCTTTTGTTTACAGATTTATGTACGTACATCCTTATTTTATGGTCTGTTTAATTAATAATAGAAACTTGGATAACTTAATAGTTAATAGGAATAGGATACTTAATAGAAAGTATCAGAATTTGTGCTGGTTCAGTTTCCATTAAACAGAAGCCTGAGATCCCCCCTGCTCCACTGTAGCCTGATAGCAGCCTCCTGAAGGAGGAAATCCTGTCCCCTCTCTGCCTTTTGGGGACAGTCAGGGCACCGGGAGCTTTCTGTCCCCTCTGGTTCAGTGCAGCGAGCTGGCTCAGTCCCAGCAAGAGCATGGCCGAGTCAGCAGGTGCTGAGAGCAGAGTTAATTCTGCTGCCTGGCCTCAGCTCAGGGATCAACATGTTGGATATTATCTATGATATAGACTTGCCCTAAGGCTCAAGTCTTTAAATGTATTTAGGAACTTTAATATGCAAGTGATTCCTGGTGGACTTGCCCAAGGTCACAGATGAGGGCCGGGAAGCAGCAAATGCTGTAACCCTTTCCAAAGACACAGGGCATTTGTGGGAATTGAAAAACGTGTTGGGCACTGCTAGAACTCTGGAAAAAGAAAAAATACTTAATTTGGAAAAGTGAACAAGTAGTATTTACATAATGCTGATAGGAGGATTGCCTAGTTCCTGCTGAGCATGTGCTATCCTCACTTCCTCCAACTTCTGATATTATAAACTTGTAGTTCATCACTTAGGAGTAAACTAAAGAACACAAATTATTTACAGAAACTATAAGATAAATTTACATAACAAATATATTTGGTTAAACGATAATCTGCTTGCAGATAATTCACAGGGAGGGAAAAATGTGATGCTTTATTTATGACAAATCGTTCACCACTGCAAAGTATTTTTGATACTTACAGAGCTGTGTCCGAATTTTTAAAATATTTCAAGGGAGTGAGCCTCCCTACATTATGAGAACATTGTATAGCGTAGTCAGTGTTCGGATGTAAAAGTTTACTAAGAGATTGTTTAACGTGAAAGTATAGCTCAAGGAAATCAGCCTGTAATCTACATTACTATTGGATTTTCCTTATGTACATTTCAGATCCGATTAGCGCTGCCTTGTGAATTTTAACTTGGACATAGAAACTAGGGGAAAGCAAGTGAAATGATAAAAATAATTGTTTTCTAGGATCTTATTTCAAGAGACCCTTTCACAAACATCAGCTTTTGCAATAGGCTTTCATGGTGCCCAGATAAACAGCAGCGGTTCCTGGTTCCTGGTATGTGAATTCCCCTTGTGCTACTTGACAGCTATCAGTCAACCCCTGCTGAAATGTACTTCTTTGTTATAAGCATTTTATGAAAAAAAAAAATAATAATATTAATAATAAAAGGAGTCTACTCACATGACCTCGGTGGGCTTCCTTAGCATAATGCGATAAAGTAGCACTTCTCTACTCCTTGTGCATTATTTTTTTTCCTCTAGAACAACTACTTCATCTGGCTGGTTATTGCCATTCATATCTGAGGGGGACACCTAAAAGATGTGTACTAACAGAGTGGCTTCTTGTCTGGGCACTTCCCTTTCTTACTGTCTGAATTAATCTTGATTAAGGTGTCTCTGGCTTTGGTCTCTACTTTACTTCATATTTCTGGGAAGTTTCCTTAGCAGACATTCCTTGACTCAGCAATTATGATATAGTTGTATGATTCAGTTAATGTTGTCTGGATGTTCAGAATTAATATTACAGCATGTATGTTGTATACATTTTTATCACTAGTTAAGACAACATCAGTAATGCAGTAGAACCAATAGTGAGTGGTATCAAAGCCTTGTACAGGCTTGTGAGTCCAAATTTCACCTTGTGTGAATTGGTGTGTAGTGAGGTTGGGGTGGTTTTTAGGCTTTAAATACATTGACCAAACTGATTGTGACTTTTCATATTGTACTGAATACGGAGCTATGCTGATTTTTCCCAGCCAGAAAATCTAACCCCAGTGCTTTGAAATTGCTTTTCTGACTTTTTACGAGTTTCAGAGGGGGAAAAAGAAAAAAAGAAAAAACAACAACAACAACAAAAAAAAAACCTATGATGAGAGGCCTAGCTTTGAAAATGTAACAGGATTCCTTTCCTGTGGTAGCTAGGGAACGGGCTTGAAAGTTAAGCTTATCCATATATATGTATATATGTACATATGTATTTTTGAAGCTTTTAAATATGCATTCACAAATACACATATTTGCAGGTGTATTACATAAACAAAAATAATTAATTTATGCTAAATCTTATACAATTCTTAAATGAAGAACCAAAGTTTTCTTTCTTGCAAAAGATGCAATTTGGATAACATGCCAAGCAAAACAGTAGTTTGTCTGCCAAGGTACTGGTGTTTTTGCCTCTTTAAGAAAGTTAAATATAACTGATTTCAGAAGATGTTGTTTAATGAAAATGCTTGCCTTCTTTCACACTGGTGCTGCTTATTTTTGTCAAATGCTGGCTGGTTTATTAAATATCACTAAATGATATTTACAAGTTTGCAGTGTTCCCACGGACCAGGTGCAAAGATTCTTATGCATCTATCTATCTATAGGTTAAATATATATATTCTTGATTATACATAGTCAAAAGGATAAATTAATGGCAAATTCCCACCTACCCATCATCAGGAATGTTACTGCATAAATATAATTTCATTTTATATCTTTTCAGTTTAATGTTCAAGGAAATGGATCAGACTTTACAGCCCAAAAGATTGAATATCAAGCAGTTGTCTATGACACTTTCCAGCAGATAGAGGTTTGAATACCTCTCTCATCATCCCTTGATTTTACCAGAAACTTCATCTCAATTCCCTTGCAAATCCCACAGCTGCTGGTGTTTGAATTTCCTCCTCTCTGCATCCCTGGTCATCTGGAAGAGCCCATGTGTCTATCTATACCAGTAAATATCCATCTATTTTAAAATATCAGCCATAAATATCTTCCCCTTGCCCATGACCCTCCCTATCTGCAGCCACATTTTAAGTGTTGATTTTGCAATTGGACTGTCTAATTGCTCGTAGTGTTTTGGCATGTGAGTTGCCATCCCAGGTACATGTGTATGCTCCCAGGTGCCTGAGCAGAGAGCACACAAGGGAAGGAGGACAGACACTGAGGGAAGAGTTTCTGTGACCTGATCATAACCCTGTTAACCTCAGCTTCTGGCAAGTGGGAAGGTTAGCACTGTGCATCCTTTCAATATGACTGCAAGATTTAAGCCACAGATGTTTGGTGGTTTTTTTGTTTGTTTGTTTGTTTTTTAATTATTTGGATGCTTCCTTCTAAGTACATCTGAAGAAAATTGCATTTTCAACCAATTCCTTTTGTTGTTTTGAATTACAGAGAGTAAATCATTTTAAAATAGTTCTTCCTGAGTTATTTCTCAATTTTCTTGTAAAACTGATATCAGTTTGGTTGCAGCATTGTGTCAACCAAACACTAGTCTTAAAACATTTTCAGATGCCAAATAGAGCAAACATAACCACTAAGTATCTTAGTCTTTACTTCCTCAAAGTATTGTATGGGTCATACTGACTGGCATATCATTCTGGGCTCCCCAAGTTCATAGTACACATGTAGGACTTCACCTGCTTTTTTTTTTTTTTTTTCCAAGGTTACTATACATTAAGGGATGCCTTATTGTGGTCACTGCCACCTCAGAATACCTTAGAGCACATCAGTAGACACTTTGTAAGGTCTGTGTCGAATTGTTCTGCTTAATTCCAAGGAGTATTGAATGATCCAAGGTACACTGAGTTCTCTGAAGGTATCAGGTTCACCACATCAGTGGAAAATTCTTAATTCTTGCATGAAAATGTAGTTTGTGTATCAAATGCTGAAGGTAAATTTATTATGGTGATTCTAATTCAAGCCACGTTCTTGAGTTCAGTCCATCTAACCACAAAGAAAGACCATTTGATTGATAGAAAAAATGTGTGATCTACCCGTCTCTAGGGTGCCATCTTTTCCCATTGTCCCTTTGAGCTCTCGGTTCTGACACAATTGAAAACAAGGGGTCAGGTTACTGCTCAAAATGGAATGATTTTATGCCACTTACTAATGCTAATTTCTTGGTAGGCCAGCCAGAAAGATGGAAGAGTTTGACATGCTTTTATGCCCCTTGAAATTGGGTATTGAAGACCTTATTAGCATGCACATATTTGTTCCATCTCTTTCTTCTGATGTACAGCTAACACGTTCTAAAATTAGGCTGATGCAAGTTTCTCACAGAGTAAGAATATGCTTATTTGGAAGATTTCTTACCTTTATTTTTGACATAAAATATGATCAGTATCTTAGATTTAATTATGAGTAGACACAGTTTATTGATAGACAAATGATACTGCCAGTGCTTGAACTTCCTGTTCTTTTGACATTTTGCTTGTAATTGGTGTTGGTGACACCTAAAAAATTAGCAGGATGGAATCATCTGATACAAACAGAATACACTGAATTTTGAGATATCCAAGTGGAATGGAAATATATCTACAAACATTTTCTGGTAGTTTTTTCCATAATCATTTCAGGCGGGTGTTTGTGTTTCAGAAACTGCAATTTATTCTGCATAGCTCCCTTCATCCAGAAGAAATGGACTACAAGGTGTTTTATAGACTGTGGTAATTTAACTTACAGCGGTAATATAGGCACAACATGGCAAACAGACCTTCTAACTGGCAGAACACTTAATTCACGCTGAACATTAAGCACCTCAGTAGTCTCATGATGAAATCCACTTTGAGACTGCTGACAAGCCGTTTTAATGTTAATCACATGCTTACGACTTTTGCCATATCAAGGACTTAATTTACCAACACTAGAACATTATGCAGCAAAAGAGAGAAAAATAGAGAAGACTGTAAGAAACCATTTCCAGATAGAAAGCACTACACTTCAAAAGTTGCTGAAATTGTCAAAGTCTCAGGAATGTTACTGACACTTGACTTATGCCAAGATATTTTTTTCTGCAAAACTAAAAGAAAAAAAAAGTGGAAGAGGCAAACAAGGGAAAAGCAAAATCTTAACCCTTCCCTTCTGAAACTATTCAGTGCCAAGTTTGGTTCCATTTGGCTTTGTCAAGAGTGCTGATAGGAACAAGATCTTGCTCACTCATCCCTTTATGGTAAGCAGTTGCTCTTGTGACGTCACTGTGCAGAATCCAAATATTTCTGAGCTCACTCCAAATAGCCACATCCCAGCTGTTTGGAAGGAAGTTCCCTAAAATACATTATCATTTAATATAGGTGAGAAAATTTGTCCATCAGTAAGTCTGTAGAGCTGATGATCAAACTTCCACATTGGGTTTAAGGCTCTGGAGAACAAATGAAAGGAAATAAAGTGAATTGGTATCAGATTTGATCCTTCTAGAATCACATAATTGAAAGATTTCAGTCAATGTGTGAGATTTGTTCAAGATCTGCTGTGAAATTTCTGAATCCTTAAAGATTTTAGTGATGGAACAGTTAGGATTCTGTTCTTGTATGTTCTTCTATTGTATGTCTAATGGGCATTTTGTAGATTTTTCCTATCTAGACCAAGGATAAAAGATTGTACTTAATTTCTGAGATATGAATTCAGTAGATTTGTCAGTTGAGTGTAATGGTTTTGGTAGTTTCTTACCTGTTTCTTTTTTAATGTAAATACTTACTATTTTAAAGATACATAGATTAATCTGTTGGGGGAAAAAAAAGAAAAACTCTTATCATTGTTAATACAAGCACAATCTAAACAAAACATCACAGAAAATGAAAGACAGAAAAGATGTGTGCTGACTCTGCTGACAGCAATAAAACTTTTGCAGAACACATTGAAACTTCTGTCACCAGAACTATTTTATTGCAGCTAGAAATAACAAAAACTGTGAAAACTAATCATTAGAGACAATAAAAACAGTGTTTTTTTCTCCACATAGGTAAATCACATTTTGAGAGGGAACAGATAAACTAATGCTACACAGCCAGCTGTAAATAAACCATCCATCCCAAGGATGAAATATATACTTTCTTCAGTCATAATCGTAAACCTTCGTTAAAGATCTAATTTCTTTCCTTTAGCAAGGAGAAAATACAAGACTTTATCAAACAGTAATCCTTTTAACAGAAATGCCAATTAAAACTACACTTTTCTTTCTACTGTATAGGCTCTTACCATCTGTCTTGCAGCTCAGTACTGTAAATAAGAAGGAAAATAAGAGGATTCACAGTTTATTATAGCTTTAACTGTAGGAAACAAAATTTGAGCATTCCCTTGATGTCAACAAATATCTCTCTTGGCACCCAGTGAAAACATGATTGTACTCTTGCACTTCTGCTTGAATTAATGAGATTGAGTTTAGTGCTCGGGGTGCAGGGCTGGGAGCCAGGGGCTTGTAACCTATAATCCAGGGCTGGAGAGGCTTTTGTTCGCCGAGGGTGAACAAGCCTTTGAAATGCCTTTGGCAGACCACACAGCAACACCTAACCAGAGTGGCAGTCAGCATGGAGAATGCACTAGGAACGCTGTGGAACAGGGGACTGCAAATTGCAATGTGGCATAGAAGCGTACCATGGAGTTATTAACAGCACTTTGCACCATCAATTAAAACATGCTTGGGAACAAATCCGTAATTTCTGATGAGCTGTCTAAACACCACAACATCTTATTTGGAGAAAGGATGTCTTTCCAGGGTATCAAAGATAGAAGCCTTCTGCACTTTTCTACAGAGTTGTGGGTTGAGTCAGAGCAAGCTCCTGGATCCCATTTTGAAATAATATCTCTGCTGCTCTCTTCTTTCTTCATCGTGCCTATCCCAACTGTTCAAAAATGGAAAACATGACAACCAGGCTCATCTAAACTGAGATCAGTTTAAAAATGAAATGAGAGTCACTACTTCTCAAAGCTGCAAGATATTTTCAGAATAATGCCATGATAATAATGCAACACTTTAAGATGCTCAAGCCCTCTATTCTTTCATGTATAAGCCTGTTTTAAGTATTCCGTGACCCCTTTTCTTTTGTTTTTAGAAAGTGATTCATAAGTTTATTCCCATGTCCTCTGGGACTTAGGTCCTGACAAGCTTTTTTTCTTTTGGCAACAACCTGATCAGTTGAGCAAGAGGAATCTGTCTGTGTGCAGAAAAGCTGCAAGCCTCCAAATTAGGGTGAACTGTAAATTGTTACTAAAAATGGCACATGAAAATGCAGTTTGGGGTCTAGAGATTTGTTTTTCAGCTTTTTTGTTAGTTCTGTCTCCCATAAGTGTCCCCGCTGCCTGGCAGTGGCAGGCTGTATTTTATGGTATGGTGTGGGAGCAGGTGTGGTGGGAAGAACTCAATGGGTGGCCCATGGTTAGGCCGTGACATTGGTGTTGGTTTCGATGGGCTTGTCCTGCAGACCCGCTGCAGTATGAAGCAGCTTATTTCAGCACAGAAAGTGTGCGTTGCAGTATGCATTAGACTGAATGCAACAAAAGAGATGTCCATCCCAATGGCTTTATTCTGGACATAATTATGTGCTTAGTGTTATAAATCATAACAAAATTACTTTTTTTTCTTGATTTTTTTCCCTTTTCTTTCAGCTTTATCTCTGCTGGTCTCATGGCTTCACAGATTATTAATTCTGCTTCAGATATTTCTTGTGTAGGCCTAACCATATGTTTCTACAAATTCCTTGTAAGCCAATACCTTCTCCTCTGGGACTGGAGTGGCAATGCCTTAATTCCCCTTTGCATTCAGGAAGTACACCTGAAGGCTTGCTGCCAGCCTACTTCCTATCCTTTTAATAACTCCTTTAACTCTCCCATCTCCAGTTTGATAGCTTGTGTTTTATTGAAAGTGAGCTTTCCTCTTAAAGATAATGACACCCTTTGGTTTCTAAGTACCTAATAAATTGGTCCCAAAGCATCTTATGACTTTGACTTGTTGAAACATCCACCCCATTCGTTGTACAGCTTCTCTCTTGTAAAAAGATCTTTACCCACTTTACGGCAGTGATGGAGTTTGTGTTGCACTGATGATCATGTCATTATTGATTAATAATCTGCACATCTGTGATGTTGGGATGCGTTTGCTGCTGTGTGTACACTTGCAGAGCTCCAGTCAAGGTGTATACTTAACAAAGACAGAAATGTTATTAATGGAAAAGACATTATGTGCAACATAGAAATTACTGCTTTCTTTGTTGCATTTTCTTGTCTAAAAAATTCTAGGTAATAGGAGACGATTAAGATAAGCTATTCAACACAGGAGGCAATGTGTTGGAAGAAATTAGTCCTATTCGTTAGATCATACTTGCTTTTCCACTGCAGCAGGCCAAATCCTACTGTAAGCCTGAGGAATATCATCTGTTTTTCAGACAAAGCCAGTCAGATCCATATTCTGGTTTAATTGTGCTGCCTTGGAAGCATTATGGTGTATAAGGATCCATGTCATATATGACCCCAGGTGGCAATAAACATTAGGATGTTCCTAAGCCAGGATTCGTGAATATGTGTAACTAAAGGTAACAAAAACTTCCTTATATTTATCTCTGGAGAATACAAAGGACTTCAGCTCCTTTTCCAGTAATGTGTACTTCTTGGGAGCAGTAGTAATTTGTGTAAAATGTGAAGCAGAATGGCCCCATGATGAAATATCCTAGAGGGCATAAAAGGGGTGTATACATCTTTCCTATGGAAAATTTAAGCCAACTCAGAAAAAGTCAGAAGAGCAGGTAGTGCCATCTAAATACTTGTATACCACACACAGGTTTTGATGCTGTAAGGTTTTCATATTACTCTGAGAGGAGGGTGCCTGTTCTGGTGAGGAATGCTACTGTCTTTTTGGCAAATATCACATCGATTGGCACTCTGCATAAATGGTAATTAATTAGAATAATTTACTATAAAACGAGGAAAGTGGCTTTCTTGTGAACCTCTGCATAATGAATATAAGTAATACCACACTGAGGTTTTTGTCATTTTTCCGCAGTATCCCTTTCTGAATATTTTTCTCTAACTGATCCACTTGGCCTGTCATTTATGTGGCTTTTGAAATAAAACAATCCTCCTTATGCGAACACTCAGTGTAATTACTAAGGCCACTGCTTAAATAACTCTGCTGGAGTCACTCCATCTGTGAACTGTGTGAGCCTACGTCAAATAATTCACTACCCGTGTAAAAGAAAGGGAGATACATACAGGAAAATTGCAGATAACCCCAGGGCTTAGTGGTAGTGCTACAATAAAACAGAAGATTTTTGGAAGGTGACCTTGTGGATGTTCATTTCTTACTCTTGTCAACAGTGGACCATGATGACAAGGCAGGCAGAAAGTAGTAATGAGACAGTTTGATTGATCAGTGAATGTCAAATTAATTCAGTGGGAAGCTTGCCAGAACAAAACACAAAACTGCATGGTGCAATAAATAGGAGAGTGGATTTGATACTTTGGTTAGAACAATGCTCTGAAACCATTAAAAAGATGGCTTGGGCATGGAAAGGTAAAAAAAAATATATTCCATAATGAATTACTTGTCATTCAAAACAAATTTGGTTTTACAACAGGAGATAAAAGCTATACGCAAATCTTGGCAGCTTTGCCAAAAGGAGAAGCAATACATTAGAAAAATGATAGTGGGACGGATGACGAATATTCATTTATCTTTAGGCAATCTGCAAATTCAGCCTCTTAGATTAAAATCAAAGGCACCAGTCTGAAG